>NW_017731366.1:5690878-5800960 GCF_001890085.2 Hipposideros armiger | reverse complement strand
GAAGCAACGTCCTCCACAACTAGACTGAAGAACAAAAGGACAGCAACTTGTCTGTTCTCCTTCCCCCAATTCCCCAGCGCTGTTGCCATCCCCCAATTCCCCAATATAAAAAAAAGAGAGAAAAAAGAAAAATATATTTATGTGAGTGTTGGCAAAATTGAAACCATCATGCATTACTGTTGGGGATGTGAAATGGTGCTACCACTGTAGAAAATAGTTTGGCAGTTCCTCAAAAAGTTTTATAGAGTTTACCATAGAACTCAAAATTCCACTCCTAGGTATATACCTAAGAGAACTGAAAACTTATATTCACAAAAACTTGTATACAGATATTTGTAACAGTGCTATTCATAATATCCAAAAAGTGGAAACAACACAAATGCCCATTAACTAATGAACAAACAAAATATGAAACAATGAAATATTATTCAGCCATAAAAAGAAATGAAAACTAGAAACAATTTAAATGTGCACCAAAATATAATGAATAAGCAAGATATCTACAGGACTATTCATACAATGGACTTCTACTCAAAAAGAATAAACTTGACACATGCTACAACATAGATAAATTTTGGAAATATTATACCAGTACAACAAACTGAACTCAAAAAGCTAAATATTTTATGAGTCCATATATGTAAAATGTCCCGAATAGGCAAATCTATAGAGACAGAAAGGGTAGTGGTTTTCAGGGGATAGGGTAAGGGAACTGGGGGTGTCTGCTAACAGGTACAGGAGTTATTTAGGGAGATGATGAAAATATTCTGGAATTAATGGAAATGATATACAACATTGTTAATACAGTGAAAGACACTGAATTATGTACTTTTTGCTTTAAAAAAAAATTTAGGCAATGTAATAAAGCTTTCAGTGATTTCCTCATCTATAAAATGGGAAATAATATCACCTGGAAGAGTAAAAGTTATGTTAGTTGTTAGCCAAACAAAAGATTATTTTGGCTAAGTGTTAATACAAATATGTCCCTGCTCCCTTCCCCTACAGAACCGCAGGGCCCTTCTTGTCCTTCGCATCTCTTTCATCTTCTTCCTAAATCAACATTCACCAGCAAAAGCACACATCCTTTCAAGGAAACAAGTGTTCTTAGGATTTCTCTAGGAAAATGTATTCCCAAGAAAATCCATCAGCCAAGGAATAGTTAAGGGAGGAGGCAGAGCACTTTCCATTTACTGTAACAACATTGCAAGATGGCAGAGAGCCACATTTTTAATTTACTCTGCTTTGGCTCATTTGTGGCCAATTTTCAACTCTTGTTGTTTGTGTGTTTTGTTTTGTTTTGTCTTTTAAGGGAAGCCCCACTTACAATGCCCACAGTGAGAGGGATTTTAAGGACATTTAAGAAACAGATGCATTTAACACGTTTGAGGCTTTTAAAATAGCCCATTTTTTGCTTACATTTGAGAAAGTCTATCACAAAACAAGTCCTACTATTAGTGTTCCATGAGAATATATCATACGATTGTTATTAATAGTCAGTAAGAGAAGTTGGTATTTATTTAACCCATCTACTAGAATATCATAATTTTAAAAATCAATCTCAAAGTACATTTTGACTAAGTGCCATGGATGTGTACATCGTGGTGCTAAGAGTATAAGAATAACTGAAGAAATTATCCTTTCTAAAAACATAAATTACAGGCACAGTAGAATATTAGCTAATCATGTGCAAAAAAGAAAAGTGCTAACACAACCCAATAAGGACTGGCTAGACTATTCAAAATCACAATGAGCTCTTTCTTTTCCTTGCTCCTTATATTCCTGAGAGGGGCTTGAAATTCACTTCGTTTAAGATTTCAAAATTAAATTCCTATGTGTTGGACCTATTATATTTTTTTAAATTTAGGCAATCTATACTCATCCAGGATAGTTTGAGCTAATGATTTATATAAAGCTACCAAAAAAACTGAATTTAAAACATTTGGATAATTCAAATAAAAGTAAGGTATACATTTGAAATCATATGAAAAATTGATCTACTTATTTAACTACATAATCTTGAGATAGTTGTTTTTTATTCCACTTGCCATCTTGCACTTGTAGGCTTTGGAGCCTGGAAGACTGGGAAAGGTGCCCACCTAGAATGAAAGAAAGAGATGCTAGAGGAAAGGAGCCCAAGGCCTTTCTCCTCTAGGAAGAGGCAAACCAGAAGAATGTGTAAGACAGTGTGGTGAACGAGAGCCTTGGACCACTCCGGGAGCACTCCTGTACAGCTGTGTAAAGCTTTGTGCAGCTCCCTGCTAACTTCTCCAGAAAAAAGCACAATGGCTCCTGCTTTGGTTACATTCATTTTCTTGGTAATGGCCATGTGTTTGATGATGTATGATTCTCTGGTAAACTTTTCAGAAACAGTCTACAAGGGAGAAGTTGGCCATTCGGTGAATCAGCAACCAATAAATTAGTTGGAGTAGAGATGGTTCAGAGATTTGGTCACTGCTGGGTTTCACCTGGTTTCCAGTGATGGATGGGAGTGGAGAGCTAGGCAGTGAGGAAATGGGAAATTTTCAGATGGAAAAGAAGTAGCTACATGGCAACAGGGAGAAGAAAGGACTTCTCCAGCATCTTTTTCCCTGGCCTAACTGCTCTTTAAATTCCTAATTAAATCCCCCATAAGGGGTCCCAGTAGAGAGCCCTTTCTGAGCAAGGAAAGGAGGTTCTTCCATTAGAAATGTGGTGGTATATTTTGGAGATGATCAAGGAAGCAGACAGACTTCACTATGAAAATAATAAATTCCAATATCATTTAGCACCCATTACCTCACAGCTATGAGTCACTATTTGTGCAGACTTTTGAGTTCAGAGGGTGAGAGAGTAAATAGAAATAATTATCATTAAATACAGAGCTCTGCCATCCTCCCCCTGAAGGCTGTATTTACAGAAACAGTCTCATGCACCTCTCTGAAGAGCCATTGGCCAAACTGACTGAAGAAGAAGACCCTGTCTGAGAGCACTGTAACTCAGCACTCACAGCGCCATCTGGGTGGTTCAAAGACCAGGGGTAGCACTGGAGTCACACATGATAACTCCAATTGCAAAGTTCATTCTTTCTTACCAAAAATAAGAAGGGTTTACTTATTTTAATTAAGCCAGTTTCTGAATGGATACAATGGTGATAATAATAACATTCTTTCAAGGTGGTTATAGGATTAAGAGTAAGGTACATAAAGTTCATATCAAAGTACTAGCCCACATTAGAGTTACAATAAATGATAGCTCTTACAATGGTGGTCACAGGTGTCCCATCAAAAGTCCCCACATTCCAGCCAGCCTTAATTCCCTCTCATATCTTTCCTTCTAAATCTGTTGGCTCTATGCTAATATTTCAGTTTACCTCATTGCTGTGTACTTAATTTTTATCTCTGACCATCTAAAGAATAATTGCGCTCCACTGTTTGCTTGATTTTTTTTCATCCCAGCTCCGCTCCTTAATGCTATGTAGTATACCTCCCTTGACTCCATGATCTACATCCAGTGGCCAAGTCCCATTTACTTTCTACATCTAGTTTAGAAGTGGGCAGTCAGGGGATATGGGTGAAGAGTTTATAGATGAACTAGGGTGTGAGCTACACCTGGAAGGACAGGAGCAATTGAAATTGAAAAGGAAATTAAAATTAACTATATGTTTGCTTTTCAGTAATCCATATAGACCACCAAGTTCTATAATTTGCATTTGCTGTTACAATGCCATTCTTCCTTACTTCAACATTTTGACAGAGCACGTCAGTGTTCCAAGAATAGATGATGTCATTGTCAGAAACAAAAGAAGTCCGCTTAAATTTTATTGATAACAAGCTGTGTCGATTATTTTCTTGATGATATGACAGCACCTTGATTTTATTGTTACAATCTGAGACTCCTGTGCTGGTAGGTTCATAAATACGGTTGCTTTCAAATTGTGCTTTGTGGAGCTCTGGAGTTCCAAGGAGATATCCTAGGACTTCTCCCAGAGAATCTGGAAGGGGAGGCCAAGTCAGAACCCAGGATGCTTGACTCTAACCCAAGCATTCCACTTCTATTGCTTCATACTCAGTCCTAGATAAGACTTTATTTACAAAATAAAAAAGAATTACACAATTTGAAAAATAAACAAACTCTTTTTCCACATATGAGAGACCATAATCTAATCTATTCACATGCTGAATATTACACATTTTATCTTTAAACATGTGAGTATTTAGCTCAGCAAATGCTTACTGACCACCTACTCAGTGTGTGGTAAGGTGCTCCGGCCTGACAATGATACAGAGATAGTCCCTGCCTCTGGAGAGAGGGTTGCTAGCTAGCTAGCTACTCAATAGCCCTCCTTTCCTTCTTTCTTTCCAGGAGAAGCACAGTGTAAAGGCAAGAGTCAATGTGACCAATTAAAAGATAACATTTCCCAGTAACCCCTGTAGATACAGGTAGCCAATAAAAAGTAAGCTAAGATGGGTGAGACTTCCAGGAAAGTGCCTTAGCAGGGAAATAGACAGGAAATGCACCCTTTATGTATTGCTTTCCCTTCCCTTCCTGCTGTCTGATATGCAGGTATGATTGCTGGAGTTCTCTTGATTATGTGGCAACTATAGGGATGGAACCATGTGTTAACGACAACATTTTTGAAAAATAAAAGGGGCCTGGGAACCTTAGGTCTTTGAAGTGGCCACACCAGCACGGGACTGCTCGCTTCTGAGTTTCCTTTCCATAAGGTGGAAATAAGCCTCCAACTTGTTTAAGCCACTGTTATTATTATTATTTTAATATTAGGCTAAACCTAATCCTAATAGATATAAACAGGTAAAGAAGCAAATTTAGGAGGATGATAAATTAGAGAGGTGATAGGAAATTTAGGGACGTATAAGGCTCAGTGGTAACCCAGACAGTAGGGTTTGGGAAGGAATTCTTAGAAGAGCTGTTTAAACTGAACCCTGTAAAATGACTTGGAGCTAGCCAAGCAAGGAGTATGGGAAGGAGGTATCGGAGATGCAGAACAGTGTGTGCAGAAACCTTGGGTATGAGGTGTAGGGAGATGACTCAGTGCATTCTGGGAATTTAAAGTATTTCCATGAAGATAGAGCAAAGAGTGCATGGGTCGGGGGAGGGATTGGTAAGGCATGAGAAGGGATCATAAAGTATCTTGTTGGACTGAAAAGGGAGGCCACTAAAGGATTTTAAGCAGGGGAGTAACATGATACAAGCACTATTAATAATTGGATTAAGACATGTCATTCTAAATTGAAATGATGGAAAAGCAATTGTGAGGCTGTTTTAATAATACTGACAAAAAGTAGAACACAGACAGACACACACACACACACACACACACACACACAAAGATTAACAAAAGGGAATTGTTTAGAATGTTATTGATCAAATTGGATGGAGAAGATGAATCTGTGAGATCTGTGAGGAGGAGGGAAGAATTAAGGTTAATGTCTGGGTTCCTGGATGGATAATTTCATTCACTGATATAAGAAATCCTGGAAGAGGAGCAGGCTGCTGTCTTCAAAAGTCACCAGAAGTTGAATTAGATCTGCACATGGGAACACATGTAAATGCCAATCATAAAAGGTAAGCCTTCTGAGCCTGCTAGTTCATTCTTCCCATGATTCAGCTGTCTTATTTCCTCTTATTTCATTCTGTTTTGTAATGTCTATCCAGTGACCTTCTTCATATGGTATAGAACATAATGGATGATATTCTAAATCTAAATTCCATCTTTAACATAAAACATCTGTCCAGATTTGTCCGATGTAAAAGACATATGATACAACTGAGGAAAACACATATTTCAATAATAATTCTGCTCTTCCATCTCACTAATATTTTTTCTTTCTTCTAGTTGGAGATCAGAAAACCCAAAGAAGACTTTGTATGTAGCAAGCACACATTTAACTGTCCAAATCTCATACCAAATTTCTTGTGCTCAACTATTTACACACTTTCTTTGCAATATACATTCTTTTGTATTTAAGAGTGATTGTTAGGGAGACTTGGTTTAATTCTAGTCATTGTAATGAGGTCAGATTCAAGAAGAAAATTCTAGTGGAGTCCATATTGCTAAGGTGGAACAATACAAGATTACTTTGGATGGGTGCAAAATAAATAATAAGGACAATCACTAACTAACAGTAGTTACATCCAAACAGCTAGTATATCTAAGTCTGGAAGCCAAGGAAAGCAGCTGATCAAGCAGTAAATAAAGAGGAATGTTCATGTATTTAGCGTTTTTGTTAATTTCTTCAACAATGATGTGTTAAGCACCTCTCATGAAGCTGAGGATGCAGCAACGCAAACACATGAATAAATATGGAATTACTAATTAAAATAAATACTCTGAAAGAAATGTCAGGAGTAATAAAAGACTGTAAGAGAGGGGCCTGATACTGAGAAGGGGCCACGTAACCGTTAGGGTTTAGCTGCAGAAAGCAGAAACTGTGTTGGGCAGCTTAAACAGAAAGGTATTCATTGCAGAGTATTAAATGGCTTTCAGGGTGAGTGATAAAGCCACAGGTCTTAGAATGAGCTGCCATGAACAGTCCCCAAAGACACACCACAGAACTGGACCATGAAGGGAGCTGTTATTGATGCCAGAATCAGAGAGCTGATATTCTTGCTGTTAACCCCAGACCTACAACCCCTCTGCTAAGATCTACACCTTTGAAATGGAGGCCTCACGTCCTGCTTTTCTCTCCAGTTAACTCATTTCTGAAGCCTTGCATGAGAGCTTCTATTTGGTAAACACAAATCCAATTGAAAACTCAGGCAGCAAGGTACTATGGGCAATGCAATTTTGAGCTTGTCGGGTCTTCAGTTCAGGAGGTCACACCAAGGGATATTGGAAGAGGCAATGAACAAGAGAACCACAGTATCTGCCACAGATGTCAGGGATGGCCTTCCCAAGGAAACAAGTGAGATTGAGGGAACATTGTTTGGCCAGGTGAAGAGAAGGAAGAAGAGAATCACAGGTAGAGAGACCAGCATGCAACTTGGCCTATCTAGACCTTAAAGGAAGGCCAATGAGTCTGGAGGTAGTGAGTGGGGGGCACTGTGTTAAGAGGAAACCCTGGAAGCTGACACAGTCCAGGTCATGAAGGGCCTCATAGGCCATGTTAACAATTTTAATAATTTAAAATATAAATTTAACATTTTTAACTTTCTTCTAAGTAACATTGAAAGACATCCATGGGTTTGAAGCTGTTTACTGTAATTAAATTAATAGTTTTAAAGCTAACTGGTTGGTGTGTGTAGAGTGGATCCAGACTAAGGAAGGGAGGGCTGTTGGGAGGCGTCTGTTGTAAACCCAGTGAGTGGTGATGGTAGAGATAGAACGAAGTGAAATGATTCCAAAGCAGCATCACCTGGGGGTGGGGGGGCGGGGAGAATCAGCAGGACTTGTAGGAAATCAGGGAGAACAGACAATGTACTAAGATTTACTATAAAAAATTTAAAAAAAGAAGAGTTACTACTATACAATACAAAAGCATTCCACTGCCCCCAATGGTAATTCTGACATCAATATTGTCAGAAAAACATGGAAGTATACGGAAGTATATGACATACACAGGGAATCATACACTAGGTCCTCAGTGTATGCCATTTGTTTATCAGGTGGTTTCAACTCTGTGTAGTCTTGTTTCTTTAGTTCACCCTTTGTTGTTCTTTTGTTGATGTATGTGTTTACTACAAATAAAAATTAATTACTGGGCCGGCCGAGAGGCTCAATGGTTAAGAGCTGGCTTGGGACACCAGAGGGCCCCAGTTCAGATCCCACATATGAGGCCCAGTGACACTGCCCTCCACAGCTAAGATGCTGAACAACAGCTCAACCTAGAGCTGGGCTGCAATGAGTCGCTGGCAACAGTGTAGGCTGCAGCCCCTGTGGCAATGGGTTGTCATGGGCTACTGTGTGTAGCCAGCAGCCAGCATGAGCAGGCAGCAGCCGCTGTGAGTGGCCGTCCAGAAACCGGAGACTGATCTGCCTCACCCGGGAAGAGCGCAATGATGGTGCCAACTTGGGCCAGTGAAGCAACGTCCTCCACAACTAGACAGNGAAACCGGAGACTGATCTGCCTCACCCGGGAAGAGCGCAATGATGGTGCCAACTTGGGCCAGTGAAGCAACGTCCTCCACAACTAGACAGAAGAACAAAACGACAGCAACTTTTCTGTTCCCCTTCCCCCAATTCCCCAGCGCTATTCTGATCCCTGCAATTCCCCAATTAAAAAAAAATCTTTAAAATAAATAAATAAAATAAAAATTAATTACTGTATTCTACATAACACCCTTTGTACTCAGAAGAGCAACTCTAGGCCTCCAGTTTTATTGTGTTACAAAGGCGCAAAAAAGAAGAAAGGCAATAGAAAAAAAAGAATGAAACCAGTTAGGGTGAGTGTAAAAAATAAAAGAAAGCCTGTAGATCATAGAGTAAACAGCGAACAATTGGGGAAATCAACAGAAAAGGAATCAGAAGGGTAACAAAGTGTTAAAGAGCTAAGGCTCAATTTTGAAAAGGGAAGCAAAGTAGAATTTAAATGAGTATATTTCACGCTCCAATGCATGGTATTTCTACTCAAGACTTTGTTTGTACATTCTTAACCTACATAAGAAACATTTCCTATGCCTGCCCACCTCTTGTGAGGAGGTGGTATCAATCATTTAATGCAATGTGAGCAAGGCTATACGAAGCTGGATATTCATATCACAAGATGCCATCTCTAAGGTGAGGAAGGAGAGGAGATTAATATTAAAATGCACTGAGAAAATGTTAATATTAAATGTTATTAAATATTACTATTAATATTAAAAGATGAGAAAACTGAAGCAATACAGAGATAATAGAATAGGAGGAAAGTAAAAACAGTCTGACAATTTCCAAACTTATCTCTTCTACCTCCTCTTTATTTATTCTTTACTTAAAATCCTATGATTTGGCTTCTTCTCTCCCTTCTGAAACTATTCTAGACTCTGGTAACCTCCAAATTTCTCATTATAAAGGCCTTTACCATAATTATGTTCTGTCTATTCCATTTGAAAAAGAAGTTACATAGACATACCTCTCTTTTTTCCCTAAATTTAAATACTTTACTATTTTACTAATTATAAAAGTAATACATAGTACTTTAAAAAAATCAAATAATACAAAGAAAAAATTAAATTCACTCCAAATTCCACAGTTCATGGCAAAACACTGCAAATTATTAAATGAACATGCTTCCCGACATTTTTCTTTTCATGGATGTGCACATAGAAAAGTATATGCAATTTCATGTATATGCGCTTACCGTACATACTATTTTTTCAAACCTGTTTTTTCTCGTTAAACAAGGTCAATAAAGATTTGCATCATTGATTTTAACAGTGTAGCTTTCATTTGCTTCTCTTGATAAACATTTTGGTTGTTTCTAATTTTTTACTAAAATATTTCGGGACATGAAGAAAGGAGGAAATCTGAATTCTTTGAAGATATTAAAACACTAATGTCAAAACCTACAGAGCGCACCTAAGTAAAATCACACACCTTCCTCCTTCACGAATGGTGATGGACTTGCAGGGTTATTTTCTTGGTTTTATCCACAGTAGTTGGACCAATATACTAAAAAGATGTTTTACATTTTGATAAATATTTTAAATGATGTTTAAAAAGTTGCTCAGATGTGTATTTCAAGTGAGTTTCTCTGAGTTTTCCAAAACCTTATAAAAACTAAGGTTTGTCATGTGTTTCACTCTTCAAAGTACTCATTGCTTTCCTCATTTCTTTGATTACTGATAAAGTGGAACACTCTTTTAAATATTATTGTGCATTTGTACTTTCCTATCTGAAATACCTTTCAACTCCCCTGGTTTGTTTGTTTTCTGTCATAGTATGTGTATTTTTAAACTTATTTTTAATCTATTTATTAAAATTTCGTGAAATTAACTATTTGTCATATATGTAGCAGATGTTTTTCCTAGTTCCTGAGGTTGCCTTCAAAATCATTTATTGTATTTCTGCAAGTCAAAAGTTCTCTATTCTTATTTAGTCAAAATCTATTTACCCTTTCCTTTGTCTTTCCCTTTTTTGTTTTATTTATTTATGTTTTTTTGTGCAGTATGCTTGGAAGCTTAGAAAGAACTTCCTCAACAAGATGTTATACAAATTTTGACTTACCCATTTTTCTAATAATTTAATAATTTAATTTTCTACAAATAATTGATCAACCTAGAATTTATTTTGGATGTTTTATTCTTCTAAATGGTTGCTTAGTTATCATATAACCATCTTTTTTGCATAATGAATCCTCCCTCCTTCACCTGACTTTAGATGTCATATTTGTCACACTAAATTCTCATACATATGGATTTATTTCTTGATATCTCTGGTCTTTTCCATTAATGCCAGTCTATTTCTGTACCATACATTTTTATAACTGCCGTTTTGTAATATATTTTACCATATGAAAGCATGTATCTTTTTACTTCTTTTTCTCATTAGAATTCCCTGGATATTTTCCTACATTCATACTTCCAGTAAAAATTTTAAATTATTTATTTCTTCAAATTAGGAAAAAGATCCAGTTGGGGCTTTAATTGAGATTTAATACATTTATAAATTACTTTAGGAAAAATTGACATTTTAAAAATATTTACTGTTAACTGTAAGACTAAGAACCGTGTTTTTATTTATTTAAGTCTTCTTTCATGGTCCTTGGTAGTATTAGAGTTTTCTTCACTAGTCCTACATATTCCTTTTAAAGTTTATTATTATTTAGATAATTAAATATTTTGGGGTTTTTTTAATATTGTGGATTATATCCTTGTATTATATTTTCTAATTATTTACAAAGAAAGCTGCTTTTTTTTTTTTAAAGGTTTATATTGGGGAATTGAGGGGATGGGAACAGACAAGTTGCTGTCTTTTTGTTCTTCAGTCTAGTTGTGGAGGACGTTGCTTCACCGGCCCAAGTTGGCATCATCATTGCGCTCTTCCCGGAGGAGGCAAATCAGTCGCCGGGTTCTGGACAGCCGCTCACTGCGGCTGCTGGCTGCTCACGCTGGCTGCTGGCTACATACGGTAGCCCATGGCAACCCACTGCCACAGGGGCTGCAGCCTACACCGTCGCCTGCGACTCATTGCAGCCCAGCTCCAGGTTGAGCTGTTGTTCAGCATCTTAGCTGTAGAGGGCAGTGTCACTGGCCCTCATATGTGGGGTCTGATCTGGGGCCCTCTGGCATCCCAAGCCAGCTCTTAACCAACGCGCCACTTGGTCGGCCCAGAAAGCTGTATTTTTGTATGTTAATTTTTTTATCAGCCACCTTTAGAAGCTCTCATTTTACTTTATATTTTTCAGTGTTTTCAATATTTTCTTGAAAACTCCACACAGATGATATTACCGACATAAAAATGATAATGTTACCTCTTTATTTTTAATATCAAGTATTGTATTTTATTCTATTATCTAATTGCAATGGCTAGCATAACAATGATGTTCTTAATTTTAATGGACCTTTTCTAATACAGAAATTTAAAACTCATAATGAGAAAACGTTTTCCAGGGCATATTAATAGGTGTGCTGAAACAAATTGTCTCAGTTCTATTGGTTTATCCATTAAATTAAGTTAAACAAATTTCTTTTATACAGTGTCTCATATTTTTATGGGGTTTTTTTTCTTACATTTTATGAACTTTTAAGGACATTTTTAATGGAGAAATTTTTAAGTTTATTGGACCATGTTTCCTAGCGTTAACCTTCTTAGATACGCAGTTAAGCCCAACACACTTTTAGTTTCATATAGAGAATACATACCATGAAAGACAGAGAGAGAAAGCGAATGTGTGTGTGTGTGTGTGTGTGTGCGTGTGTGTGTGTGTGTGTGCCTGTGTTACAATCCACGTAATCCTTTTCTAAAAAAATCAGCAATGCATAGTGAGTTTTATTAAACAATTCTTGGGAAATTTATGAGGACAATAATATTTCTTCCTTTGCTCTTTGTAATAATGATCATTTATAGCAATAGATCATCTAATAATAATTAATCTCTTAGCATCCTTGGGTTAAGTCTTTGTTAACCACATTTTCCTGGGTTCTAATTGTTAACATTTTATTTAGGATACTTACATGAATATTTATTAGTGATACTGGACTGAAATTTTATCCTTTTTTATTCTTATTGAAACATTTTTTTTTTGAGTTTTGCTGACTTCATTTATTATAAAACATTATAGAGATTGCTTTTTTTTTGCTCTGGAGCAGCTATAGTCACTTAAAAGTTATCTGTGGCTTGAATTTGTAAAAGACATTAAAGGATAGAAGTTAGAAAATTATTTTATAACATTCTCCTTTTCTTCTTGAGTTGTTTCATAACTTATCTTTTCCTAAGAATTTGTATGCTTAGATCAGATTTTCTTTCTTGTAATGTTGTGTAAAGTGTGTTGTTTTTTAATCTTTTCTTTTATGCTATAACTTTGTTTTCTTATTTTTGTTTAAGCTCATTATTTATGTATTTATTGGCATCTCCAATAAATTACTCTTAGATTTATCATTTTATTCATTTAACCCTTTTTTTGGTATGGGTTTCTTTCTTATTGTGTTTTACTGATATCTATTTTATGATTATTTTCTAGTTTTGAGTTGAATAGTTTATTTATTTTTTATTTAGTAATGAAAAATTTAAGACTATTGATTTTTCTGGATACATCTTTGGATTCATTGTATGTATTATGTAGGTTTTTAACAATATTTTTTTTCCTTTTTATATTTGGTCTTGTGATTTTTTTTGATCCCCCAATTTAGGAAATACTTTGAAAATTTCCAAGTTTTGGGTATTCATTTTTATTTAATTTTTAAATTGATTTCTAGTTTTATGGTACTGTGATAAAAAGTCTTGTCTCTACTATTTTTATGTGTTAGAATATGTTGACATTTTCTTTCATGCCTAATACATAAATAATTTATGTAAATGTTTCATGAGCTTTTGAAAAGAAAATATATATTTTTTTGAAATACTATAGAGCTAAATAAATATCTATATTAATCAGAACCTGGTCTTCTTTATTTTTTTATGTTTACTTTTTTTTTTTCTTGGTCAGTGAAAAGTTGAGATAAGTGTTTTTGAAGTTCTTCTTTTGGTGTGTTTCTCTTTATTCCTCCTTATATTTCCTGTTGTTATTTATTTTTTATTTTATATCCCCCAATTTTCGTCCATTTTTCTCTCTCTTAATAAATGGTAAGACCACAAACCCAGTTACTGAAACCAAAAGTCAACAGAGTTTCCTAATCCAGTTCGACAGTAAGTCTTGTTAAGTCTACTTCCATAAAAATTTCAAATCTACCCACCGTCCACTCTCTCCACTGATACCATCCTAGTCTGAGCCAGTTATCTCTTGCCTAGATTACTGAAATCATTTCTCAAGTGATCTCATTCCATTCTTGATTCTCACGTAGAAGTCGGAATGAACTTCCCTGTTCCCCTGCATAAACCCGCCCAACGGCTTTCCATTCCAACCCCACTGACAATAAATCCACACTTTAAACTCTGTGCACACAGTATACAGACTTGGCTTGAACCCTTCTCTCAGTGACCTCAGTCTTCCCTTTCCTCAGCACCCCTAGTCACACTGGATTTCTTTCTCTCCCTCAGACAGGACAAACTCATTCACATATTAGAGTTCTGTGCTAACTCTTCCCACTTTTTGGAATGCTCTTCCTGTTTTGTGCATAGAGGTTTTTTTCTTGTTATGCAGATCTTAGCAGAAATAGCAATGTCCCAGATCTCTGGTCTGATAGACACTTATTATATCATATTTAATTTACTTCTCTCTATAGCACTCATTATTGGTCATTTTATTTGGGGGTGTTATTAATATTTTTCTGTGTTCCATTAGAAGCTTTTTGAGAGCAGGAATACTGACTCTCTTTTAAAATTGCCCAGTTACAGGAAAGTGCCGGAACATGGTAATTTTCCACAAAGTCAAAATGTGTGGAACAGGTAAAAGAATAAATCTTGTCCAAAAAAATAAGACTGTATTTTCATTATGAATTATAATAATAATCAATAAAAAATAAATCTCCATTTTAATGCTTTTTACCTTGAATTTGAGTTTGTCTGATTTTAGCATGAGGACATCTGCTTCTGTACAGGATGGAATAACAGGGATGGGGATTTATCTCCCACATTGCACAGCTAGAAAATCATACAAAATATATGAAACAATAGTTTTCAGACATTGAACAACACACAACACCAGACAGTGACTTGTAAGAGAAGGGAAACAAGTGCATTTAGACCTATGGGTTCTCTGGCTTAGAGCAAGTTTCTGGTCAGTACCAGAAAGATGACAAATCCAGTGCCCAGCAGCTTTGCTGAGTTGAAGAAACAGGTTTGAAGTTCAGGAAAGCCAAGACGAGTAGAATTTGCAGAGAAGACCAGGGAGGAAAAAGCTGCCCAGAGAGAGCCTGGGATGGGAGATTTGCAGAATGGTAACCTCAAGTTTTTGGCTCAGTGTTGATTTTCTGTTGTGTTTAGGAAACAGCCCAAGGCTAAGGAGAGAACCACTGAAAAATAGTAAGCAGAACAATTCCCAGCGCTCACACAGGGCCGGGCTTTGTTGTACTCCCACCATCCAGATTGGAAATACCTCCTAAAACACAGAGCAATTGTCAGTTCTCATGAGAGCATTGTCTGAGTGGTGAGGTCAAATCCTAGAATAAAGGCTGTCTAGGACCTGATCTACCAAATCTTAAAAGCAAGATTTGAAAGGATCAAATTGTTTCCAAGGAACTTACTGAGTCTCAGAAAAAAAAAAAATTAAAACATATTTAAAGGAATGAAAAAAAGAAAAATCCAACACTAAATGGTATAAAAATAAATAAATAAATAAATAAAAGATTTAGTACAAGAGATGGACAGGATACAATATCTAGCATCCAATCAAAACTTAACAGACATGCAAAGACGCAAAAACATATGCCCCATAATTAGGAGGGGAGGAAAAATATAGAAACAAACCCCAAAATGACTCAAATGATAAATTAAATTAGAGAATAAAACAAATATATATTTTTTAAATGTGTCGTTCAAGAAGGTAGAGAAAAGCACAAAAATGATGAGGAGAGAAGTGAAGGATGTAAAAAAGACTCAACTAAAAACTCTAAAAATGAAAAATATACTGTGATTGGAGATTATACACTGCAGAGGAAAGATCGGAGAACTTGAAGACAGTAATAGAAACTAATAAAATGAAACAGAGAGAAAAACCTCAACAAAAGTGAGTGCCCCAATGATGTGTGGGGCAATATTGCATAGCTTAACATGTGTACTTTTAGTCCTGGAACAAAAGAGGGAACAAAATAAAATATTTGATGAAATAATGGCCAAAATTTTCCAAATTTGATGAAAACTGCAAACCCAAGATTTCAGAAGCTCAATGAGCACCAAGAAAAAACCTGAAAGGTACATCATAAGCCAATTGTTGAATTTAGCATGATTCCTCCTAGTTTTCTGTTTGATTTTGTTTGAACCATTCTTTTATTTCAAACTTTCTGAAACCTTTATTTTTGTTATCTCCTTTGTGGATCCATATAATCGAGTTGAGGTTTTTGAATGTGAATCATTTTAAGAGATGACTATTTTATTTCTAATTATTATTAAGCAGGTATATTTGGTTTTACACTCTTCATTTTATTTTTGTTTCCTTTGTTTTCTGTACTTAGCTATATAATCTATTTTTCATTTGTTTTTCGCCACCCCTGTGACTGCATCATTGACATTCTCAACCCTACCCCACATCCATAAACATTCCCCTAAGTAATCTGCAAAGTGTAGACTCTCTAACACCTTCCATTAGTGGTTCTTTCACAAATTTAAACACATTTCTCCATTTATAAACTTGAAAGTAAAGCTATTTATTGTTTCTTACCATGAAAGATAAAGAAATTAAAGCAATATTATCATTTTGAGTTCACCAGTGGTCATTTGTTTAGGCTCTTGGCTTGCCCATTTGAGAATTCCTTATTTTAATGTATTTTCGTAAATGGCTAGAATACATCTTCAAATAAATTTTTCTATGTCAGACTCATATAGACTTTTTGAATCATGTATTTGTGTCTAGATTCTAAACTCTGACATGGGAAAAATGATTGAATATTTAATTCTTGGCTCATGATTTTATATTAAAAACTTGTTAACGTATTGTTCTGTTACTTTCTCTTATTCATAATTGCTGAGTAGAAATTTGATATAAACCTATTTTTTATCTTAATTCATAGTGATTTGCTTCTTCTGCATGGATAATGTATAATCTTTTTAAATCGTTGAAGATCAATAATTCAGGATAATCTCTCTCTCTCTTTCTCTCTCTCCCTCTGTTTGTCTGGCAACGAGTCTTTCTGAATTACAGGACCTTGTCATTTTATTAAAGTATTTTTTTCTAACATTTCTTTGAATATTTTTTTCTGTTCTGTTTTTCAGAAAAATCAACTATCTATCTGCTGGATTCTAATGTATTTTATTAAAACATTTAAAATTTTTTTACCTTGGTATTTTTAAAAATTAATTTCTCAAGTCTTACTAATTCCATTTTCTAGATGGCCAATATGTGTCCTGGTTTAAAACACATTCTTATATTTTATAACAACATTAACTTTCTCCCTTATTTCTTTTCTTAGTGCTACTATTTTTAGTTGATTAATTAACTAGTCATTTTATATCAAAAATTTTATATTTAGTATTAAAAACATATTTTCTTCAATTTTCTTGATGGTGTGATACTGTTATAATCTAAAGGTGTCTCCCAACTTCTGGAATACTATATCCATTTTAGGTGCTTCTTTTGCCGTAGCAGTTTTTCTTTCTCTGCTCATAACAGCAGCAATATTTTTTCTTGCTGTACTACTCTGATTCCTACTGCTATGACTACTGCTAGTATAACTCCTACCAATAATACCATCAAAAGGTAATCCTTTTTAATTACTACTCTTTTCCAGGCCCTGTACCACTCAAAATCCTACCAGGAAACAAAATCCAATTCAGAAGATTCCAGAAAATTCATGTAAGTAGTACTTACAGAGTTGTGGTCAGGAGTAAGGAAACTGATAAGGTAAGGGATGCTGAGGAAATCGAGGATCAGCAACAATGGAGAAGTCTTACCGCTCCATGGGCTTCAGGAGGTAAGAAGAGGAATTGCTGTTACTGGAGAACCAAGCTGGGGGACCCAAGGAAGAATGGCCTGCAGAGTCATGAGCTGAAAACCCTAAACATATTATGTCTTTTAAGCACCACAACAAGATGGGTGTTACTAGTACCTGATTTTTATATATGCGGATGCAATGTGTTATATAACTTGTTCAAGGACACAGAGCTAAACAATTGCAGATCTAGGTCTCTTAACCATCCCTCTGACTTCAAAGTCCATACTCCTACCTACTGCAGTAACAGCTTCTTCATCAGATCCTTACTGAGCCCCTCCTATGCCAGGCACTGCTGGAGGTATTGGCTGCAGAATAATGAACGAAACCAACATGATCTTTCCCTTCATTCACCTTCCCTCCCTTTGGGGGCAGATTTATGTTCTGCTATTTCCCCTAAAATGGTATAGGCGATATCTTCTTGCCTCTCTTCAGACTTGCTCTTCCCAAACAAGATGGGGTTCTGAATGTTGTTGCCATATGTTCTCATTCACTTTCCTGAGGACCAAAGGATGGGAGGTGGGGAATTGGGCAGTGTGGTAAAAAGAGATTTCTCCTGCTTTTCCTCTCAAAACCTGTTGGGAGTCCAGCCCTCACATCCAGCAAGCCAGGCTGAGGGCCCAGTTGTTGCTACAACAGCATATACAGTGTTGCTGAGAATTGGTTTGTTCTGCTTCAGTGTGTTCACCCTTGGATGAAAAGTCAACCAGATTGACATCTTATGCTTCTGTTTTTAGGTCCTCTGATATATGGTCATCTCTTGTCTGAGGTTTGTTTCCCAGTAGACCTGCTTCCAGATTTTACACCTCCCAAGTTAAAAGGGGCTTGGCTTAGAGCAGTGGGTCTCAACCTTCCTAATGCCGCAACCCCTTAATACAATTCCTCATGTTGTGGTGACCCCCAACCATAAAATTATTTTCATTGCTACTCTATAACTGTAATTTTGCTACTGTTATGAATCATAATGTAAATATCTGATAGGCAGGATGTATTTTCATTGTTACAAATTGAACATAATTAAAGCATAGTGATTAATCACAAAAATAATATGTAATTATATATTGTGAAATATTTATTTCTAATTACAAATAAATGAAATTTTGTCTTGAAGCCGGGTACTTGTATGTGGGCATATTTGCATGTGGGCGGACCACCTGGAGACAGATAGAGGAGCAGTGTCTCAGTTCCTAAGACCATCGAAAATATGTGTTTTCCAATGGTCTTAGGCGACCCCTGTGAAAGGGTCGTTCGACCCCCAAAGGGGTCGCGACCCACAGGTTGAAAACCGCTGGCTTAGAGCTTTTTCTTAAATTCTGGCTGAGCTACAGTTGGCAAATTGGCTCAAGACTGAATATTTATTTTTTCCACAGTCCATTCATGCTTGTAGCTCTAGCTGTGGATATTATTGGGCGCCTTCATATTTGTTTGTTTCTGCAGTGTCTTTATTTCTTTTAGTTACTAATGACACTTGTTGTACTGTGTTGAGAAATTAGCGTCCTATATAAATTAGGTTGAATTTGTGTCTTCATGATAATCATTGGAAGTGTATATGAGGTTAAGACCTTTCTAAAAGTCAGCATAGATCATTTTTGTTGATTTTTTTTTTTTTTTTAGTTCTTTTGGCTAGCTTTACTGACATTGGGAAAAGCAATTCTTGTAAATATGACCTTATGCCTACAAGTTTCCCACACATGTTTGAAAGAATAAATGATTTGGAGAGAATTTGGCTACAGCAAATAAAGAAAAAGAATGAGACCAAGTTCCCTTAATAGGTGACCTAATGAAGAGGAGAATAAGAAAGTAGGCACAAGAGCTATTTTTAAATGAATGGGTTCAGATTTTCTGTTCAGGAATTTGAGATAAAAATAGGATGTCAAAATAGAAATTTCCTGGCAAATACCTGCAAATATGGGCTTCATTCAAACTGTAGAGCTGGTTTCAATGAGAAATGGGATAAATAGAGCAAATTGAGGGAGGAGTAGAAAATCTTGGGAGACAGTTACAAAGGAGGAAGAGGGGCTGGACTCAGCAGAGGATATAGAAAGATAACTGATGGAGTGTTTTGCACAATACTGTGTTTCCTTTGAAGTATTTTTTATTGAATTTAATATCAAGAAATCCTTTCTGTCAATTACATATCTTTCCTGCTATTATTTCCTGCTCTTATTTCTTCATTTTCTACTTTGTATGTACTTTATTATTCCCAATTAATTTTGGCACACTTCCATTGTTAAAATTACATATCAATAAGGTGGCAATTCCCACTGAGTATCCCTATCAGAGCAAACTAAGTATTGTGCCATATAAAACCTCCATAATGGAATGAGTGTTAACAAACCATTTTCATAGGAAATGTTCTTATAGACACATTTATGTTCAGTGGTTAGTGTAGAAGTCTCATTCCTGAATTAAATGGCATTTTCATGCTATTTCTCACTTGATGCCTAGATACCTTTCATGCTGTTAATTCCCTATCGGTAGCAATAGTTACAGCCAAGGTCTGCTGGTCACAGATGGACTCCCCTACTCTCAGACCTTGATTCATTTATTCAACAGACGTTAATTAAGCCTCCATAACATAGTTTGCCAGGTGCTGAAAACAATTCAAAGATAATATCAAGAGTCTCTGCTTTCAAGGAGATTACTCTTCAGGGATTTTTAATAGTCACTAAAATCAATTTTTTAAAAATTTGTTTTCTTTTTATTGATGTCTTTTGGTACTTCTAAAATCTATGTAGCAATGTAGAAATAACCATCATTTTCAAATGGGAAAAATCTAACTGATTTATTCAAAGGGATAAAGAAGCACGAATTTAAGAATAAGGGAAACTAAACTCTTGTCCTTCAAATTAAATGCTTTTCTCAGAAGCAGTATCTGGCTTTAATGGAGTCATCTTTAATGAATGTTAACCTAGAGAGTCAGTATGTCCTTCAATGATTGAGAATAATTTTTAAATATTATAATGACTGATTGATTTTTAAGTGAATGAACAATACAGACCCTCCTTTTGTGCAGCATGTTAGATAAAATAGAATTTTGAAAATAATTATGACATAAATTGAGAACCAGAAGTAATACACAAAATAAATTTAAACGCACTACAAAGCACTTAATAGTTTACAAAGAATAGCCATGAACATTATCTTATATTGTAAGGCAATTATAAGGTAATATCACCTTATATTATAGGGTAGTTGATTATATACTATTCTTTCTTTTGAACTGGAATAAATACAATAGACCAGAAAATCAAGACTAATATAGTGGGGCTGACTAAAATGTTACAAAGGACAAAGAAGGGTGAAACCAATGTGGACTAGAGTAGTAGGAAAAGTTTCCTTAAATTGGTATGTATTGTTCCCTATTCACTTTATTTTTAAAAATTCTATTTTCCCAACTAGGTCCTTTAGATACTTCAATACTCATTCTTGGGCTCAGTTGTAGTGTAGATTTGAATGGACAATTAAGAGGAGAAGACATTATTTACGGCAGGTGCATAGGAAACAAAATAAAAGTCCTATAAAAATCACCATTGAAAGGACTACGAAAGAGAGGTGAACATCTGACATTTCTTTTAGAGCCACTTTCTCATTTCCACTAAACTCACTGCCTGGATTCCTTTCTACACTGAACATGTGGCAATGCTAATTTCTCATGGATGTTGTGTTCTGACCACAACTCCCGCCAGAAATCTGGGGAAGTTTTGTTCAGATCAACCCAGACAACAATTATGCGCTCTGTGCACATGTTTAACTAGCACAGCGATCAGAAGTGACACTTTGCTGCAAAATGGCTAATTTGGATAGGATGATTGAACATTCCCTTGGTCCCTTTAATCCTCTTTGGACCAAACAAACTAATCGAACACACATGCTTGCACAGCGGAAATGCTTTGAAATGCCTCAGTTTTTGAGTGTTTTTATTATTTTTTCAAGGGCAGCTTGAACAAACTATTGTATTTTAACGGGGGATGGTGGTAGTTACTAAAATGCTGAGTGTCTGAGGTCATCATAGGTCCCTACCAAGCCTCCCTTTCTCCTTCTCCTGTCTCTCCCTTCTTGTGTTGCATCTCAGGCCTCACGTGTGCAGGTTACAGGTGTAGGTCAAAGAAGATCACCACTGGGAAATAAGAGAAAGATAAAGGAAATCTTACCATCTCTCAGCTCTTGTGTGTGGAAACACTTTACACTTCTTCAATCAAGGGGGTATTTGGGTCAGCTTGTGCTCCTTTATTTGAACTTAATTCTGACAAGGCATTTAGACAAGACAAGAATTGGAATTTATTTGTCTAGATTTCTCTATTTTGAATGCATACACACAATAATGGTACATTTAAAACTTAAAATTAGCATATAAACTGGGCACAGTAATGCCCTATTGTATTCTAGTTGGAAAAAACAACAACAAAGAATAGCCAGAGAACAAATACAAATTGTGTGGTAATTAACTGCTAAGTTGTGGATTAAAGCATAAATAACCAATAATATCATATTTATTTTTTCTCCTATGCAAAAACAAACTTTTAAAAAAACATTTCTGTTGCAATAACTATTCTGCTTTCAGATTTATTACTATTTTCCAAAATGAAAACCATCCAAATTTCAACATACAGGATTTAGCTGCAACAGCTCTACCACTAAAAAAAATAGCAAATTCAAACCTAAGATGAACATACTTGGCTAAACAGCATTTTCTTCATTGTTGGCTTTTGGTTGTTGTTATTTTGCCTGATTTTTTGATTGGGACAATTGACATTCAATATCTTAAAATTTCTAACCTCCTTTCACAGTCATTGAGTGAAAGTAGAAAGAGAAAGAAGTAATTCAAAACTATTCAAATAATGAAAGTAAAGAAATTCTGCAAGAGAAATAAAATCTTTCATAGACCAGAAGGCAGAAAGCAAGAAGGTATAAAGAAACTGGCAAGACAAATTTGAAGTAGGAGAAAAAAATAATAAAAGGTATTATGTTGTTACAAAAATATATAAATAAAATAAAATAAATGGCAAAAGGAAATCAAAAGGAAAGGGAGAAATTCTAGAAAACGTTATTCTCTGTGGTCAAGAGTTGCACAGGAAACAGAAGACTTGGGTTCCAGCCTCACCCATCGCTAACTGATCATGTGATTTTCTGCAGGATAGTGAATCTCACTGGGTTTCACTTCCAACTTTGTAAAATCACTTTTGCCTCAGAGGTGTAAGATCACTTCAATTTCCTAAATTCTTTGAGAGAAGACATCTTTGCATCTCCTTGTTTCTTCTTTGCTATTGTTTACTACCGAAAAATTAATAATAATAAACTTGCTACTTAGGCTGACTGAAAATAGCAAAGTACTAATTTAGTACTGTCTGTTTTACAGGATTAAAATAGTTAACAAGTAGGATGGGTAAATGAATCCTTGTTTCTCTCAGTCTAACTTCCTGTAACCATTCACAATTCCCCTGAGTGTATGTGGCACATTGATATATGAAGAATGCCTGATCATGGACTCGTATCCCAGAAATACTAAATATTTCTTCAATGCTCTCTGATAAAAATGAAAGCAAGAAAAAAGAGTGAGATTAATTTGTCTGTGATAACTGAGAATTGAATACAAATTGAGGGCTGTGCTTATATAAGGACAAAAGAAATTATTCAGCGTTTCCATGTTTTATAAATGTGTTGCTTCCACTTTGCTTTTAAGTATTTCCATTTTTGTTATAATTTATGAGCAAAATGAGATAATCTATCTAAACTGCTTACTAGAGTGGCTGGTACATGCTAAGTGTTCAATAAATATTAGCTTATTATTATTAACTTGAAAATGTGTTTATATTTCACAGCTTTTGCTTCCCACGTAAAAAGATGATTTAGGGGCCGGCTGAATGGCTCAGTTGGTTAAGAGTTCGCTCAAGAGTTTGAGCTCTGAGCAACAGCGGTTCGATTCCTGGCCCAAGCTGAGCAGCCACTTAGCTGTCAACAGGTGGCAGGATGGCTCAGCTTTAAAAAAAAAAAAAAGATGATTTAGCAAAGGCACATTTATATATTAGCAGTAAAATTAGAGACCATTAAAATAATAAGGAAACATGATTGGGAAAAGAATGGAGACATGGATGTATAAATTATTATTAAAAGGAATTTTTTTGCCATGATTTGTTTTATTCCCCGCTCTGTCATTAATTAGTGTACACACACACACACACACACACACACACACACACACACACACTTCACATTTAGAAATCCACCTCCACATCAGGAAGAAATAATTTTTAAAATTTATAAATTTAAAAAATTTTAAAAAGCTTGATTTGAGTTGGCTTGGGAGCACAAGCTTTGAGCAGCAAGGCCCCTGGTTCGGATCCCACATGGGTCAGTGATGCTGCCCTCTACAGCTAAGATGGTGAACAACAACTCGACCTGGAGCTGGGCTGCCCTGAGTCGCCAGAGATGGGGTAGGCTGCAGTGGGCTGCCGTGAGCTGCCGTGAGCGGCTGTCCAATGGCTAACGATCGACTGCCTCACCCAGGGAGAACGCAATGATCACAACACCAACATGGGCCAGTGAAGCGACATCCTCCACAACTAGACTGAAGAGCAAAAGGACACCAACTTGTCTGTTCCCCTTCCCTGATTCTCCAACGCTGTTCCCTCCTCCAATTCCCCAATAAATCTTAAAACAAAAACAAACAAACAAAAAAAGCTCGATTTGTCACAAAAGGAAATATCTTTGGGGCTACATTCTTTATTAGCATATGCTTAAAAAAAGTTGCTTTATATTTTTGTTTAGAAGGGTATATTCCCCCTATTCTGTTCAGGGGGAAATGGCAATGCTTCTTTGTGAACAGAAAGTAGATATCTGACCAGATCTAGCTTTAAAAATAATGAGAGAATGCATGAAGCCCCTTCAGTGTATATGAAGTTTCCATCACGAGGGACAAGCTGGTGGAGTGAGAACCATGCTTGAAAGGACAATCTTGTTCTGACTACAAAAAGAGGACCATGACAATTTAGGATGATTTGAGAAAAATTGGGTGTTCTGATCTTTACTTATAAATTTTGGTCACAAAAAATGAAGATGTGGCAACCACTAAGGCAGTTGAATGTGATTCAAAGCTGTTCCTTAAGTTAATAGAAAGTTAGAGTAACAAAATGCCACTTCTGCCTTCCCAATAGTTCCAGTAGGGACTGAACCCCTCAAGCACATCAGAGGTGGGAGCACTGAGAAGCACTCAGCGCTGTCTCACTGATGGGCCAGTTTAGGGAAAGATAGGCTATTAAACTCCAATGGCTTAAAATACTAACACCTCAGACCACCAGGAAACTATAAACACATCAAGTTCTAATGCTCTGAAATACTAAGAGCCAACACATGAATTAAGGATGAAGTTCAGTCTTAAAGGACTATGAGGAAGCCCAAAGCTGGAATAATCAATGATTGATACAGTTGAGTATGGGTTATGAGAAAACAGCCACATAATACTTTTCTTGATATTTCTTTAACTGTTACTATAAAGTTGACTCATTTGGTTCACAGTTAAGAAAGTCTTGTATATGACAGGCACTATGCTGGGTAATAAGAAAATGTTGGATGACTTGAAGTTTCCTATCCAAATGGAGCTCAAAGTTTTGTGGGTTAAAAAAAAACAGAAATAAATGGTTATAGCACTATTATGGGTGTTGCACATATCCAAGCAAGTACAGAGTACAGTGGAAGCACCATGCAGAGAGCAGCCTGCGCTGCACAGGAAAGGGGGAGAAGCCATGTGAAGCAGGGGAGATCTGAGATGGACCTTAAAAGAGGAGGAATTTTCTAGGCAGAGAAGAAGGAAGGCAGAGAACATCCCACAGCGAATAAACAAAATAAAAAGAGAAAAAGGGCAGAGACTGTCTGGGGAAAAGTGAAGGGTCTGGAGGGAAGGACGTGTTGTGAAGAGACCTGAGCCAGGAGATGAGGCTGCTTGCTCGGCTAGATTGTGGGAGGCTTGTAGTTCCTGCTGAAGAGTTTGAACTTCAGACCCACGGGCAACGGGATGAGGCACAGTGAAGGATATGTGTTTTTGAGAGATGACACTGGTGACAATGAGGACAGTACAAGGTAGAGATTAAAGATAAGGAGGACAGTTGACAGAGTCTTTCAATCATGCATGTGAGAAATGATAAAGGCTTTGCTTAATCAGTACCAGGGAAGTAGAGATAAGAGAGAGAGTCCATCAGGGGCTTAAATGATAGGACTTCACGTGGAGGGTGAAGGAGAAAGAGCATCAAGGGTGACTGGTTTCTATCTAGAGGAATAATGCTGCGTCATGAAGGGGATGCGGAGGCGAAGCAAGTGATGGGTTCCAATACAGTCAGGTCGGGCTTGCGGCACTAGTGGGAAGTCCTGGTGATTTCTTTAGGAAGCCAAAAAAAGATCCAAACTAGAGATACAGATTGGGGGTTCAGTAACTCATGGGTGTTGCTTAAAAGGCATAAGGGTGAATGAGATGACCAATGGAGCACATGCAGGAGAAAGATCCATAGAAAAGAGCCATGGAGAGAATCCTGGGGAACACTAGAGACTCCAGCAGAGGAGCCAAAGACAACACAACCATGCTAGAAGCAGCACTCAGAGGTAGGAGGAAAGCTAAGAGTATATTTTGGCTAAAGCATCACATAAGAAATTGGGTCATATGCTATTATGTTACTGTTATGTAACCAAACATGGGTTTATCTAATCTATGGCCCCACAAAGTCATAACTCGATACCCCTGCTCTTGTGGAAATAACCAAAATAGAAGGCATAATAACTATAAGTTATTCTAGATTCAGAACTAGATAAGCAATACAAAATCAAAAAAGTGAAACCAATTCTTGTACAACATTAAATATTGACTGAACCCAGATTGATTTAAAAAAATGCATAGAATAAAAAATTATTTTATAGCATTAAAGATTAATGAAACAATAGATGTTTAGTCCAAACAAATATCCTGAGCAATAAACATATAAAAAGGGTCCACATTAGGAATGTGCCGCTTGCTTTTCTTGGCCTCAAATGCTACCCGGTATAGATGCTACCATATCCTTCCCATCCTTCACAACATGTACATGTCCACATGTGTATAAATACACAAGGGATAAGGCAAAATGTACTACTTTAGAGCCATTTAAGGACATCAAGTTAACTATTAGCCAGTAAAACTTAAATGAGGTCTCGCTTGCTTCTACTTGCAAAGGAAAATCATTGCACCGTACTCACAAGCAGCATGTGTTTTCTCTATCAGTAAAGACACGTCATATGTCAAAACAAACTGGCCCAGAAAGTGTAAATAAATGATTTAATACAGCCCATTACCAGTACTAGAAAAAAATCGGAGCATGCAACTCAGAGTACAACTCCTACAGACTGTGAGTCAGGGACACCAGGTTTTCCCATGATGGGTGGCATGTGCTGTGATGAGAAACTGGGGAATGAAGGGAAAGCTGTAACGTGGATGGGTGCCATCACATCTGTGCTCTCAGGCCCCCCTGACATGTGGAGACGCCCTACTTTGGGGCCTGTCTCCTCCACACAGAACCATAAAGCTCCTCAGGGATAAGAACAGCTCCACGTTCCCCTTTTTACCTTAATCCCTGACACAACTTAAACAACAAACAAACCCATTAGACTGAATCAATGTATAGAGCTCATAGACACGTCAACAGCCATGATAACCAGGATGGAGAGAGCATAGCATAACTGTTCACCATACCTAGGAAATGACTCAACTGATCTAACCCAGTGAGGCACTGTGCTTGTCCATGGGAAGCTTAGAGAAGAAATAAGATGAAACATGAGGAGACAATGTTCTGTCCTCAAGCAGAGAGAACAAATAGTGAGTGTTGTCAGTTAAAAAGGGCAGGAGCTCAGCTTGGAAGAGGACCCTTGCTCTAGCCATTATGCACAAGAAAATGCCATTCACTCCGTTGACCAAGGACTTGCTTCGAGGCATTCTTTACGTTAAATTCCGGACTTATCTTTGAGACATTTCCAGTTATTTTTGGATCATAGCTCTTCTGACTTTATAAGTCATGGGAAGCCATCAGCAAATAACACTGTACCTGGCACACAGTGGCTAGCATATAAATTATTGAATACAGATATTTGAATTTTCCCTCTCAAACTAGTTATTATACAGCATAGGCTGTATGATATGAACTGTGGCTGAGAACTGGCCACATGTCATTCTAGATTGAGCTCATGCCAGAGGCCATAAAAATACTACCAATACTTTTAATAACAACCACCACCAACATTCTGATAGTGCCAGACACTGTTCTAGGTTCTTCATATGCCTTAACTCAGTCTTCACTGATAATCCTGTGGATGACTATTCTTATTATGCCAATTTCTTAGAAGGCTCCTGAAGGAATCACAGGGCTACTATAATGGTAGCAATTTAGAAAGGTCATGATTTTGTGATAGAGGTCAGGCTTAATAATTATGCCCTAAGTGCTATAACATTTGGGAATGAACCCATTTGATGGAGGAAAGAAAATGACCAAATCTTGTCAAATTGACAGCTCTTCACTTCTCAGATTTGGCATCACAATCTAGGGAGTGCTGGGATGAATCTAAAACTTACAGCGGCAAGACTAGACTAAGCAAGGGCTGACTGACACAAGTAATTTTCAAGTTCTTCAAGTCACACATTTAATGTCTTTTGGAGTTTGAGAACTTGCAGATACTTGGACTCAAACATGTATACAGTGAAATTTCTAATGCATCATTGAAATTCAGGTCAACTTTTCAAGTGACATATGAGGTTATCCTGTTCAATTCAGATATATTCTCTCTACCATGAACACCTCAAATCAGTGAGTTTTCTTTAGAAAAGAGCAAGAGGAATTAATTATAGTTTTTGTGGTCTAATAACTAACATCTAATAAACAGATGAGGTATGTGACAGGGTAAGGGGACTCCCCCAACCTGGTAATTAACCAAAATTTAATTTTCTTGGAAGGTGATGCTATAGAAGGAGGTGAATCTGAGGCTTTAATCTTTCAAGTTACATGGAACCTATGAACCTTCTGAAACTCTAAGCAATGATCTAGGTGCATGTGCTTTTTTATTTGTTGTTTTTGTTTTTTATAGAAAGAATATCTTTAGCTTTTGTTTAATTGCTGAAGCAGTCATGAACCCAGAAAACATTAAAAATCACAGGTATAAAGATAATAAGTTAGAATTAAGAAATTTTTTGTGATTTACTCTATTTACTAAACTTTCCACACTGAATTGAAAGGATACCGAAAAGTGTTTTCACCAGAGAGTGGTTACACTGATCATTACTACCATTTGTGTTCTTTCCTTAGAAAATACAAAGGTCTGATAATGAAGTTTGTGAACTCATCCTAGAAAAAGTGCTACCTACCTCATTGATGAATATCACTATGGTCACCTTCAAAGTACTCCCCTTGCGAAGCTATCCATCAATGCGAGTGCCTAGTCCACCCTACAAAGCAATTTTGGAACTCTTTCTGGAATGGCCATCAGGGCTGTCGTATTACCCTTGATGTCCTGAATGTCATCAAAATGTCATCTTTCAATATTTCCTTTATTTTCAGGTAAAGAAAGAAGTCATTGGGGGCCAGATCAGGTGAGTAGGGAGGGTGTTATAATACAGTTAGGTGTTTACTGGCTAAAAACTCCCTCACAGATAATGTCGTGTGAGCTGGTGCATTGTCGTAATGCAAGAGCCGTGAATTGTTGGTGACAAGTTCAGATTGTCTAGCTTTTTCATGCAGCCTTTCCAGCACTTCCAAATAGTAGACATGGTTAACTGTTTATCCAGTTGTTACAAATTCATAATGAATAATCCCTCTGATTTCAAAATAGGTTAGCAACATCATTGCAACAAGTTCAAGAACTTAATTGTCCAACCTCGTATACATTCATATTTTAGTGGGATGAATCATAATAACTGGATGAGAGCCTGGCCCTGATGTCAGATCCTTGGGTCCAAACCCCAGGTGAACTTCTTTCTAGCATTATAAATTGGTAGAAGTCATTTAACATCTATCCCTCTTGCTCAGTCTTCTCATCAGGGAAATTAATAATATTACAATAGCATCTACCTTCCACTGCTGTTGAGAAGATTAAATTACATTGTTTACAAAGCCCTTATCAAAGCACCTGGCACTTAAGAAATGGAAGCTATTGTGGTTATGATTGTACAGTTGTGATATAGTGTCACATTTAAAAAATATTTTCCCCAATTTACAAGACTTGTTTCAGAGATTGATGATGGCTCAGCTGTCAGTCATGAAGAGCTCAATCTCCAGCTATATTTACTTTATTGTCCTTTTGATTGTTTTGTTAGATACCAAGAAATCTACCATTCATAAGCTGCTTCTGTTTTCCAATGGTGACACATTGCCAGGTTTTTGCCAAGTTTCCTCAAATATGAATTGCAATTTAATGTTAAGTAAAACTTGAAACTCTTGGCACCTACATGCCCTTATACTTGGCAAATTAGAACTCCTATTCTTAAGACAAAAGGCTCAAAGAATTCCTTTGAGTTTTTACAAAACAACATGTGTGAGAGTAAGGAATTAGGTAAAGCAAAAATAAACAATTAAATTTCTTTCAGATCCTTTGTTTTTGATTAGAGGAGAAATATTTCCTAAACATCGAGTTAGTTTCCTGAATTTTTAAAGGTGAGATGTGTCAAGAATAACAACAACAAAAAAGAATTAAAACATTTACCCAAAATTGGTTCTTTAAAAAGTGAATTATGGTTTGTCTTAGAATTTACATACAGAAACAGGGGAGGGAATTATTTATACATTGGGTTCACTCATTCCTGAAGAACACACAGACTGCCTGCCTTAAAATGGTTGTCCATAGAGACACGGAAAAGAAGGCTATGTGAAGATGGGGGCAGAGAGGTTAGAGTTATATAAAAAAATATTGTGCAGTGTTTGGGGAAACTTACTTGTTTTTCTCCCATTATTAACTAAGGCTCACAAAAGCTTACACTCTTGCATTTTGTAAAAGTGTTTTTGTATTTGGAAGTTAAACTGAGGCCATGTAGATCAGGAAACACAATCATTGTAGCATTGAAGGCTTCTTTTATTTTTCCAAGCAACTGATAACAAGTGCAAAACTACACTTGTCTTGTTAGAGAAACACACTAAACTGAGAGGACAATGAATTCTCAAAAAGCCAATTGTAGGTCTATTCTCCATAAATAAAACAGCTTTTGCTTTTGATCGGTTCTGGCATGAAAGGTCCTAAATTGCTCCAAATAAGCTTCATAGATCCACAGGGCTAGCAGAATTCACTACAAATATTTTAGTCTATCTCCCAGTTTCTAGGCTGAAAAAATGTCTAAGCCACTCAAAATTACCAGTATTCTCCCAAAAATATAACTTTCAGAGATTTAATAGCACATTCTAGGAAATAAAATCTACTCAGATATATCATATTCCCTTATCTTGCCATTTATGAAATGTCATCATTTAACTGTTAAAAATCCTTACGTGAATATCTAGTATTTTTCCAGGCCTTCCAATACAAATGTCAAATTATTTATTGTGTTGAGTAGAATTATCTTGTTTACATAGGTACATTTCTGTGCACAAATGACCCCTTACTACAAAAATACTGTTTTCTCACCATGGCAATTAATGATTCCAACAGTCCTGGAGTGACCTGTTGCTCCATTTGCGGTTAGACAAGACAAACATTTCTAATTAATAGTGCCAACTTCCTTTTTAGTACACTTTAAATTTAACTTGAACGAGCACTTATTAAATGCCTACTATGTGTACAGCACCCCACTTTCTGCTTTCACACATGCAAAAAATATATAAACTGTCTTGAATTGAGATTACTTTAAATAATAAGACTATATATGACATTTTTATGAATGACATCAATGCACAACAAGGAAAGTATAGGCTTCAGTGAAAATTTGCATGAGAGGTCCAAATATGCTTCTGACTTTGAATTTTGAAATACAAATTACATAAAAATATGTTCACAAATGTTTACTATAATCAATATTAATTAATGTTCACCAACAAGGAATTTTCAGAGCAGCTTGCAAAAAATTTCACTAAAGAGTTCAAATAGAGGTTCAATGAGTATATCCGAAGACCAAAATACAAACTATAAAAATAAGCTTGGCTATGACCAAAGCACACAGGATTGAATGAAGTATATCTATAATTGAGGAGACAGAAAAATCCCCTTGGATTATTTGGACTTTTCAAACTAAAAAATAAATAAATAAAGACTGAGAGAAGATGTGATAGTTACACAAAAACCCTAGAACCAAGATCGTTTGTTAGAAATCACTGCACCTTCCCACCTATAATAATAAATTTTAAAATCACCAAAAAATTGAAATATAAATGTCCCCAACTACTAAACCATGTAGGTTAAAAGTAAAAATTCAAGTAGTTATTTAAGTAGTTTAGGAGCATAATACATCCATACTTTTCCAAATACCCTGGTGTTTAACTCACTCCACATTTTGGTCATGTCTTCTCTCTTCTCTCTCAACATACACTCTCTTGACAACCACTAGACTTCTGTCATCACCTCTGCAGTATGCCCAGATCTATGGCCCCATCCTAACATGTCTCCAGCACTAATCCAGAAACCTGGCCCACATCTCCATGTGCAAAGCCTATCTACAGAAGCTCAATATGCATCAAATTGACTACATGTCATCCCTCGCACACATGCTCCTTCTCATGTACATCCTAATTTGGTTCATAACATTGTGAAAATCATCAGTATTCACATTCAAATTAGATGCCAAATGGTATTCATTCTAGAATTGTCGGATCCAGAATACATGCTCACTCCTCTGACTTTGCTCTCACCATCATAACCCAAGCCCTTCTTATCTTCCCTTGCCTTTCCTATTGCAATAGTTTCCTACTTCCTACTTATTTTTCTTCTCTGTACTGTTAAACCCCTCACCTGACATTGACAGTTGCACCTACCTTTACAGCCTTACATCTTAGGCTATTGTTTCATGAATACTGGCTTTGTAAGCCAATCCCTTCTCACATTCTGCAATGAGCACACTACTCCCCTTCCCCATCTTACAGCACATGCTCCAACTGTGTTCTTGCCATGTGGCTTGAACAACAACCATCCTGCTGTAATGGATTTTGCCCTCCCCAGTCTCCTAATTCAAGTTTTAGTTGTGTTTTCTGCAACCAAAAGTGTCTCTGTTACATAGCCTAAACTCTAGTTAGAAGGAAAACATTTGGTGTAAAAGCTCAGCTCAATGCTGTCTTATCCAGAAGAGGTCCCTGAATCGCTTGGCTATATATAAGTAACCTGCTCAGATGGAATAGTTTATTTGCATCTCTCTTGTGGCACGCTCCAATTTTTTCCCTAACTTCTATAATAATATTAGTATGTGTGTATAACTTTCTCCCCTTCTAAGCTCTTTGGCGGTGAGATCTTGTCTATAATAAACACCCAATAAATATTTGCTGAATAAATGAATGATTGGCTGGATGAAGAAAACAATTTCTGCAAAGGATTCTCTAAGGATTTCTGTTTTTCAACCAGATGTTTGGCATTACAGAGACACTTCCGAAAAGGAACCAAATTAGTTGGTAATAAACTATGTTTTGTCTCAGCTTTCCTTCAAATCATTGTGAATCAGTCATATCACCACAATGTTCTAGCTGCATGTTTGTACTTCCTCAACGTTCACAGCCAAACACCTGCAGTGAACCAAACACACATACCAAAGTATTTTTAACATGACTCAAACTGATCTGGGGAGTTGACAACTTCTCCACATCCAGCTGAATACCAAACTAAATGTCGATATTTTCACAGAGATTCCTTTAACAACATAGGAAAGCCTGTGCTTTCTCTTCTCTGATGAAGCCGTGCCCTGGCCTGGGTAAGCCTGGTGGCATCTCTTCCACTGGATTAATAACATGGACATCTGTATGGTGGATACACTGAAAGGATATGGAAGTCCTAGTTTTTATTTTCAAATGCTGTTCATGAAGGGTTTTGACCTGTTAGTGTGACAGACAACTAGACTGAAAGAAAATGCAACTGATCCTTAGCTCCTATTGTCTCTCTCACAGACCCTTCTTCCATTTCAGTCAATGGATTTCAGCTGAGAAAATGCTACTAAAATTCTTTTTCCCTTTAGAGCAGCAGTAATATCTGCTACACCACTACCTATCACTTTTAAAGTAGGCTCCATGGCTTTCAAAATCCAGGTCAAATTGTTCTGTGCTCAAGGCATCAAAAAAATTTCCTCAAATAACTTTACGTTTTAGGACACTCTACACTAGCTTTATACTCTTTAAGATTACCTCTGTAAAATCAATAATGCATGGCCAAATTTATATCCTGTATAACTAACACTATTTTGTAAGGTTCGTAATGATTTTTCTGGTGAGCAGACAGGATAGTATTTCATTTCAGATTTTAATCCCTTAAGAAAACAACAATAAGGAATTCATTATTTATATTGTACCTGGTAAATCAATGAATATGTTTAAAATGTGGTGGGATTATTAATGGCCACATAGTAAAAAGAAAGAAAATTATTTTGATCTGAAAAAAAAATTGTGTGTGTATATATTTTTTTCTCTACTGAGCAAAACTCAAAACAATATAATGCTTACAAGAGGCTTGCGTATAAGCATAATCAACATCAAAATCTAACTTCAAGAACATTAAATGCCTACTATATAACATCTCAGTAGGTTTTCAATAGCATCATATGGTTGACTTGTTTTTCCAAAAGCTAGGTGTATATTTGGGGTGCTGTGTAAAAATAACCATTCATGAGTATCCTCAACAAGTTCCTTTAGACATATTTCCTTGGGCTGCCCTTAAAACCAAAAGGCGAATGCACTGTATTGAAAACATTCTACATTATTTGAACTAGGTATTATCCGTGAACTTCTTTCTATGGCTATACCTACTTAAGGTTGTTGCTTATGTGGTATGCCTCGAAAACTCCCATCCCCTAATCTGTGATCAACCAGCTTGATAGTGAGATTTACAATTCCTGCCATTTTTTTTTTTCACAGCATGGGTAAATTTGACAAGCCTTGAGGGGGAAAAGAAGAAATACCAGAAACTTAGAATTTATTTGTAGGAGAACTTCAAGCTTTCTGAATGACAAATGCCTCTCTAATCTTCCACTCATGAAATTGCATTACCATTTGCTGTTATTCTTTATTTCTGAGTTTTTCTATAATACACAAGTTTTTATTTTTCTCTAATTTTGATATTGTATGTAGAAAAAAAGATCCTCACAAGGTGTAGAAGAGGGATTCAGACTACTTGGAACCCTTCTAAGAGAAACCAATATTATTTTGCCTAAAAATCTTTTGAACTTCTCCCTGGGGTCCCAAATGGTATGGCTGCAGGTTGAATTTCCTGGGGACTGGTTCTTTCTAGGGACTTTTGATCATCCTCACAGGCAACAGTGAGCCGCTCCAGGCTGAAATTAGCCAGGCAGATGAAAGCCACCATCTCCTTGAATCCTGGACAAAAATAAGGCAAAAATTGGTAATGAAGCTATCACTGCAGTTCAGATTCATAGCATTTAATTTAATATGCATTTATCTTGAAAAAAATGGTGCTGTTTAAGACACTAAACATAACATCAAGGACTTTCACATATTGAGGTAAGGCAGAGTCTTGTACTTCATTTTGGTTTAGAGAGATGGGAGCCAGATCTTCATGGTCTTGAAAAAAAATACAAAAAAAAAAAAAACCCAGCAAAAAATAATTTTTGAAGATACCAAGAGCAATAATTTAAGGCCTTCAAGTGTTCTTAACAAATTTGAATTGTTACTATTTATTATTAGTATTTATTATTACTATTACTTTCTACTTAACAACTAAAACCACTGTTTGTTTGTTTGATTGTTTTTAGCTCCTGTGGGAACATTAAAGATCAGAGAGCTAGCACACATCAGGCAATTAACCCATGTTGGGTTCTATGCTACAGATTAAACAGACGTCTTTTTGCTTAGAGTAGGGCTAAGACTGACCTTGTATATGTGTTAGGTGCTTGAGTCAGCCTGGATACCCGAGAATGAGTGATTTCCACAGTGTCCTGTCCTCAACAGCCCTGCTCAGCTCCTATAGACTCATGCCTATGGCTTCTTCAATGGAGTCAGCCCACTTCATATTTGATCTTCCTTTTTTCCTACTGCCTTCTATTTTTCCAAGCATCTTTTTTTTTTTTCTCAAAGAACACTGCTTTCTCATGATGTGCCCAAAGAATAACTCCTGTTTTGTTATTTTTGCTCCCAGCAATGTTTCAGAGGCTTAATTTGCCCCAGGACCCACTTGATTGTATTTTTAAATATTGATACGTAAACTAGAACTTATTTTAATTCCTTTAGATCTCATGAGGTAACTTCTAGTTTTATCTGAAGCAAATTTCTAGAACATTAAATACACTCATGTTCAAACCCAAAGGTACGTGCTGATGAATCTTGAATTAGCTGCTTGGGACTCATTCCATTATCTGTGCTGATCAGAGCTTTATTGGAAGTGAGGCCAGCGAGCAACTGCCTCACCCGGGAAGAGTGCAATGATAATACCAACATGGGCCAGTGAAGCGGAGTCCTCCACAACTAGACTGAAGAACAAAAGGACAGTCTGTCTGTTCCCCTTCCCTGATTCCCCAATGCTGTTCCACTCCCCCAACTCCCCAATAAAATCTTTTAAAAAAAAAAGATTTCATTTATATTTCTTTGGTCATTATCCACTTCTCCATGGGTTATATTTGCTGAAATACACAGTAACTTTTTCTCTTTTCTCCTTTAAGAAAGCCCCACATGGAATCTTAATTTTTTAAATGCTCAGTGTTCTGTTAAATTCCTAGCACACATTTTCATCACCTGTGATAAGAAAAGACCTCGGAGACCATAGGACCTACTGCTCACAGATACTGCTGTTTCTGAAAGGGAAGTGAGTATAAACTGCTAAATCACTAACTTTAAACATTGCCTCAGTTTCTACATCAAATAACAAAGATATCTGAAAAAGTTTGATTTTTTGTTCCAACTTCTAGGCAGACTTTTTTTGCTTTCTTTAACAAAAGCTAACTTCCTTTTCCTTTACTCGTCCCCTGGGGGCAGATCCTCACTGTGTTCCTAAAACCCACCATTCCCAGCCTCAGGGCAAAGCACCATTTGACATTAATGGGAGCTCCAAACTGGCCCAGAAATTTGGGGACAAGACAGGGGTGAGACCATGAACCAGACCATGAAATGTAATATTCATAACCTCAGATTTACTTCCCGTGGTGTTCAAGTAGAAGAGGGAAAATATTTCAGCAAAACTCTTGTTATTTTCACTAGCTTTATCATTGATTTATTTAGAAAGATGTTTGTCAGAGATAAGGGTGGAGGAAAGGCTATAGAAACTTGAACAAGAGTTACAGATCCATTCTGTTTTTTTTCTCTAAAGGATTTAGTCTAACATTTCTCACGTGTTTTGTTTCCATGGATTTTTCAATATTTCCTTATCAGCCTTAACTGCTGTGTGTATCATATTTTTGCCAACCCAGTGCATTACTGTGACACTCTGATCAGCTTTTCTGAATCAAAGCAAAATTGGCACAGACTACTAATGAGACTAGGAAGTTACATCAGTTCTTATAAATGTCCTTTGATGACAGGTAATCTTGGTTAAATCCCTGTTCTTCTTGTACTTAAAACCCAGGAGTGATAATTATTAATTATTTAATTATCAAAGATTGTACCCACACTAGTTATATTTTATTTAATCTTTAACTGGGGGGTAAATGGGGGAAATTATTACAATTCCCCTTCAACATCTCAAAATTAAAATTTGTCTGTGCCGTTCTAGCAATGATTTCTAACTACCAAAATGTGAAGAGTAGATCCTTCTAGAACAGTATGGATGATTTTCTTTTCTCTCTTTCTTTACACCTCTTTTTTCCTCTGTATTTTCTAAATTTTATACAAGAAGCATGTACTGTTTTAGTAATATACTTAAAATATTTTAAGCAAATAAAGTATAAACTAACTTTCCCCAAGGCAAAGTTCCTCACAGTTTTGTGGAGGAGATGAATTTCGAACAAGATTCTGAATGGAAGTAGTGTTGTCACTTGGCAGAAAGAAGAGGAGGGGACAATGCTCGGAAAGCAATGGCAGATGAGGATTATTTTATAGGAAACACCATCTGTGTGCTTAGAATGTGCTTAGAACTTATGAAAATTTGGATCCACTATAATTTTCTCAGCAAGGATAATGAAAAAGCAAACTTGTGTTTTATAATTATGATCCCTACAGCAATGTTTGCACAATTTTGCTAATATATTCTCTTTGATGATTGCTGATTACTGCTCTGTTCAGTTCATTGGCTTTGAAACGTTTTTGTGCATAACCCACTGTAAGAAATATATTTTATATGACAACGCAGTACGCACATGCACACACATATATATATACACATTCACATCATATATCTAGTTTTATTTTTTTTTTTTTTAGCCGAGCCATCCTGCCACCTGTTGGCAGCTCAGCGGCTGCTCAGCTCGGGCCGGGACTCGAACCGCTGTTGCTCAGAGCTCAAACTCTTGAGCGAGCTCTTAACCAACTGAGCCACTCGGCCGGCCCTCTAGATGTAATTTAATACCCAAATCTATATCAGTACTCATATCTACAGAAAAAAAAGAAAAAGAAAATTGTTATAATGCAATACCTACATTTGCAATTATCCTATTCTATTCTATTTTGTTTAGAAAGAAATCATGACTTACTAAATCAATTCTATGATGTCCTCATTGATAGTGGTTCATAGTTTAAAAAACACTAGTTCAGTACATTTGGAGGTGAAAAAGTCCCCTGTGCCTGACAGCAGAAGTGTATTATTGCAGAAGTCTTGGCTTAATATAAAAATGTCCAGGCCTATGTAAACATGAGATGAAATAATCTTCTAGAAATAGAATCATCAGGACTTATTTAATGAATTTTTAATGGAAGCAAGAAAGAGAGAACTGAAGATGACTCTAGTGTTAGGTACCTAAAGGATCTGAGGCTAGTTACTCTGTAGATAATGTTGGAAATACCAGAAATGAGCAATGATTTGTGGGTATGATATGGCCTTTTATATTTTGCTGGAGGTTGAAATTTTTCATCAATTTTTCATTCATTTCAAAATGATCAAACTTCTCAATTTGTCTTTTTGCCTGTTTTACTTTTTATGACTTTTATGTCTTTCATCCTCCATTAATTTATATCCATTACACAGGGAGTTACTCTGATTTCTACTTTCTTCTTCATTTGCCATAGTACTAAGTATGATATTCTGCAAGGTCATGTGTGCCAGACATGTTAAAAAACAAACTGATTTACTGAAATATATTTCTTAAAAGTTGCATGTGTGCAGTTATCGCCTCCTTATTCTCCAACTCTCAGTGGCAAAAAGTATATTCTCTACTTGAGAGAGGGGTTTGACCTGAGACAGAACTTCCTTCAAATACTAATTTCTGACACTGAATAATCTTGTAACCTTGGAGGAGGGCATAGCTTTTTGATTAGTCAGAATCAGTGGTAAGTGACAAAATTGCCAAATTAACCTGGTTTGAGCATAAAGGGAAATTGTTGGCTCACATGACTGAGTCATTATCTGTTAAATACTGATTCCAGGAATCTATGGCTCTTCCTATCAGTCCTCTTTTTCTCTCTGTTGGCTTTAATCTCAATCTTACAAAATCTCTTTGTGGTAGGAAAAAAGGTCTCTAATAACCAAATTTACATTCTACAGCTTAACAATTCCAAGGGAAAGAGCATTGCTTTACCAATTATTCCAGAAAAATATCCTAGGCTAATGCTGATTGGATGTAATTTATCTGAATTGGGTTATGTGCCCGTCTCTGAACCAACTTCTGTAGCAAAGAGGATTCACCACACTCATTTGCTGAGCCTGGAATAGGAACCCAGCCCTGGAGCTAGGGGGGATCCAACCATCTGAACCACATAGATGAAGAGGAAGAGTTCTCCACTGAAAACTAGGATGTACGTATATGGAGAAAAAGGGGCAGCAATAACATGTCTCCTTTATCTCTTTATCTTTAAAAGCCTGAGTTCCCTTATATCCACAATATGGATGCTATTGCATCAAGTTAGGGGGTGGATTTGAAATAGCAATCAGGGATAGACCCTGGCAAAAGAATAGGTACCCACTGAGAGAGAAAGTCATGAACAATAAAGAAAATAGGGTTAAAATGGTAACAACAAGTGAATCTGGATGAAAGGATACCCTAGTGTTCCTCTTACTATTTTTATTTTTTCTACTTTTTAAATTTTGAAATCATTTTAATATAAGAAGTTTAGGGTTTTTCTGCTTTGCTTTGTTTTAAAGAGTAAGTTCTCAATAACTATTATTAATACTTCTCCCAAGCCAGGCCCAACAATATTTATGGTTACAAAATCCTTATAATGATGGTATTGTATTTGGTCCCCCTTAGTGTGTTAGAATCTTATACTATTAACAAAGGCAATTTAATGCTTAAACAAGTAAAAAAAAATTCTTTTTAATTCATTGAAGATCGGTGAAGCTAGAGAAACCATTATATTCATAATTTCTTATCAAGCATCATAAATATTATAAAATGCTAATCTGAGAAAATTCTATTGCTCACCAGAGATTCCCAGAGCTACTTTGGAAAATATTACTCTAGGTGTTAGGCTCTTAGTATTAGGTGGAGAATCCTAATCAACCAGTCAGTGATAGGAGAGTATATGTAAAATAAAGACTTGAGGGGTATTTTAAGAATAAAAAAGCAGGGGTTTGCCATTCTATCTCAAGACAGAAAGATCAGGAATTCAAAATGTCTAGGGACAACCAAAACCCACTGACAAATTTTTTTTTAAGTAACATATTTGAATTTACAAGAAAGAAATGTTTCTATGAGTAATAAAAAGATGCATGTAATACTTTCCTGGAAGTTTGATTTGCCCATGAGGTCAGAAGAACTCATGATGTATTGTAAAATCAGATGTGGTTTGTGCTTTGTGATGTGAACAGCTCTGGAATCCCCCTTCATGGTGAGGAATTAATGACGGAATCATCAGAGCTGAGAAAGGCAGGCTATCCAAATCCTGAGATTATCAGATTCACCAGGCTATACTGAGAAGTCCATTTCCTCATAGTTAAAAGGCAAACCACCACTATGGGCCCTGGAAAATGTGGTTACGTTTACAGTGAAATTTGAGCAAATCGCATAACAGTGGGACTCAGGATACAATGTTTATATTGCCAAGACTTGCTACCTAAAAAATGTATCAATTCACTTTGTACACTATTTAGCTCACTAAGGAGGAGAAGGGAAATGTGGAAATGGGCATGAAGAAACAAGAAAAAAAAATAAAAAACAGAGCAATGAAAGAAAGAGAGGGTAAGCACCAGAGTTAAAATTGACATTTTTTCAATTTTTTTTCCTTGGGCCAAAGTGACTGAAAGTGAAGGTTCCTGAAGGGAAAACAAGGACCTATATGTTTGAAGAGTGTTACAGACCTCAGGTTCAGGTCCTTTCCACTCATAAGCCAAAGATCGAGAGACAAGTTTTGGTGGAATTAAAAGTAGGTTTACTCAAAATGCCAGCCTTCCAGGGAGGTGGACTACTGTCTCAAAGGCCATTTCCTCCATTCCTAGAAAGGTCAGAAGGTTTTAGAGGTGCACAAGAAGCAGCAGAACAAACGAAAGCGGGAGTTAGCCATGCAACTCATCAGGGAGAACATCTCCTGGGGTCCGGTTTGTTCCGTGATGGTTACCTCAAACCTGATCTTAGGGGTGATTCATACGTCATCTGACAGAAAATCGCAGTCCAGATTTGTAGCCTGGTTGCTGGTGTCCTGATGGCTGAGGCCTCACTCAGTTTCTTGCAAGTTAGTGTTCTGCTGATTAGCTCGATTAGTGAGGTATGCATGTAGCCTTGGGAAAGCAGAACAATTAAATCAGGCAATGAGGGAGAGAAACAAAGAAGAGGAAAAAAAATTAATAAACCACAAAATAAAGTAAATCAAACTATAAATCAGTAAACCAAACTAGATTGCTAAATCCTTTAAAGTGTATTTTCACCTTGACAATATCATAAATACTCTTGAAAGAGAGTATTTATCTTAGATTGACCTAGCTCTTGTTGTATAAGTGGGAAAATTGAGGCTTCAAGATGTTAAATAATATGGCTATCATAATGCCTAAACGAATAAGGACTCTAAGGTGAGGAATTCACTTTTCTGAATTACAAGGAAAAAGAAAAAGGGTTTACTTAGAAAAAAATGCAAAAGTCAGCACAGATGCACAGATAAAAAGCAAATGGATTCTTAGATGACCACAGAGCAAAAAGTGTTCATTGCTTAAGAATTCTATGGCTTATGCATTCTTAGTTCACCTTATTTAGAACTACCCATCAGCAGTGGGTTTGTGGGTATTGACTTTCAGATTCCTCTTGAATAAAGGCCAGGGACAAATGAGAGGAACTGGGCAGCAGAAGGGAGTTAATCCTTCCGGAGAAAACCCCAAGTACGGATTTCCTTGTTAAGTTCCAGAACCTAGGCTTTGAGGGAAAGCAGAGTTGGTATCCCCCAAAATATGACTTTTGGGGATATTGATTATTTTAAGCTGGTGATTTTTTTAAGAATACAAAAGACTCAAGAAGGGCTTTTGAACCTTTCTTTTACCTGCCTAAAGGAATTCACATAACAAAACCTCCTTAAAGAAAGGAAGCTATCATAATATGAACCTAGCATTAAAATATGAACTAAGTGTGGCAGACAGAGAGGAATCTGAAAAGTCTGTTTGTTAGACTCCCCTCTGTGTTCCCTTGTTTCTGGGTGGCCCAGCAAGAATTTGTTTACCAAATGTTTGCCATTTCTCATCTACCTGTGAATTGCCTACTTTCTCTTTGAAGTGCCAAGACCCCACCCCCGCACCCCCCTTGGTCAAGAACAGCCCAATCTGTCCTTGGGTCCCATATTTTTAGGGAACCCCCATATGTACATGTGTAATAAAGTTGGTTATTTTCTCCTGTTAATCTGTCTCATGTCAATTTGATTATTAGACCAGCCAGAAGAAGTCAGAAGGGTGAGAGGAAAGCTACGTTTTCTCCCCTAAAACATAAAAGGTCTTTGTGTATTGTTGCCATGTATAGTGTATATTTGTTGGTTTTTGATTGTCTGCATTTGTTCCTCTTGATTTGATGACTCATTCTTATCCCATTGGATGAATTTCCACTTCATTGATGTGTGTACTGAGATCATCTGTCTAAATGCCTCTAGTTAAGTAGCAGGCCCGTGGCTAAAGCTAAGCCAATTGGATTCTCTCTTGAAGGACTTTAAATCTTGAGTCAAAATGCAAAGACCCAAAACCTGTAAAGGTGTTTAATTTTAGGATGAATAGACTATCCACCATTTCTTACCACTTGGACTCCTAGTTACTGTCATTCCCTGAATCTACACCTTCCCTTTTTGTTCCATAGAGCTAGCCACTATCATTTTAATTATGTTTTTTTCTGTTTAAATCTCAGCCCTCAGGTTTCTCAGAACTTATTGTGGAGATGCTGTAACTTAAGACATACCACATCGTCTGCACTTAGAAGACCTTCAAAAAGTATTTTTGAAATGACTGCTGTAATCAAAGTAAATGTTGACTACCACTGAAGCACATAGGTTGATCACCTTACATGGTCCTGAGGTACATGTACGGAAGACTAACCTGAGCAACATGATTGAATAAGTCATCTTTTTACCTCCCACAATGCCTTATACAGAGTAGGTGCTCAGTAAATGTTAGAATCAAAACCATGAAATTCTATAAAAGTGTGTTTCAGTGAAACTCAAATTGGTACAATTTTACTAATCCTTTATTTCAACCTTCTAAGATCTGATGTGTTTTACTGTATTGTATGAATAAGCCAACATAGATGGAAAAAAGTTAAATCCTGCTAAAGTTGGAAATATTCATCTCCCTTTCACTTTTGCCATCAAGTAATGTTACCATCCCCTGAGAGCAACAGAGCTGAGTTCTTTCTCAGTCAGGTCTAAGGAATAACAAACAGTCCTGCCTTTCTTTGAGTGCCAGAGCCAGTAACAGGAAAAGCTAGAGAAAAGTCTCATGTGGAAATGTTAATTTGACCCTTCTCTACAAAATGTTGACACTTGACAGCTCTGTGTTTTCAGAGTCCGACACCAAGTTATTATCAGAGTATCGGAGGTCTTTTGAGTTACAAACAGGCCTTAAAGTTATTTGAAGAGAATCTATGTGGGCCCTGGGAACTGGAAATGTTTGTTGTGCCTATGTAAGATTTGGAGAACTGAGACAATGTATTTTTCTGTCCATAACCTTTTCAGTCTTTGCTTCTGGGCCTAAAATAACATATTTTCTTCCTTTACTACTTTTCTTCCTTTGAAGCATTGAGAAAACTGTGTAGTTATGAAAAATATATCAAGAAAAGCTTAAACGTAGAATATTTCCAATAGTCTGCCACTTTAGGATTGCACAAATAGATCAGAATACTATCCTGAACCTAAGCAACAACTGCCCATCGGAACCCTTCCTATTCTTCTTAGATTTCTGAGTATTATAAACATTGACAACTAGAGTACAAAGGTGCACAAAAGAAATTGTAGACAATTTGAAACACACTTTTGTGTGAATAAAGTTAGTACCAAGGTGCCATTTGGGAAAAATGGCATGCTAGTGCATGTCATTATAGGACCACATGGATGAACAACAGTCAGAAGATGTGAGTTAGAGTTGCATTTTGGTTACCAGCTGGAAAAGTCATTTAATATCTGAGTTTTGGTTTCTTCATCTCTAAATAGATAATATTAATTTTTATGGGGTTCTTGTGAGGATTAAATGGAATACTGTCAACGAAGGCATTTTGTCCACTATAAAGCACTATACAGCAGATGATGGTGATGACGATGGTGATGATGATAATGAACAAAAAATAAGAGGATAATTACGTTAAAAGGAAAGATGTCTTCACAAATAGGGCAAATGATTCAAATCACACCAAAATCTTCAGAGAACTCTGCCACCTTTGCTGAGAATCTTTGTTGTGACTTTTCCTACCCAAATTGGTGTTTTCTTCTACTATTCTGCCTTTCTTTGTTTATCTTCCCACAACTTCTAGGTGAGGATTTGAAGTTCAAGTACACAAAAAAGAGAACACTGGATGAGACAACTGAGAGTGCTGTGGTTTCACATTAGAACTGGTGTGGTCCCAGGAAACCTGGCCTCTGAGCATGATAACCCTTGTTCCTAGAGGGGAGGGGAGAAACAGAACTAGGGTTCTGGGCTCCTGGGGAAATTATTGCCAGTAATTGCTTTGCAGCTTCTCAGCTCTATTCTGACTGTACCCATTTTGTTCTGCTCCAGAACCGTCAGGTACCATCTTGGATCCTCTTCTCAGGCAGGAGCTGATGGCAAGGCTGATGAGTTTATTATTGAGAAGCTGTTGTAGGGGGAGGCCATGTAAGCTTCACCTCTCTTTTCTAGGTCCAATAGCAAACATCAAGCCCTTTTCATTCTCTAAGGAAACTTTCTATGGAAATTGCACAGTCCCAGCTGTACCAGGTGCTGCCAGTGATCACTCAAGGCTTTCACTATAGCTCCTGATGGCCTCTTCTTCACACTGCTCTCCCTCAGTCCTTCACGTCTTCTCTCATTCCCCTTACATCTGCTGCCATGTCTGTAGAAATATACAATATGTAATGTGCTGCTTTTCATCAGGCCCATTAGCCTCATAAAAAAAGAAAACGAAAGAAGGAATCCGAAAAAGGTTCCTATGTGTCATAAAGAACTCTTGTAATTCTTCCATTTGCTCTGATTGATTACTAACATTTAAAGATCTAAAGATTTTGTCAACCAGTCTGTTGGTTTGTCAACAATCACAAAACAAAAGTTCACAGAGGACATAGCATTTGACTAAGTGAAAGAGATCATTAAAAACAGGCAGTCTCCTCCCTCAAATATTTTAACCCCCCTCCAAAGGACTTATAATAATTAAAATTCCCACTATATTTCTATTTTTAAAGTGTATTTTATGAAAACTACCACGTTATTCATGTCAATTTTTAAAAATATTTTTCAGTAAGATTATAAATTGATAAGCTCAGTGCAGAAAAAAAGTTGGTTTATATACAGATAAGTACAGACACCACCCCAGAGTCTTACCACTAAGAGTTAACTGCTCAGATAAATTTGATATGTTTCTCTCCTTCTATGTATATTATATTTTAGTTGTGCCTGTGTTATATATACAATTTTCTAACATTTTTTGCTTGTTATGTTATGAGCATTTCTCAACCATTAAAGAACATTTATGTATAGAGTTGTATTGAATGTCTATTAAATAACTAGTAAATGATGGTATATTAGTAAATGAAATAATAAGAATTCATTAAGATTCTATTCATGAAAAATTTTCTAATTATATATAACTAATATATATAATTTTAATATAACATTTAGTAGTACATTAATATATACTAATATCTAAGTGAAAGATACATCTAGAGGTGGCTTTACGCTCTTTTAAATGATTGATGTGATGAGTATTTCAGTGCTTGAGTCTTTCTGAATCTTGGATTATTTCCTTAGGATATATTTCCCAAATGAAAATATTAGACCAAGTTATTAGAACTTGTTTTTTGTACGATAATTATTTTAGGATCTTGATACATGGGACCACAGCAAATTTTAAATCCTAAACCAATTTTATATCACTCTTCATTGAGGCCATGAAACAATGAGAATTATTTTTAATAATAGATAATGTTATTTAGCATCTTACCTGTGCTCTTCTAAATCCATTACATGCTGGATCCCACTCAGCCCTCCCAACAACCCTGACAAGGTAGGCACTATTATTAACCTAATGTAACAGAACAGGATAGCAGGGCCCAAAGAGTTGAAATAACTGGCCCAAGGTCACAGCTAGGCATGGTTAGTGTGAGGCTTTGAACCTATGCAACCTGACTCCAGGAACATCATGCTTAACTACCACCTGCCTGCTAATAAGATAGACATTCTTCAGTTCTCAAGGCAGAAAAGTAGCAAACTTTCCCCCTAGAGAATTTTAACTGACTCTCATCTGCTTCCTTCCATTAAAGAAGATGATCTAATTTGGATGCCTGGTACAATAAAAGCAATTACAGACATACTGGCCAGAGAGGCTGAGTTAAGATGCTGATGAAAGGAGGGGATGTTCATGAGAAGGAAATTTCAGGGGAAAACCACAGTGTGATGTGATAGAGGAAAATCCAGAGAATTCAGACATTTCATTGCTCTCAAATGTCTCCAGGTTTAACAAGGGATAACTGAAGATAGCAGGAAAGGTCTGTTATTGCGATAAAGAATTTCTTAATATTAAACTCAAAAAATACTTCAAAGGAAACACAGTATTGTGCAACTTGATTTAGATGGAGTGTGGGAAACAGTAAATAAGAGTTACCCAAGCAGTGAAAGCTCATCCACTGACTTTCCCAAGAGCCCTTGGGAAGGATGTGTATCTTTTCCTACATTTATATCCCAGCACTCGACATGATGCCTGGCATATAGAAACCTTCAATAAATGGTTACTGAACAAAAATGAACTCTCTTACTTGCCAGGAAGCCTCCAAGGCCAACCCTCCAATGGAGAACAAGTGGAAACCATCCTCCGGAGACATGAAGAGTGTGAGATTAAAACAATGGGTTTGTAGAAAGACAGTGGGCCTGCAGAGAGAGTAGTCAAAGTTGAAGTCGTGCACAGGTTGGAAGAAACAAGGACCAAAATCTAAGAGATAATTTCCTGTTTTAGAGATGTAAGAAAAAATGTGCTGGAATTTGGTAAAGTATTACAGGAAAACCAAGGGCTGACAGAATCTTCTACTCTGCCCTTGAATCGAAGATTTTAACACAATGTTTTAATTATGTTTATGAATTTAGAGATTTTTGTCAGAATTATACTAACATTTAAAATTTTTATTTAAGAAAGATTTCTTGAACAAATGTTCATTAAAATAGAGAAGGGACTGACAGAGGCTAAGGAAAAGGCCAAGGAAAGGGAAATGGAACCCTGAGGATGCTTAAGCCGAGGCAGTCCTGGAACCTTAAAGAAAAGTTATGCGTGGGAATATTTAACCCCTTGCGATTTGTGTGATTTTAATATACTACACTGGGTGTAATTCTTACAGATTGACATTTTTGGGTTTATCACTTGATTTCTCAAATCCTTTGCAGTTAGGTAGCTATGGCCTCTATGCTATTCTTGCCCAGAGACCTTAACATGGTACCGTGTATCATTAAATTATAAATGGTGCTGATAAGATCACAATAATGATAATGAAGAACTTTTTCCAAATGCACCTGCTTATCTTCCAGTGAATTCAAGGTTAACTTGAAAGCATTTGACAATTTTATATGCCCGCTCTTCTCAGAGTTTAATTAAGTATTCAGGATCTGGCTATATGCGTATTTATTAAAGGTAATGTTAACTCGTGGTTAAGAATATAATCTTTAAGACCTGGATTCCAGTCCCAGCTCTGCCGTTTACTGGCTGTGTGACCTTGAGGTAAGTTAACTGAACTTCAGAATTCTCATTTAAAAATGGGGATAAAAATATCTATTTAAGAGTGTTGTTGTAAGATGGTAAGTGGCATGATATATGTAAAGTGCTTAACACAATGTCTGGTATGGAGTGGGCAACAAATAAATAGTGGTTGCTACTGACCCTAATTCAACTCTTCAGAATTTGCGAAGTGGACCATAACTATTACAAGAACAGGATTTCTCATGAGACATCCATAACTTCCTGGATATGGAAGGCCAGAAATTCTCTGGGAACTGTTGAAATGTTTGCTTCCAAATCTGATGAATTCCAGGGCTTGTCAAAATTGCAGAAGTGAAAACCATTAACTAACATCTGCAAAAATCATTATATATGAATGGGTAAAAATTTGGGGTCAGTTCTTATTGCTTCCTAACCATATTTTAGTTCTTTATGTGTAATTTCTACATTTATTTTGTACTTTTGCTTTAGACTTTGTTCAGATCTTCTCCTGTTAATGTCGGTGAGTCCCTTAGGGCCTCCTGAAGAAATTTGTTCTCCTGTGTTGTAGATAGAAGTTGAAGACTTAATTATAAAGGGACAAATACAACCTCAATTAGAAGAGACTATATACTTGGCTTAATAGTTGGAAGGAAATGTGTGACTCAGTGGTGAATTCCTCTTTTTCCTATTTGTATGTTTGTGGGTTGTTTGGTTTATTAAAAGCTGGGGAGGATACCTCTCCAGTTTTCCTCTCGATGCTGTGCATTGGTTCTTTAGTTCTAAAATAAACACATTATTCTCATCACAAGAAAAAAAAAATTTGTGACTATGGGTGATGATGAATGGTAACCAGACTTATTGTAGTAATTATTTTGCAATGTAAACAAATATAACTCATTATGTTGTACATTTGAAACTAATATAATGTTATATGTCAATTATATCTGAATAAAAAATAAATAATAAATAAAACACATGAAACCAAAATTCGAAACATGTTCCAACAAGCCCTTAGTATAGGGTAATACAATTACATGAAATCATTTGGCAAAATTCACAGGAAAATTTCACTACTAGTAATATAAAAAACACGGTCTGAATTTCACACATGTGATAATTTGAAGACTAAGGCTTCTAAACTGAATACTTTTTATAAGTGAAACTCACAGTTTATTATTGAATTCACTTACCAAAATAGTTTTTGTCAATTTAAACTCGGCAGAAGGTTGGTCATGTTAAAAGGGCCAGGAAGACACAGACGAAAGTCATCAGCCTTCCTTCCTGAGGCGCAGATTAACTTTCTAGCACCCATTTTATAGCACCGGCCATGTTTCTTGCTTATAATTCAATAAGTTGGGGGAGGGGTGATAAAAAAATTTTTAAAGGGAGGGTATATAATACATTTGCTGGTGATTTTTAAACTGAAGTAAACTGAAAGAAGATACTACCAGCAAAAAATAAATACATAAATAAAAAGAAGGCCAATAAGAAATCAGAATAAAAATATATAACACGGAGTGAAAGCAAAAGTTATGAAAGAAAACTAAGTGAACTGCATACATATAAGTTAAGAAAAAATAGATTAAAACAATTGTATAAATTAGTAAGAAAAGACAAAACAGATTTGAATGATTAAACTGGAAGCTAAATAATTCAAATAAATAATATTGTCGCAATAGAATCAGTAAGTGAATAGAGTAGGTATGGGAAGAACAAAAACCAAATTGTGTGTGTGTGTGTGTGTGTGTGTGTGTGTGTGTTGTTACATTAAAATGATACAAATTCAAAAGCTCATTGCACTCATATGAAACCAATTGGAGTACTCAAAATAAAAAATGTTACAAAGCTCAGTTTTCTGCCCCTTTTGCTCTTCTGTGCATAGGGTTTCTTCATGGGTCCTGTGGACTGAGAGCTGGGGGCCTGACAGAGGAAATCCAGGCTGCTCCTGTGTGCCCCTCCCCACCCCTCAAAACTGTCTTCTGTCACTATTGCCCTGACCATTGAGAGAGACATGTGCTCACGAAGGTGAAAACACCCTCAGTGAAATGTGGAGCCAAGAACTCCACTGCTTCAGCCACATGCAGCAGGGACAGCATATTGGGAAGTGTGAGCAAGTTTATATCATTTTAGCAGCGATAGAAGTCAGTCATTACATTGAAAAGAAATTCATTACTCAGATTCTATTTCACCTGATCTGGACAATCTTCTCTGCCTGATCACAGTCAAAGCTGTATTTCCCTCCCAAATAACATGGATGCAAAGCCTTTGGAAAATTTAGCTACCATTTATTGATGGATAAGACTTCAAATGTTCAAAACTGAGTTGGACATCATTCTTTTAAGTAAACTGTGGAAACAAGAATTAGTCTCAAATCGCTTAAAAATTTTAATTAATATAAGAATAAAAATGGCATTGATTACAAACATTTCTGATACACAATCTTATATTGCAAGACTTTTTGTTTTTATTGTAAAATCAACTGTTTTCATATTCTTCATCTTGAAAATGTCTCATTATATTATGACTCTAATCTCAAATTACTGTTTTGATCTAGTTAATATCTCTTCTTTTGTAATTTTGTGGGGGTTTTTTAACTCAATGAACATAAGGTACATTAATTTTTAAAGCGCTAATTACATATCACTATTTTAATGTGTTTTCTTCATCATAAACCTCAACATTCTTTCACATCTGAAACTTCTCATGTTAAACTGTCTATATAGATTGCGTTCAGTCTTCTTCAGTCTCTGGGGTATAATCACCAGGGAGGGTGCCTCCCTACCTTTTTATTTTCTTCTAGATACCACAGTGTTACCAGGCCTCCCTTTAAAAATATTGCAAAGTTTGGTTTGGAAGAGAATGATATCATTTGTAGCTATTACTGGAAAAGTTTGTCATCACCTCTATAATAGTTCTCCTGGTTATTTCATATCTTGGCAGTGGTATGCCCTTCAAAAAAACGTAAGTAATGGAATTGAATTCTTCCCAGTATTCCTTAAGAACCTATTTTTGTTCTGAAACTTTCTCCCTTAGATTTTGTCCTTCAAAAGCCTATTCTTGCCTATATTCTGCCAGAGAATGCACAGAAAATATTTCTTATAATGCAAATGTATTTAAAGGTACTGGTGATGTGGCAGAGATATTAAAGGGTCTTACAGAACAACTAATTACCATAATAGGATGACTCTGTAGGCAGTCACTGGAACACACAATGATGTTAGAGAAATTCACAGCCACTCTAGCAACAGGATGTATTGGACATCTAGCCATGAACGAGGCGCTAACGTGATGCAGTGGTGAGAAAAGATAGAATCCCCAAAAATCACTCACAAGGAACAGTTGGGGGAAAAAACATGTCTTTGTAAGGAAGTTAGTCCTATAACTGCAGGGTTCATTCCTGAACTTGCATGAGAAAGAAAATGTTTGTGATATTTAAAGAGAGTTTCTCTAGTAATTCCTGACATTGCAGAATTCTAAAATGTATTCAATTAGTTCCAGAAAAGCTTCTCTTTCGTAACAAAACCCTAAGTTTTTAATGAACTGTCTTGTCACACAGAATGACTGTGTGAGATACAAGTCAAGATACAAGGAAATAACTCAAAGTGTATTAAGGAAAAACATAAAACTGCATTTAAAGCTAGATAATAATAAACATTTACACAACATTTACTATGGGTCAGCCACTGTTCTCAACACTTCATATATTTCAGCATATTTAATCCTTCCAAGAAGTCTATGAGCTGAGTTCTACTAGAAATTCCATTTTTCAGTTGCAGAAACTCAAACACAGAAGCTGGCTTACAGTCACAGTGAACAATGATTTCAACCCAGCGAAATAGGCTCCGGGGCTGGGCTCATAAGCAGTCTGCTAACACTGTCTCTTAAGACCTTTCATTATGTTTCTACATGTTTAAGAGCACAAGATTTAGGTCTGATATCTCCAAGGGGAACAAGAACATTTCTTGAATCAACATTGATTCACTAGATTTATCAATGAGAACAGAATCAACAAGCAGTGCTGGGATGAGAAAAATCAAAAGAAAGCAGGCAAGCATGACCTACTAACAAAACAGGAAGATGCCAATTAAAATCAAAACACAATTTTAAAATTATCATTAAGGACTACATATTTAAGCAGAGCTAGAAAAAATACCCAACAAAACATTTAAATGTAATTCTTTTGGGAAAAACATCAATGGAGACAAATAATCTGGCTTTAGCTTTCTGGTAAAGTTCTTACAAGTCAGTCCTTATGCTGCATGAAAAGAAAATGAATTTGTTGAAGATGTCAATTGATGTGCTTTGTTTAAAGGTAAATTTCAAATGTTTAACTTAGGCCTAAGCACAAAAACTCAATATCATTCGGATGTTGCATATGTCTGTCCTAGAAAAGACATAACTTTCTAGCACATAAAATACATTTTAACAATAATATGCTTTAAATAAATTAGCAATGATATTGGTATAATAATTCTTATGTTTACTTAGTGTATCTCTAAGCCTATGGTAAAATCAGTGCTGTCAGTTTCAACTGCAAATCTTGCCATAATAACTTGCTTTTATCCATGTAGCATGAAGGATTGCACTAGGTGTTGTGTTAGCCTGAATGTATTTTTTAAAAAATCAACACATAAAGAAGGCTATTTCACTCTATCTTAACCAATTAATCCTCATATAATCAATGCACAAAGTAGTTGCTTCACAGTCATGAATCCAGCTCCTAAAAAAATGCTTGATACACACAATAAGCATTCCACTAGTAACTCTTGTATGAATGAGTAAATAAGTGCCTCTGGCCACTAAAACAGAAAAGCAGAGTTTGTTTTCCATGAACATGAAGACATGTTCTTTCATTTGGGACATGTTTCTTTGTCTCCCCAATTTAGCTGCCTCCCTGCTATGTCTCCCAGTCTTAGTAGAGTGGACTTATGCAGTAGGTGTCCTGTGGGACCCAATGGTGCAGCCTTTCTGATCACCTGAACTGGATAGTCCAGGTGTGTCCTTTGTGTGGGTCGTATGTGCCCTCCTGTTGCAGTTGAACCGTGGTTGCTGTTTGCATGTCAATGGGAAGGGTTGATCATAGGCCTGACTGGTTGTGAGGACTGGCTGTGACTAGCTGTGGTGCAGCAGATGATGCCACAGAGCAGGATTCACTTTAGCAGGGCTCTGATGCCTGCCCAATGTGTCCTTTGGGTGTGTTTCCCCAGAGGCTGCCATGTGATACTCTAGCTGGATCCGAAGCTGGCCACTGGGGTGCCAGCCTGGAGGCCTCCTGGAAGGGGCCCCACTGCAGGCCAAGTTCAGCTGCAGTTAATGCCCTGCCCGGGGGCCACCTGGCATGAGCCACAAAGTAATCCACAGATGGCTGCCATCTGCACTGGGCTTGGAGGTGCCTTGGGAGACCAAGCCACAAACTGACGCCAGCTGTCACTAATGCCAGGCTTATGGCTGCTCAGTCAGAGGTATGGGGCATGCCAAAGCTAGATGCTGCTTGTCTGGGCTTTATGAACTTTTGAGAGATTTTAGGACAGTCTGCAGCATGAGCCAATATAAGCCTTTTACGTGGAAAAGCCACTGGAAGCTGCTTGGATGAACCTGGAAGTTGTGTGGGGCAGGGTCTCAGGGAATCACCAGGGCGGAGCAAACAGTGTTAGCCAGATTGATGGAGACTCAGATATTGTGGCCATCTGTGTCTGCATGCCAGGAGCAGAGAGGGCTCAACAAAGAAACAATGGCTTCCACCAGCTCCTCTGTCCAGGAGAAAGTTGCTCCTCCAGCCCTCACTAGAAAGCCAGACATTCAGTTCCTCCCTGTGTGTTCCCGGTGCCTTTCAAGCTGCTGCCCCAGTGCTGGAGCTTAGAGTGACTGAGTCCATCAGCAAGTAAGTCTGTGTGTGCGCCCTTTAAGAGGAGCACCTTGAACTTCAGCCACTCTCGTCTTACTCAGCCACAGTCTGTGCTGGTTTTCACAGCCAGAGTTATGGGGACTTCTCTCCCCAGCACTGGAACCCTGGGCTGGGGATCCTGGTGTGGGGCTGGGACCCCTTGCTCTTCCAGGGGCAACCTCTGCAGCTGAGATATCGCTCCCAGTTTTTAATGGTCACACGCGGGTGCGAGACCTGCCCATTCAGCCAATGCAACGTCTCTGTCCCTCCTACCAGTCTCAAGGTGGCGTCTTCTGTGTGTCGTTACTTGTAGGGCTGTGGTTCAGCTAGACTTTAGGCATTCTCAGTGATGGTTGTTCTGTAGTTTAGCTGTAATTTTAATATGGTAGTGAGAGGAGATAAGCAGTGTTTACTCTACCATCTTGACTGAATCTCTGTGGTTTTTAATAATGATCTTCAAAGAAGACTAAGATTCATATATGGCCAATGAATATTTTCATGCTCTTTATTTTGAGTAAGGCAGAATTTACTATTTAAATTCCCTAATAAGAGGAAATGGATCTACTTCAAACAACTGAGTTTTAGTAAGCTCAGTTTCATTTTTATTAGGATTTCATTCTGAGGAATAGCTAATGTCATCACTTGCTTTGTCCTCAGTGGTGATTCAATTTCACTTTTGTATGTATATACAATAGTGGGGAAATGCTGTAGCCTGGACAGTTTTTGTTTACATTTGGTTTCCTAGAATTTCATTGTAATAGTTTTGTTTGGCATCTGAAGTCTATGTAAGTCCTAGTTTATATTCCCCTTCAACTGAATAATTACTAGTCACCACATTTCCATTGTCTCTGCCAACATTTTTCCTTTCAGTGGTACTGGAAAATAATTTTTGTTCTGATTATGTTTGTTTGCCAAGGGCATTTATTACTAAGACTTGATAAACCTTTGATTGGGCCACATTTTCTTCAGCTGGTTTCACTCATACTTAAGACCTTGACAAACCCAATTGGTTTGTTTGTTTAAATTCAGAGTTGTTTTTTCCCCTCATTATGTGTTTTCATGGTCTGGAAAGTTTTAGGGGATTATTTTTTAAATCAACTATGGGATATTTTGAAAATTAGAAGTGTAGCCAAAATAACTTCACTTGCCGAGTAGTATAGCCTACCTTAAAAGCTCTGACTTTGGACTCTTGGACCAAACATGTGGGTTTGAGTCCTGGCCCCACAATTCACTGATTTCTTTTTGCCCTTGTTGCCTTCTGTTAAAAATGGGAAAACTGGTAGTTACCTAACTTAAAAAGTTGTTATGAGTAATGATTTACACATAGTACATGCTAAGTGTTTGTTATGGAGTCTAGATACTCCCTGTCTTGGGAATATGTAGTTGGATAAATTGAATCATGATATTTAGTAAACCCTGTAGTAAGCTGGTTGAATTAGTCAACGGGATGCTGCAGCCTCCATACTGACACTCCTTTAAATTTAATGAATTAAATTTAGATACATACATAATCTTAGTGCTTCCCTTAGGAATAAATATTAATCATGAAACTACATGTCTCTAAATTATACCGAAAAAAGGTGACATCTCACTCTTAAAAGTTATTAATTCAAAATTACCATATTTCATCAATTTAAAGACTTTTTTCACATTTTTTGAATCTCTGGTGTTAGGTGCATTTTACAAACTGTGATTATAAATTGCAACCTCTGTCAGCCTGGTCTTGCCTAAATATTCTACAGCTAAGTCCTAGCTTTCATATTTTCATCTCCAGTTGAGTTAATTGCCTTTTTAAATGTCTCCTGAAAGATCACATTATAACTCAACATTAAAACAAAAAGGTTATTGTATCTGCAGGAAAACATGGAAATAGAGCATTTGGGTATATATTTGATAATAAAGAAGCACATAGGGCCGGCTGAGTGGCTCAGTTGGTTAAGAGCTCACTCAAGAATTTGAGCTCTGAACAACAGTGGTTCAATTCCCAGCCTGAGCTGAGCTGCCGCTGAGCTGCCAATAGGTGGCAGGAGAGCTCAGCTAAAAAAATAAATAAAGGGCCGGCCAAGTGGCGCGATGGTTAAGAGCTGGCTTGGGATGCTGGAGGGCCCAGGTTCGGATCCCACATATGAGGGCCAGTGACACTGCCCTCCACAGCTAAGATGCTGAACAACAGCTCAACCTGGAGCTGGGCTGCCATGAGTAGACAGCAATGGTGTAGGCTGCAGCCCCTGTGGCAGTGGGTTGCCATGGGCTACCGTGTGTAGCCAGCGGCCAGCAGCCGCAGTGAGTGGCCGTCCAGAAGCTGGCGACTGATCTGCCTCATCCAGGAAGAGCACAATGATGGTGCCAACTTGGGCCAGTGAAGCAACGTCCTCCACAACTAGACTGAAGAACAAAAAAAATGACAGCAACTTGTCTGTTCCCATTCCCCCAATTCCCCAGTGCTGTTCCCATCCCCCCAATTCCCCAATAAAAATCTTTAAAAAATTAAAAATAAATTAAATAAATAAATAAAATAAAGGAAGCACATATTAATCTTTGAAGGAATAGTCACAATTCCATTTCTTCATGCAAAGCAACAATCAAGTGCTTTTTATGGCTTAAGAAAGAATGATACAAGTATAAAAAGTTATAATACAACTTGATCCTGAAGTAGGTGCAACTTTCCACTAACACTTTTTAATAAGGTCAGTAATTTGGAGGGAAAAGTCTTGTGATTTGTATTGAGAAATTTTTAAATAAATGCCATGTTCTCAACACATTTAGTAAGTGTTGGGCACTTTATGTTGGACAATATTGTGTGGAAAAACCCAGAAATCAACAACACTATGTTAAAGAGTGATTTAGAAACATTGGACTCTAAATGCAATGAAGTTTAAGAAGTACCTTTATTAATTTGTGGCATTAATATTTTCCTAATTATACCTAAACATGAGTGATCTATGAAGTTTTAAAATTATGTAAAAGTCTAAAAGAGCTCTTTCAGTAAATATAAAATTAAAAATCCAAATGTTATACAGTGTGTATAGCTTAATTGTCAGAATTGTTTTCTTCTTGTGATATATAAAATAATAGCATGAATTAAATTGATGTGATCTTACATTTGATGAAATATAATAACATAAATAACAGTACTTCTTAAGCTATTTGTGGTAAAGAGTCTAGTTATTTTATTTTATTTTTTACCATTTTTCTCATTTTTTATTAAATTTGGGGGGGGGCATTGGTTAGTAAGATTATATAGGTTTCAAGTGTACATTTCTATAATACATCCTCTATGTATTACATTGTGTGTTCACCACTCAAAATTACTTCTCTTTCTATCACCATGTGTTTGACCCCATTTTCCCTCTTCTAACACCTCCCCTCCCCCTTTACCCCCTGTTAACCACTAAACCATTGTCTGAGTCTATGAAGTTTTGTTTCTTTGTTTGTCCTGTTCTTTTGTTGCTTTCAGTTTTATATCCAACATATGAGTGAAATCATATGGTTCTCAACTTTTTCTGTCTGACTAATTTTGCTTAGCATGATAATCTCAAGATCCATCCATGTCGTTCCAAATGGCAGTATTTCATATTTTCTTATGGCTGGGTAATATTCCATTGTACCTATGCACTACATCTTTTTTATCCAGTCATCTATCGAAGGATACTTTGGTTGTTTCCATGTCTTGGTCACTATAAATAATGCTTCAATGGACATCGGAATACACATATCTTTATGGATAAGTTTTTTCAGATTCTGGGGGTAGACGTCCAGAAAAGGGATTGCTGAATCATATGGTAATTCTATTCTTAATTTTTTGAGGAACCTCCATACTGTTTTCCATAGGTGGCTATACCAATTAACATTCTCACCAGCAGTGTATGAGGGTTCCTTTTTCTCCACAACTTCTCCACCACTTGTTATTCCTTTTCTTGTTGATAGCCATTCTAGCATGTGTGAGGTGGTATCTCATTGTGGTTTTGATTTGCATTTCCCTAATAACTAGTGAAATTGAGCATTTTTTTCATATATCTATTGGCCACTTGTATGTCTTCTTTGGAGAGGTATCTGCTCAGGTCCTCTGCCCATTTTTAAATTGGATTGTTTTTTGTTGTTTTTGTTGTTGTTTTTTGTTTACAGATTTTTTATATATTTTGAATACTAGCCCCTTATTAGAGGTGTTGTTTGCAAATACCTTCTCCCATTCAGTTGGTTGACTCTTTGTATTATTGATGGTTTCTTTTGCTGTGCAGAAGAAGCTTTTTAGTTTGATATAGTCCCCCTCATTTATGCTTTTACTTCCCTTGCCTTTGAGGTCAAATACATAAAATCCTCTCTGAATCCGGTCCATAAGTTTAGTACCTATGCTTTCTTCTACGCAGTTTATTGTTTCAGGTCTTATGTTTAGGTCTTTGATTCATTTTGAGTTAATTTTGGTATATGGTGATAGATAGCAGTGTAATTTCATTCTTTTGCACATGGCTTTCCAATTTTCCCAGCACCATTTACTGAAGAGGCTTTCTTTTCTCCATTGTATGTTTTTGGCTCCTTTGTTGGGGTTCTATTCCATTGGTCTGTAGTATGTCTGGTTTTTTGTTTGTTGGTTTTTTGCCAATACCGTGCTGTTTTGATTATTGTTGCTCTATAGTCAAGGGGATGTTGTACCTCCAGTCTTGTTCTTTTTTCATAGGACTACTTCGACTATTCGGGGTCTTTTATGATTCCATACAAATCTAATGACTCTGTTGTGTTTCTTGAGAAAATGTCAATAGGATTTTGAAGGGGATTACATTATTGGGAGTCCTACCCAGAGCAATTAGGCAAGAGAAAGAAATAAAAGGCATCCAAATTGGGAATGAAGAAATTAAATTGTCATTTTTTTGCCGATGATGTGATCCTTTATATAGAAAACCCTAAAGACTCCAACAAAAAGCTAATAGAAACAATAAACAAATACAGTAAAGTTGCAGAATACAAAATCAATGTACAAAAATCCATTGCTTTCCTATATACTAACAATGCAATTTCAGGAAAAAAAAATTCTTTTGCAATTGCAACAAGAAGAACAAAATACCTAGGAATAAAGCTAACAAAGGGTGTGAAGGACCTATGTACTCAAAACTATAAGATGTTATTAAAAGAAATTGAAATAGATACAAAGAAATAGAAAGATGTTCTGTGTTCATTGATGGGAAGAATCAACATAGTTAAAATGGCCATATTACCCAAAGCAATATACAGATTTAATGCAATCCCCATCAAAATCCCAATGAGTCTAGTAGTTTTAATTTCTAATGCATCACAGATAGATATTTTGTAAAGCACAAGAAAAATGAAATTAAAAAGACATAAAAATATAAGCTGTTTCTTTAAATTATTAGATACAACAAAGGTAAAATTACTTTGTCAAATTGCTCTAAAAATTCCCCAGTGGTTACTCTCACTTTCTAAACTTATCTTGTTCTGACTAGTAATAGTTCACAGACCAGTACTGTCACGAACCACAGTCCAAGCACTACTGATCTTTGTTACTTTAGAAGCAACTTAATTATCAAACCATCAGATATTCTCAGTGATGCCAGATAGAGTTCAGAAAAAAATGTACTTTAGATTTTCTTGCTTAAACACATCAATATGACCTCTTATAGTTGATTGCACTTTACAATTTATAAAACACCTGCACCAGTGAAGCTTTCCAGTCAACTTTGCATTGATGTACATCCCCTACTCCAAACATATGTATAGGTTGGTAACAGAAAGATAAAAAAAATGTATCCCATCTCAAACACAAGATCAGCATTTTTATTGGGCAGAAATGCAAAACAAACAGCAGGGACAAGGCCAGAAGCAGGCAATAACAGCCAAGAGTTTACCCAAAGCAGAGAAAAGGAACCAAACAGTACTCCAAGCAAGAAGGCAACAGAAACACTTGTTCCTCAAAGTGAGAGACTGAATCCTGGGCTCCTGAAAGGAGAGTGACAAAAACAGCTTCTGACTTAAACTCTATAAGAAGCTGTAATGGGCCGGCCGAGTGGTGCATTGGTTAAGAGCTGGCTTGGGACACCAGAGGGCCCCGGTTCAGATCCCACATGTGAGGGCTGGTGACGCTGCCTTCTACAGCTAAGATGCTGAACAACAGCTCAACCTGGAGCTGGGTTGCCATGAGTCGCCAGCGACGGCATGGGCTGCAGCCCTAGCTGCAGTGGGTTGCCATGGGTTACCATGTGTAGCCAGCAGCCAGCGTGAGCGGCCAGCAGCCAGCGTGAGCGGCCAGCAGCCGCTGTGTTCCCCTTTCCCCAATTCCCCAGCACTGTTCCCATCCCCCCAATTCCCCAATAAAAAAAAAAAAAAAAAGAAGCTGTGAGTGTGAGGAATCCAGAGTGCAAACACACTATGTTATGACCAGGCACTGGACCATGCCTCCTGCAATATCCTCTTCTATCAAAGTGCTTTTATGGACCTCAGATCAAGTCACCCTCTCAATTGCCCTAAAGGGAAACTGGTACGCATTTTTACTCTTATTTTTTTTCAAGTGAGAAAACTGAGGCTCAGAGAGGTTACCTAGGACCATGTGGCATTCAAGCTGGTATCAGTATCAGGACTAAGGCTCCTAGCCTTGTGCTATGCCTAACCTACTGTGTCTCTGAAAAACACAGCTTGAGAGATATAGTATAGTTAGAGTTAATATTGGGTTGTCAGGAAAGTTATGATGTATTTTTTCTATGTTTTTCGTTGCAAAAATGCGTCATGATTTTTCTGAAACCCAATAGAATTGTTAGTAAAAAACATATTCTTCCCTTGCAAATTCAAGTTATTTTTTTTAATTAAAACTGAATAGACATTATAGCTTGTGGTTTTTGTGATAATTTTCTCATAGCAAAGGATGTCAGTTTTTCAAGAGCGTTTCAATGGTAGGGAGAGTGGGTAAACATTTGCCTCTTAAAATTTAGTATATTGGTTCCCATGTGGTATTATCAAACTCTAAGGGGAGAGAGAGGACCTTCAAGAAAGAAAAGAGAGGGTCTTTATATTTTATTAGGTGAGGAGAAATCAGCAACAACTTGATCTAACTAATGACAGCACAGGAATTTTCAAAGGGTTGAGAAAATAATTGAAAAATATATGCCTCTTGAATAGTTTCTGAAATTTTGAAAATAATCCCAATTTCATATAAATGTATTTAGTCTAATTAGCATTGCTCACGAGATCATGAATAAATGTGATTTAATTCCAGGGCACTATATAAATTAAGTCATAAAGTAGAAAAAAACATTTGTCAGATCTTTTAACCTGTTTAAAAAAAAAATTCAGAAGCCCTAAGGCTACATTTGAGAAAGAGTCTCTGAAACCAAAGTACCAACCAGGTGGTTTGTGGGCCTGCCTTGGGCAGATACAGAAATTAGTACAGGAAAGATAGTCATAACATCAAATATAAGAATCCAGTAAACTAAAGCCACCCTCACCTTGCCCAAATTCCTAACGAACCTCCCTCTCAACTAACCTTACCCATAGCATCTGCCCATTTGTCTGTTGGCAAATGGAAAAAGTTTTGGTCCTCTAGTTTCTCGTTCTCTAGCCTTGTTCACCAAGTAATAATACAGTAAAAGATATATTATTATACAATATTGTAAATTCCTTGAAATTATATGGACTTGCTTAGGAATTATAGCAAATATGATTATGATTTTTAATTTAAAAAGCAAACATATATTTGTTTTTTTCTTTATTCTTGTTTGGTGCTTCTTCATTGTTGTTCAAACAAGACATTAAAAGCCACATTATGCTGTTAAGCTTTAGGTATGTTTATATGTACACACACCTTGCATACAAGTTCTATTTCACTTGGCCTTCTACATCTCTCAGCCTATAATTGCTTGCTTTCACTCTGAGGATAAGAGAAGCTATATGAGCACTTCAGTGCATAGAACAGGAGGGTTGGCAACGATCACATCTTGATTCCATACACTGTGGATAAAATACTAGACATGCTTATTCCATCTTCTTCAAAAGCTCCTGAAGCATCGCCCTTACCCCTGAAACCCATTAGGGAGAGAGTTCCACACATATTACCTCACTTCAAAAGGGTTCATGATATAGGACTGTTTCTTTCAAGGTTATAAGATAGGGTAAATAATGAACAGACTATTGAAATGTCTCTTGGCTTACATCTTAGCGATTAAAAATATTAAAAAACAAACCATAAAATGCTTATGATTTACATGTTTAGTCAAGCACTTCTAAACTGAGATTTTTTTCCCTCTTAATTCCTAAATGGGAATTCACCACCTCATTTAAGAGATAGGAAATATTTATTTTTCTTTGTGTTCCTCATACGGTGAGTTGAGCCTAATTTCAATTACATTTGGCATTTGTAATTGTTCAATTACACCAGATTCTGAAGGGGAAAAAAAAGGATTAGGCCAGTTGTGGCACAGGCTTATACCCAAATAATGGTTGAAATTAATGTGCTTCTAACAATTTAAGTATCGAAGTGATGCTTAAAATCCCTTTTCACATAAAAGAGAAACTTGCCAGAACTCACTCAGTGCTAGTCCTTTCCTGATTGAAAACAACCGTCTACGTTCTCGCTGAGATTATCCAGCTCCAAAGAAACCATTCATTGCCATATGCAGATATTTATTTATAGTTTGGTCTTTGGCATATGTGTCTGGATTCAGGAATCCTACTGCTTTGAAAAACATTTAGCAGTGTCTGTCAGCTGACATTTATAGATATATCATTATTATTTTATATATTTGAAACAGAATCTCTTTTGTCAGACTTTTTAACCTGATTTTTTTTTAATTTATAAACTCTAAGCTACATCTGAGAAAGAGCCCCTGAATCACATATAGGAATTAATAAATGGAGACATTTATTTAGTGAGCACTTGTTGAATACCTTATATGTTAAATACTGTTTTAGGTACTGCTAATAAGACTGATAAGACATGGTTCATTCTCCCAAGGAGCATATACAGTTTAGAAGGAAGAAAGGACCACAAAAACAAGTGTTGACCTCGAAAATGAATGTAACTATTGAGAAAGTCTCCTGGTGGCTAATTGGGCTTAGCAGCCATTGTTAAACAGTGGCCTCTCACACAAGCCCTGCCTCTGAGAGAAGCCTGCACTAAACTGCCTGCCGCTTCTGAAGTACTGAACTGCCTGCCTCCGCAGCGTTTCTGTCATCTGAGTCAACCCTTGTAAAAGAGTTCCAGGACTCATGTTTCAACCGATAAGACTGAGACATTCCCTGTCCAATCAGAGCTGCACAGTTATAGCCTCAGCACCTTCAACGTCCAATCAGAGCGGCTCCATCCCAACCAATCAGGACAGTAGTTTTAGGACTAATTTGCATGAGGACAGTCCAATCAGGGACCAAGGTGGGGACTTTTCTTATCTAAGTCAGCTCCCCTCTGGCTCAGTGAAGGGGCTTACAGTTTATATTGAAGATTGCGTTTCCCCAGCTAGAGCTGCAACATTAGCTGAGTTGCAATACAGGGGCAGAGCTGTCCCATTGGACCAGACTGGGCCACAGCAGAACTGTCTCACTGGACTGGAGCTGTAACACCAGAGCCCTAACACTGGGCCTGCCTTGTCCGAGTTCGCCTCACAGCCATGCTTTTCCACAGCTGAGCTGTTTCACCATTGAGCTGTTTGCATTGAATTAAGTCTCTCTTCCCCTCACCACAACCCAAAGTTGAACTTCTGTTGGCATTGAATAGGTGACAATGACCTTTGGTTGACACAAATAAATGTAATAAACCTTTGTAGGTGCTATAGTAGAAGTTGATGTGGAGTAAAACTAGTTCATAGAGGAGAGAGGCACTGACAATTGGGTGGGGCCACAGGAAGTCAGGATGTTGCTCAATGGAGACATGATGTCTGCATTAAGCCTAGGAATACCAGTGTGCTGGTATTCCTCAGGAAGTAAAAGTTGTGCAAGCCCTCAAAGGGGAGCCACATGCGTCAAGGCACAGTGGTGGGAAACAGCAGTACGGAACATTTGGAGAACTCCGGGTATTTCATTGTTATGTGAGTATAAGCTACAAGAAGAGCGGACCTCAGTGAGCTATGAAGCTGAAAAGCAGAGCATGAGCCAGAGCTTGTATATCGAAATCGTGTGAACTCATAGAAACAGAATAGAATGGTGGTTGCCAGGGACTGGGGGGAAGGGGAAATGGGGAGATATTGGTCAAAGAGTACAAACTTCCAGTTATAAGACGAATGAGTTCTGGGGAATCAATGTACATAATAGTGACTATAGTTAACAGTGATGCTCTATTGCATACTTGAAAATTGCTCAGAGAGTAAATCTTAAATGCCAGCACCACACAAAAAAAATGATAATTAGATGAAGTGATGGAGGTGTTAACTAATCTTATTATGGTTTTCATTTTGCAATATTACATGTATCAAACCATCACACTATACCTCAAACTTGTACAATGGTATATGTTAATTATATCTCATTGAAGTTGGGAAAAATCTTATCAATAAAGGGCAACCTTTGGTAAAGTCTAAAAGTGTAGGGACACCATCAGATTTGAATTTTACCACTAAGGGTCTGGGGGCAGTGTGAGAACAAACTGTAGGGGGATTAGATAAGGGACAGAAAGTATATAGCAAAGTCTCAGTGAAAGGTGGTGAAAATCTGAATTACAGCAGTGATGGCTGTGGACGAGGTGACAGAGAGAAGATATATTAGGAGGCAGAATACAAAGAACTTGATCACAGGTTGAAGAAACATTGGATGGATGGATGGATGGATGGATGGGTGGATCAATGTTTTGCTGATACATTCTCTATGTCCTATTATTATCAAAGACATTAATGTATGAAACACCTGGATTTGAAAGTGAATGCCTGTGGGGAAGGGTAACATTTCCAATATTTAACAACTACAGATTTAACCGCCCAGGCAATCACTCTAGTTTTCAACACTGAGTCAGTGCCGGGAGTGCCTTTGCTGTGCCAGATATTAAACCCTTGATTGTTGGATCACTGGGGGGTCTAGGGCATATCAGGGGAAGAACAGGAATGGCAGCAATTTGGTGGTTGAAGGATTAGGGGCTCAGGACTGTAACTACTTACTAAATGAACAGGAGGCCTTTCAGCATTTTAACTAGTATGGCTGAATATTAGCTCTGCTGTGGTGGGGAGTAAACTAGCAAACCCCGAGAGAGATTTCCTCCATTCTAAACAAATAAATAACTACATAAACTCATGAGAATCCTCATGTGTGCATCACCAAACACTTAATACCAGCTCAAGATATGGTGACAAGGAAAAACAGGAGAGCTGAGAGACCTAAATTGGCATTCTGGCTCTGTCCTTTAATATTGGATGACCTCTGGTAAATATTTAACATATCTGAACTTCATTGTTTTCTTTTATAAAATGGAACTAATAGCATTTATCCTACTACCTTCCCAAGGTTGAAGTGTGGATCAAGTAACGTAATATATACAAAAGAGCTTTGTAAATTGCGAAGCTCTCTGTAAAAGTTGCTTATTGTTACAGTATTAATACTGTAACCTGAGTTTCCCTAGGTGTCCTCAGGCTGTGCAAGATTTAATGACATAGGAATGACATTAATTTAAGTTGCAATAAATAGTCATTGTTCCCTCCTGCTCTCAGAGTCTCAGCCCCTGAAACATTGTCCAGAGGACTTACTGGAGCTCTTAAGCCAGTCCAGCCCTCATCCTCTGCTGCACAACCTCTGCTGGGCACCATCTTGGAGTGGATGGCTACTGCTTCTCCTGCTTCAAATGAACATCTTCCCAGGGCACTTTAGTCATAGGTGACCAGACACTTCACTGCTTCTACTGTGTCCTCTCAGCCACTGCACTGTTCCACCAGACACCGCAACCACTTCCTGCTGGGGACTTGTACTGGAGCCCACAGGACAGAGGAGCTACCCTGGCTCTAGGGTGGCGAGTCTCAACCCCAGCCATACACTAATTTCTCCTGGAAAGATTTCACAATATTAATACCTAGTCCCTCCCCCACCAGACTAATTGAAGCCAAATCCCTGGGTTAAAGCCCAGGCATCAGTATTTTTAAATACACACAAGTGATTCTGATGGGAATAAGCGTTGAGGGCCATTTGTGGATAGGGAGTGTCTATCTCTCCCCTGCCCTGTTTCACCTGTTACAAAGGCCACAAAAAAATGGCATTGCATGTGCCCCCCTGCCTTAGAGAAGCTCCCCAGAGCTGCAGCAGAAACTGCTACATGAAATTTCTCTTTGTTTTCCAATCTGTGATGATTGCATCCACTCCTTTAGATATAAGAAAATGCTCTTTTATGTTCATATCATGCTTTCACATTCTTTTATAAAATTAAATCTTATAATGCTTGATACATTAATAAGTAAATACTTATATATTAATTGTGGATGCTCAAAATGTTTTACTTATAGGGGTATGGGTTCAATAGTTTGTAGAAAACGATTGTCTTTCTGGGATTTATGACATTCCATAGTTTCTTAATGTAAAGTTGACTTAATTTTTTTCTAATCTGAAGAAGTATCTACAACTCGTTCATTAAGGGGTCTCATATATGAGCTGTTAAAACCTATAAAAGGGTTAAAATTCCTAAATACGAAAAGTACTAGTGAAAGCCAGAAGCTTAAAAGGGATTATTCCAAGACCAAGGTTTTAAAAAAAAAATTAAATATTACTTATTTTAAAACTAAATATTAATACACATATTTTTTTAAAAATTAAAGAAAAATTTACCTGTGAAATTAAGGTAACTTTAAAATTACAGCAAGAGACCTTCTCAGATGTTTTGTAATCAGATAGTAAAGTATCAATATGTATTTTAGCTAAGTGGAAGGCCCAGCCACAAGACTTTTTTTCCTTTCGGGATAACTTTGTAAACAGCATGCTCCTTAATTAAGCAACATCAAAATTACTAAATGACTCATCTCTACTACATCGCTGAGAGCTTGAAAAAAGGCTATAATTACTAATACAAGTTTCCTACAAATAGTTTTACACACACATGTGTGCACACACCCCTTTTTCATTCTACAACGGGAATTATTTATCTTACTCTACAAAACAAGTTATTAAAGCAAATCAGTTATAAGCCTGAGTGCTCATATTAAAAAATCTTTGAAGGTGGAAAAAAACATTTCCTGTGATTCTCAAATCAAAACTCCCTTGGGCCTCATCACAGGACCTTTCCAAAGCAGCCCTCCGCATTGAGTGGGGGAAACTTTGCCCACTTAAGAACCTCTGCTCCACTTGTTTGGGAAGTGATGACTGAAATTTAATCCATTGGATCATTTGGCCCGGAAATGCTGTGCCAGCTTGGATCCACTTTGAGTTTCTTTAATAAACTTGGGTGTGTTTTAGTTAAAAAATGTGGAGACCTGTTGGTAACTTTGGAAACATTTAACAAACTATATTAAGGATAACTTCAGGCACTTCATTTATAACCTGTAAGAATTCCAGCTGTTTTCCTTTAGTTTATTTTTCTAGCAAATACATTTCTTCCATTAAATTCTATGTTACAGAGAAAATAATTTTCTGTAAAACATGCTCATTAATTTTCTTTTATCTAAATATGTACTCAGAGAAAGTTAGCTGTCTAAACTCTTCAAGCAACTCCTCATATTACAATGTCAAGTTCCTTTCTAGATGTAGCTAATGGGTCAGGAATGTAAACTTAATTTTGGTTGCTAAAAATTATTCGTTTTAGATCTTTCCAATCTCATAATTTCATTCTAAGCTGAGTTTTTCTTCTCATCTTATTTTCCCTGGTCATCTTAGAAGCTGGACTTTTTGCTAAATTCCTCCTAGTTATGCAATATAGAGAAAATATTTTATTCCATGTTATAAACACCATAGCCAACAGTGGCTCCAAGTCTTCTATGTATGTGCTCCCCTTTGATGAGAAACTATAACCAAAGAAAAGCATCAAAAATTGTGCTTTCATTGGGCAGATTAAAGTAATCTATTACCTAATGAAGAAGATAGAAGTAATTTTTTTTAACTATGTACAATAAATCCTATTTTATCCTGCCCCTATTTTTAAATAGGTAAGGCTTTTTCAAGGGTCAGTTCCATAAAAACCTCTGTTTGGTAAGTCTATATAAAAATAGGACAGTGATTTTTTTTTTATTTAGTATCAGTCTAGGAACTGCTAACTTTCGTCACTGAATCTATTTTCTGAATTTCTTAACATTTAAGCAATAACATTAAAAGAGGAAAGCCCATTGGAAAGCAGGGCATAAGTATGGGCTCAAATAAATATTGCAAAGACATAATGGTATCCAACATTAAATAACCTGCAGAAGTTAATGACAATGCAAAAGTGCCAACAATAGGCTAAGATGGAAAAAGCATCTTGCAACAGTTCAGTCTAAAGACAAGAGAGAAAAACAAAGTGACAAGCTTTGCAAATTGCATCCTGTTACTCATTGGGCTAGTTTTTTTCTAGAAAAAAAGTACTTTAAGCTATAATTTCATATTTTCACGGATCCTTTCTTCACTTCAAGAACATATGTACACATTATATAACAATGTACAACCTTGGAAACTCATGGATGTAGTATATATATATATATATATTTTTTTTTTTAAAGAAATTCTAAGCCCGTCATTTTTAAAGATGAGAATTACCAAAATACGTCCTAGGCTATTGTAGAAGCTGTATTGAGCACCATTTATTAAATGAATAAACAAGCTAAGTAATACCCAACAGTGTAGTTCCAAAACTGAGGCACTGGCTATTTAAATTAGTAAAAGTAAGATATCACCCTAATGAGAACTTGACAAATATAAAATAAAGAAGATACTTTATCCATTGTTTCACCAGGTACATGAATAGCAAGAGAAAAAAGACAAAAAATGAGGGCAGATTTGGGCAACAAAGAAAAACTGAAGAAAATTCCATAGTAGTCTGCAAATATTTGAAGAATAATGGCAACAAATTACTTTTAAGCATTCTTACAAAGAATTTGATGTCTTATGTTAGATTTAGCTTCAAGCAGAGGAGGAAACTGAAATACTCTTTGTTGAGCAACTACTGTGCCCTGAAATCTCAATTCAGACTCACAACTTTGCAGGCTAAGATCTGTTAACTCCACTTCACAAATAAAGAAAACAGGGCATAGATGGGCCAACTACTTGTCCGAGGTTACACGCTAGGAAGCAAGAGATCCAAATTCAAGACTGTTTGGTTCAAATGTCACTTCTGGAGTTTTCAACTGCATTATATCAAACTCCATGGACCCTCAATGTACCAAAGGTCAAGAGAGAGGGGCCTAAGGAATTTGGGTTTTGGATCATTGATTCCTCTCTAAACAAAACAGTTCCACTTTTTACTGTTTTTTATCAAGTAACAAGAATAAAATCTCAGACACATATTTCAGTGTGTTGTGCAATTCCAGCAAAAAGAAACAAACAAAAACTCTCCTGAAAAAGCTTAAAAACAGTCTACTATACGATGTTGCCTTCCAGCGTAGTTTTCAGAAGTTCTGAACTGAAAAAAAAAAAGAAAATTGAGAGACAAAAGTGTCCAATTTAACTCTTCCTCTGGAAATATTAAAGCTAAAAATATATCATTGTATTTTAAGACTATAGTCCCTTTTCTTCCTTGATGTACAAAAATATAAGAGATTATTCCTCAGACATTTGCTAGAATAAGAATGACAAATTTAGAGCACTCATGTCCCTGGCTGTCATGGCTATTCAGTCACCACTGAAGTCTTAGGATGTTTTTCAACAGAACAGTCCCAATGGTTCAAGCAGTCAATCATAGATACATGAAATATTATATATACACCATCCTTTTCCATAAAAAAAAATTAAAAAGCCTGGTTCTCTGTAAAAGGGATAGATTACATTAAAAAACAAGACAAAAAGAACTATGAAGGAGAAAATAATACACCCTGAAAAATTTACTTTTCCCCAGAATCAATGTTTTAATAAAAGGCTTCAACCTGAATTTTCAAAATAAAAACATTTCAGTTCTGCCCCTGTGGCCAGTGAAAACTATAAAACTGCAGACTTTGTGCTGTTTTGTTCTTCTTCATTCACTTTTGCCCTTCTCATTTTCCCTTCTCCCATGTTTTTACTGGTCTCTGTTGGGCCACTTAGCTCAAGCTAAATGGAAAAGAATAGAAGAAAGCTTTCTTTAGCCCTCCTGTCAACTTGCAGATGTATAACCCCTCCGGAACCACAAAACCTATAGGTTATTGCACTCCAAATCTCACAAATGCAATCAGAACAGTGTTAGTATGAGTGCCAATTCTAAGAACAATTTAAAAGAAAAAAATCAGGGCATGATTTATGCTGGAAGTAGAAAATGTTAGGGAAAGCATATGTTGTGTCCCCATCCATCCCCATTTTACTTCCACCTTCTCCAGGATGAGGACGTGTCAGGCATCAATATCTAACCAACAGAAATAAAGAAAAATGTGAAGAATGGAATAGAGAAGAGTATTTATTAAATCTGGGGGTCTGAAAATGTGACAAATGCTATTCTTTCCTCTCCTTTTGCAAGAAATTATAAAAACAGGTTGGAGTGTAAGAAACTTTGTTAAGGTAAAGGAAATAATTTTTAAAACTAAAAAATTTTTATAAAGGATGGGGGCATACTTTTTTTTTTTTCATTCTACCTTTTAGGATTGGAGTTTGGGTTGATGGAAATTTGTCTAAGACATTTTCAAGCTTTTAGGAAATTTATGGGCCTGTGGAGGTAGGTAGACAGGAAGGCAAGAAGGTGTGTGTGCTTTAAAAATATCTATGGAAGGCTGAGATGGAAAATCAGATATTGGCAAGGGAGGCAATGGGGGCTTCAGCTTTTCTTTTTTGCTCGTCCTACACAGTTTATCATTAGAAGAAATGGTAGAAGTTTCCAAAGAATTACCCTCCAGAAATAGTGGTATATCAGTCAGGGGAAGCCACATTATGCTGCAATAACAATAAAATCTTATTGGTTTAAAACAACTAAGTTTGTTTTTGTGTTTTGTTTTTGTTTTTTTATTGGGGAACAGTGTGTTTTTCCAGAACCCATCAATTCCAAGTCAAGTAATTGTTTCAATCTAGCCGTGGAGGGTGTTTTCTCCAGGACCCATCAGCTCCAAGTCAAGTAGTTGTTTTTAATCTAGTTGTGGAGGGTGCAACTCAGTAGCCCATGTGGGTATTGAACCAGCAACTTTGGTGTTATGAGCTCTGTGCTCTAACCAACTGAGCTAACTGGCCACCCCTAAAACAACTAAGTTTTACTTCTTATTCAATCTTCATATCCACCTATTCTGCTCATTATTGTTCACTCAGGGACCACCTGCCATCTCACAATCTGTGATGGAACACCTACCATCTCAAACATGCCAGAGAGAAAAGGGAATTCTTGAAGTTCTCACATTGGCTATTAAATGATTGTCCTGTAAGTAACACACATTATGTCTGCTCATAACTTATTACCCAAAACCAATCACCTAGCCCCACTCAGCTACAATGGGGATGGGAGATATAATCCCTGTGCCCCCAAAAGAAGATAATAGGAAATACTAAGTGAACAGCAACTAATAACTACCTCAAGAGAACATCTTCATGTCTCTGAAAAACCTAAGCAAGTCTAATGGAATCCCTTTGTAGGCCAGAGGAAGAAAACTCAAAACATTGCTTCTGCTTGTATGTGTGAGCAAAAAACAGAAGGTTTTTGTTTTTTGTTTTTTGTGTTTTTTTTTTAGCTGAACCATCCTGCCACCTGTTGGCAGCTCAGTGGCAGCTCAGCTCGGGCCGTGAATCAAACCGGGGACCCTGTTGCTCAGAGCTCAAACTCTTGAGTGAGCTCTTAACCAACTGAGTCACTCGGCCGGCCCACAAAAAACAGAAGTGACATATAACACGAATATTCTCTAAACTACCTGATTCCCACTTCTGGCACATACTAATAAAGCTTGTAAATACTCAGAGCACCTAGAAAAAATATATATGGCAAAAAAATAATAAATTCTCATTAAATGTACTGGCTTGGTGGAAATCCACATAGATTTAATCAAAGGAAAATTATATATGCAAATTAGTATACAAAATAATCTGCAGATTAATTTAATATTGTTATTCTAAATAGATATAAGAACTAGTTTGAGCAATTATATATCATTAGTAACAGATTTTCAAGGCCCTTTTTCCAACAGGAAAAGAATATGTATTAAGGGCTAAGTTAATGTATTAAAAAGATGAATAAGTTACCATTTCCTCTTTCAAAAAGTCATGGACGTAAGCTGCATTATAACAGCTGATCAAAGGAAAACCTAATACTAGGTCTTTATTCTTCTAAATGAAGGTTGGTGCTATCTGTCCAAGTTCTTAAAAAAACAACATGATTGCCATTATTCCAAAAGACTCAAGGGAAAATATTTCATACAAAACACCAAATAATCAGATTCAGCTGATATATATTGACTTAAATAATCAGGAATCTAATACATCCCAAATATCTGGCAATCACAGGGACTTCTAGACCCCTTGATCTCTACACTATCAAATTACTGGTTTCAGGGCATTCCAACTTTCCTTTGGACCAGGAACGAATTTTGTTAGCTTGGCATGAAGGTTTATGATAAACTTGTGTTTGGACTGTACTTCAAAGAGATAAAAACAAACTTTCCTTTGAAAAGCAATGAAAGCTTTGTTAATGCATCTAAAGTCATAAAAGACATATTGGCTAAAGTTATTCAATCTTGCTTTATTTAGGTTTCAATTGTTGTTTTTCTATTGTGAGAATAATAAATTCGGTAGCTTGAGATATCAGTTAGGGTTGTTAAGTTGCAAGTAACAGAAAACAACTCCCCCCTCTAACCACCCCCAAAATATAAGCAGAAAAGGGATCTATTGAAAGGATCTCAGGTAGCTCTGAAACCAAAGAAAAGCCTGCACTAAGCTTGGAAATTAACAGGAATTAGGTCATCAGGTATTAGACAGGGTTGCAGAGGTAGTCAGCCACCATAGGGTGAGGAAGTCTCAACTAGGATTTGCATCATTCTGCTCAACAGTCAGCACCCTGGAGGAGATGCTGATTGGCCCAGTTTAAGTCACATTTCCACCCCCTAACTATGAAAGGGAGAGGTACCTTGGCTGATTGCTCTATTAATCTTGAACAGAGTGGAGGAAAGGTGATTTTCTAACAAGAATTTAGGCTGTTTTTACCAAATCAAGATAAACTATCATAATGAATGCCAGTAAAACAAATATCTGCTATACTTGAGTACATTCTTAAGAGCTTTAAAGTTAACAAAATGCTTTTTAGGGGTTCCCACAAATATCCTCAAAACGTTTAAAACACTGGAATTTGAGTTCTAATCTCATCAGACTTTCTATATATGTGTATGTGTGTATGCAGTTATGCAGGTATATGTATATATTTGAGCATGATGTAAGGTTTGTTGAATAGAAAAGATAAAAGCCTACCAAGAAGCAATTAGCTATAAAATCCTTCAGAATTTAAGGTGGTAGAAAGCAGGATCTGAATTACTTAAATTTAATTTTCAGGTACAAAATCATGAAAAGATAACATACATTCCATAACAGCAAATAGTGTGATGACACTGAAAAGCAAGTGTATGTGGAGACGTGGGAAATCAGATTTGCAGCAGAGACACTAGAAGTTGAAGGACTTCGAATACCAGGAGTTTATAATTTTACCAGGTAGGCAATGAGACAGTAGTAGAGTTTATTTAAGTATGACATGATATGATCAAGTCTATGTATGTTTATTTGTTGTTGTTTTTTTCATTTATTTTTTTAGTTGAGCCATCCTGCCACCTGTTAGCAGCTCAGCAGCAGCTCAGCTCGGTCCGGGAATCAAACCACTGTTGCTCAGAGCTCAAACTCTTGAGCGAGCTCTTAACCAACTGAGCCATTCGGCCGGCCCTGTGTATGTTTATTTGTTTAACCACTGGAGGAAATGTGTGGGATGGATGAAAGAAACAGGAAGTAGGGAGCCTGATTATGCAAGTGTCAATCATTTAGGCAAAACAAAGTTGTAGGGAGCTGACCTAAGATAATGACAGCTACAATAGAAAGAAAGGAAACGTATTAGCTACTTTTTCTATATAGCAAACCACCCCAAAACTCAGAGGTTTAAAGCAAAAGCCACTTTTTAGCACACTGGTTCATAACTGGAAGGGAGGCTGTCCCCTGCTACTACCATCAGGGGGTATTTGACAGTGTCTGGAGACATTTCTAGTTGTCACACTGGGGAGCAGTGCTACTAGCATCAGTAAGTAGAGGCTAAACATCCAACTGTGCATAGGAAAGCCCCCCAAGAATGATCCAGTTCAAAATGGCAGTGGTGCTGAGGCTGAGAAACTCTGAATTAGGTTATGATTCTGCAGGTCATCAATTTAGTCTGAGCTTAGTTGGGATTGGGCCGATCTGCTCCAGGCTCAAGCCATTGCTGCTGGCTGGTTCATGCATTTGTTTGTGGTCAGCTAGTTGGTTAGCTGAGAGCTGGCTGATTTAAGTGGCTTTGCTGTGACAGCTTTTCTCTGATCCCTGTCATTTCTTTTCCTCCAGGAGGTTGACTAGGAATTGTTCATGTGGTGGAGGCAGGGTTCTGAGAGATCAAGAAGAAATGTGTAAAGCCTGTTGAGGCCCAGTCTCAGAATGCACACTTTGTTGCATCAGCCTCATTCTATGAGCCAAAGCAAGTCACAAGGTCAGCCCAGATCCAAGGAATAGAGAAATAGACTGTGCTTCTTGATGTGAGGGCTACAACGAATTGTGGTCACTTTTGCAATCTAACCACAGAGACAGACTCTTGAAATAGAAGATAGAATCAAAACAGTTGGTAGCTGCTGATGAAAGAGGAAAGATACCGACATTAAAATTACATTGACCATATTGACCAGAGGTCCATGTATAATTGAATCCTGTTTTTAGCTGCTTACCTCTCCCCATGGTTCCCCAAAAGGAGATATATACACAGAGAACAAAGCAAAGTAAAAATTATCCCTTTTATTTCTATCTAAGGATTTTGACTCAAGAGTCCAACAGGGAAGTCTTGTGAGTTATTTGTTTCCAAGAGGAGTTCCTTTCACTAAGCAAATTCAACCTTGAAACTCTACAATAAAAGCAGAATTAAAGACCTTCTCTGTCTTGTCCATCCAAAAACACATAAGGCTTTCTCCAATACAGAGAGAGACCACACCTACGGAGAGGGAAGGGGGCAAAGGAAGGAAAGGGAAGAGAGGAAGGGAGAAGACAGGAGAGGAGACATGTGGCTGATACAGGAGGACTCCTAGGAGCCTCCAGTAGGCTCCTGAGGAAAGAGTGCATCCTGAAAACACCTCCCCCACGCACACTGTCCTCACCAGGGCCAGGTCAAGCCAATGTTCCTGCACCTGCTCGGTCTCCGGCCCTGTTTCTCCCACAAGGGCTTGCCTCGCACTGCTCTTAATCCGATCCACCCTTCTGGGGAAAACAGGGTAAAGAAAGCTATTCAGCTTCGGCTTCCATCCCGTAATGGGTTGGAAATTATTCTTTGTAGGACTGAGAGAAAGAAAAAGAGTCAAGATGACTGCCAGTTCCAGACTGGGCATCAGGGAATGCAGATTTTATCTGGATTGAACATTGATAGTTGAGAGCCTTTCAGCTTAGTTGGTAGTGGATCTTGTGTGTATGAAGAAATTAACCTTGGAGAGTGTGTAAAGTGGGAAGCAAAGCAAGCCAAGAGTGGAACGATGGGAAATACCCACACTGAAGCAGCGCATAGAAAAGGAGAGTCTCAGAGAGGAGGCTCAATAGGCTGGCTGGAGATGTAAGTGGAATACCAGAAGGGACTGGGTGGGGGTAGAAATAATCAGAAAGTTTCAAAATTCTGGCTGTGGCCCACAGTGTTAAATTCAGCAGATGGCAAAAGTGAGATTAGAGGCTGAAATGAACATTGGCTTTGGTGCCGATCATGGTTGATCCAATAATTTAGGACTGAAGAAAAAGTGAGATTGAGATTGCAAGTAGTGATTATTATTTTATTGACTAGAAATGGAAGAAGAACAGAGATCTGGGAACACTTGTGATACAGAAAGAGTTTTTTTTATTATTATTATTTAAAGATATTTGAGTATATTTGCGTGCTGCAGGGAAGGAGTCACTGGACTGGTTGAAAATATGGAAAAGAACAGAAACGTGATTGAACAATCTCTCAAAGGATACAGAATAAATAAGATGTAGAAGAGCATGTTGAAGAAGGGGTGTCTTGTAAAGGAAGAAGGAAGTAAGATCAACTCCTACTAGGTTAGGAGTTGGGGGTGTTTAAGCTGGTAGCTGCTTTTTCTCTGTCAATCAGGGAAGAGCCATCAGTTACCCGTTCTGAATGACATGGGGAAGTGGAACGGGATGGCGTTGGTCAGAGAGCAGGTGAATGGTGATACCTGTAATAGTAGACTCGGCACATGCAGTTTCCATTTTATAAAGATGTGAGTAACTCGCAGTAAAAAAAAAAAAAAAGTGATGACTACATTTTTTAAAAAATTAAAGGTATTGAAATGGAAGATGATCTAGCAATGTTTATAGGAGATACACGAGTCAGGAAACACACAAAAGCAGCACTGAAATGCATTTATTGAATAACTATGCCAGGTCTTCCAAAGAATAAAGGAACCTTCATCACAGCCACTGTAGAGCTCACCGTATGGCAGGAGACAGAACCAAACAAAATGCTGTAAAGGGAGCTAACGCAACAGAAACACACATGGCGCTCTGAAAATAGAAAAGGAAGCATGAAAAAGGGGAGGAAAGGAATCAAGGTCAGAGAAGAATTCTGGAGCCAAGCAGCATTTGACCTTAGACTTGAAGACAAGAAGAAGTTCATGAGGAGGCTGGGGTGGAGGTCAGAAAGGGCAATCTGAGAAATGGAACAAATATGCAGAGGTAGAAAGAGAGACTCAGGAGGAATTGAGTCAGACAGACAGGTCAGGAGCCTTCATCCCTCTACCAGTTACTTAAACACTCCCTTTTCCCCTTTAAAGCTTTCCAACCCCTCACATACGTTCTGGATTTTTTAAAAAAAAATTTTAAAAATCAGGCAACAAAACCAGAACTTTTCTCTCTTCCACTATTTTCATAAATAAAATATTTGCAAATATTATTAATATCACCCAACCCCAAGTTCTTGGCTAAGTAATCTGATGAATACATTTCCAGAGAGGAGTCACAGATGAATCATTGCGCTGCATTTAACCTTTTACATAGGTATTTGCATTCTACTGTCATAACTCAGGACACAAAGTCTTTCTAATAGAGAAATTTTGGACCCTGAGGAGAGAGGAAAGGGAAGGGAAATAGAAAGGAGTGTCCCTCAGCATCTCTTCCCAAAATGTATGTCACATCATTTACTCCACTTACACTTTAATGCTGACACTGAATAACTGAAAAGGTTGTATTGTGTCTTGAATTTTAAAAAGTAACATAATATATAATTCACTCACTGCATTAATTCAGGTGCAACCTTGGATAGATTGCTTCAAACAATTTCAGCCACTAAGCAGGGTTAACTGCAAAATGCTCCATCCTCCATGAAGGGAAGAACCTCTGGGGAACATGGTGCATTTAGAATTTTAAAAGTAATTCAAATGTGTACAGAAAAGATAGAACAAGAAATGTGTTTTTTCAAAAATTGGTAAAAAATGCTATCTGAGTTCAATTTAAAGTGTTATTATTCTAATCTTTCTATTAAAAGATAAAGCATGAGAGAAAATATTATATTATATTCTAACGTTAGCTTATGCATATGAATGTAATTTATTTTAAAGAACAAAACCACTACTGCAATTCTCAAAAATACCAAGCTTTGAAATTCTCTTAGTTAAAAACAACCTTCTGAGGGGGACTGCCTAGGGATGCAAAGAAGTACAGATGAATGCATTTTTAAGTAATTATAAAACCTATTTCATAATGCCCTTACCTGTATTTTTCAGAGCTAGCAACAGACAACACTAGCTTTGGTATTGGTTCCACTTATAAAGGTGAAGACAAACTCAAGCAGGATTTTAAAATCTATTATAGAATCATGTTTTTCTCAGAATATGAAAGAGAAGTTTAAATATCAGATGGCTTAGGATGATACTAAATGATACATGAAATGATACTAAATGATATATGAAATATAGGGTGATACATTTCACTTTTTACCCATAAAGCCCCAGATGGACTGAGGATCTAAAAAAGAGAAATAGTTATATCCTGGGGCAATAGTAGTGCTCAAACCATGAGCACACCTGGACCATTTGTTGTCTTAAAATGTCAGAACAACTCTCTCTCTCTCTCTCTCTCTCTCTCTCTCTCTCTCTCTCTCTCTCTCTCTCTCTCTATCTATCTCTATCTCTATCTCTATCTCTACCATCTCTCTATCCCTCCTAGATAATTGATAGGATATTTAGTATAGACAGCAGTTATATTTCTGTATCTTCATTTCTTGCAGTGGATGCTATTTTTATTATAAAAGTTGTGACCTTGCCACTCACCGAACAGATGGCATTCCTTGATTAAAATAAGTCCATGTTTAGAACATTTCTAAAACGTTTTTCTTGTTTGGTGAATGTTTCTGCCCACTGAAATGGTGTCTTTTCATCAAATGAGAAACCAAATCATGGATTGTCTTCTTAAAAGGGCTCCCGGCCACCCTATTCTCAGGAGGGCAAGTGTTGAACTTGTATGTTCAGAAATGAGCTTTCTCCGGAAGAGAATGTCAAAGCTTCTTAGACAAAGGCGAGGGCCTGTAAACAGGCACACTCATTCATTAATAAGGGGATGATCTGTCCTCATGGAAATATGACTTTGAATGATTTGATGTTTCCTGAAGCAAGATAATATAAGAGTGTCAGCCTGTACACATGAAAGACGAGAGGAGGCAGCGGGAGAAAAGACTAAGAGACGAGGATTACAGATTATACATATCACTATTTTAGTTAACTTAGAATTTAGAATAGCCTAACATAAATATGTTTCTATATGTATATTATGTGTATGTATGTATGTATGTATGTATGTATGTATGATAAATAGGTGGAAGGCCAAGATTTACAGATTGTTGAGAAGATCACATTCTGAGGTCTTGGAGGGTTAGAATTTCAACATAGGAATTTCAACGTGTAACACCATTTGAAGGTTGCTTCTTCAGAGACATCTTGCTTGACCTCCTTTTCTGAGAACATTCCTACCCCTTTCCAGTACACTCAGTTTATTGCCCTATGTATTATTTATAACTTCATAAAAGTAAGTCATATACTTATTTATTTCTTTATCCCTTTTCTGTCTCCCACACTCGCCTGAGATCTCCATGGCACCTGGATCTTACTGCCTTATATATTGTCCTATACTGGGACACAGAATGTGGCCTGGTACAACATAGATCCCCAATAAATATTTGGTGAAAAATAGATAACCTGTCTGGCTTAAGGTCAGAGCTCCATAAATGGTAGGTGCTATAACTATTTTAAACAGCATGTTATTCTCTTATGCAAATCATGTGGCTAGTGACACCACATGTTACTAGCCACTGGCTATAGGTGAAAGAAACTGAAGTTTTAATAAATTTAAGTAGCCACTTTTCTCCAGTGCCTATTGTACTGGGCCATGCAGATAGAGAACATTTTAATTATTGCAGAGCATCCTATTGTACTCTGCTGGACCTGGAGAGAGAACCCTGGAAGCAAAGATGGGCTGTTAGAAAGAACGCAGCCCGAGCCGGTGCTGCCTGATAGAATTCTCACACTGCTCTGCATGCTGCGCTCTCCCGCCACTGAAGAGTTCTTCCTTTCTTTTTTCTTCCATATAGTCCAGGTATATGGCAAGTATTCTTTTCTTCAGTTATTAAATTAAAAACATAATTTGAAGTTTTAAAAAGTGTAAAAGGGAATCGCATTAGCATAATTGCCGAGGATTCTGCAGCAGCAATGTGTTATTTTAATTCCTTTCCTCTTTGCTATTCAGAGAAGTAAAAGGTAGGTGTAGATGATTAATCTACAGACTCTGTTTTACAGAACTTACAAATGGCTCTTGGAGAAACAGTCTTTAAGGACACAGTACTGAGCTATTTCTTGCTGAAGGATAAAATATGGATGCAGGTGCAGGTGCGTTTAGCCAGGAACGAGCAGGTGTCTCCGTGTGGGCTCACTTCTTCCCTTAACCTGGAGAAGTAGGCGCATTTTCACCACCCTTGTTCAGCCTCTGCTCTAGGTACAAGTAGTGCTGTGGTGATTTCATCCTCAGAAAGCAACCCAAAGGCTACCAAACATCTCATGGTTGGCAGTGAAAACCATTGCTATGAATAATAGACAAAAAAGTAATTTTTGAAAACTCATTTGGCTTCAAATAAAAATCTGTCAGATGCTTGGAGCTGGTGGGTCCTGGAAAAACACACTGTTCCCTAATAAAGTTAAAAAAAATTTAAATCTGTCGTATGCTTCAAATACATTAATGAATCCCAGGCCATAATCCTTAATGATGGATTCAGTGACATCACCAGCTAAATAAAAGGGTGGAAGGGGAGGACGGGCGTGATTAATGCAAAATGCAGTTAGAAAGTAATAGAAAGCATATTGTTTACATAAAATTCAGTGCCTAGATAAGAATAAAATATTAAATGAGTGTGACAATTAACTTAGAATATGCTCCTATTTTGAAAAAAAATCTTAGAATTCAGTGCATTTTTCATAATTTTTATTTTTATCATTTTAATCCTTATTTGAATAGCAGCAAAATATCCATGCCACTTTCTTTCCTGAAAAGAATAGGTGGTCTCAAGGTTATTTCCTATTGTAATGTCATTGGCATCACCAAACTCATCATCATCCGGTTTAATCAATTCAGTTATTTATTAATGAGAAAGATTAATTGATAAAGATTAATTGATTGCCTCAAGTGATCCAGGCATATTTACTCTAAAGATGGAAAAATACTATTTGAGGGGCTGGACTCGAGCTTCATACATGATTGAGTTTTCATGACGTGACTGCAGTTGCAGAGCAGACCATTCTCAACTGAATAGGGGAAGTGTGAAAAATTAAATATATTTGCAATACAAAGCTTCATGTCAAGTCTATCAAGCTGTTTTTCAAAAGAAGTGGAGGCCTGGGCCAGCGGAGTGGCGCGATGGTTGAGAACTCGCTTGGGATGCCAGAGGGCCCCAGTTCGGATCCCACATATGAGGGCCAGTGAACACTGCCCTCCACAGCTAAGATGCTGAACAACAGCTCAACCTGGAGCTGGGCTGCCGTGAGTCGCTGGCGACGGCGTAGGCTGCAGTCCCTGNCACACACACACACACACACACACACACTTCCAGGAGAACACTTCTGATTTTTAAACCCATATTGTATGAAATTCCTTTTTTATTTTAAGTGCTAATATTATTAAATTATTTCTAGCCACAAGGAAATAACATTTCTAGAGAGCCCACAATCTTTATCAGGAAGGACCAATCAAGATGATTAAATTCACCTTTATTCCTTATCTCTAACATCTCCATTAAAAAGAAAAGCTGCACAACACACACATAAATATATTTTGAAAAGACACACGAAAGAACAGATGAGCTTGATAAGGAAAAAGCTGCTTTTGGCATAGGTCTCACTTTTCTTGACAAAGGGTGTGACTACGTGACAATTTCATTAAAGCAAACTTTACTAAATTGGCATTTGTGATCACTCAGGAAAGGACTGAGCCAAAGTATACCTAATTGTGTAAATTTATTAGAAAGTGGTATCTCTAGGTATATAAACTATTTGGGGGGGCCAGCCAAGTGGCGCATTGGTTAGGAGTTGGCTTGGGATGCCAGCTCTGACCAGCAGGACCCCGGTTCAGATCCCACATGCAGGCCAGTGACACTGCGCCCTCTACAGCTAAGATGGTGAACAACAGTTCAACCTGGGGCTGGGCTGCCGAGAGTCGCCATGGGCAGCCGTCCAATGGCTGGCAAGCGACTGCTCAGCTGGGAAGAGCGCAATGATGGTGCCAACATGAGCCAGTGAAGCAACATCCCCCACAACTAGACTGAAGAACAAAAGGACAGCGACTTGTCTGTTCCCCTCCCCGATTCCCAACGCAGTTCCCCTCTCCCAATCCCCCTATAAAGTCTTTAAAATATATATATTATTTTGGGACATTTTCATCATGGTAATGGATAAAATTATAAGAATCCTTTAGGCAGCTTGCCCCAGCCACCGCCTCCACCCCCCACCCCCACCCCCAGCTCCCTTCTCTTCCACTGATTGGCTCCAGTCTCCTTAGGCAAGAGCATTAGAAGCACCGTATGTGAACGATGGCTTTAAGGCTCCTGTTTGTAAAGGCCATTTGCAAAAGCCACCTCCTGTTTGAATGCTCCCAGGACAGAGCCCCACATTCCCCTATCTTTTCACTTAGTTACACATGCCCGTCCTTTCAAAGCGTTTATACTGTCTTATCTTTTATCGCTTATCTCTTCCCATTGTTATGAGGTGTCCTTACTCTCAGGCTCCCTGAACTTCTTTCTCCTCCTGAAATAGATGGGGTTTCTTCTGGACTTAGGACCTTTTTACCACTGATTCTTTCTGCCTAGAATGCTCTTTCTCCAGATCAGTGCAGAGTCCAGAGCCAGGAGAGCTGGGTGGACAGAGTCCATCACTGTGCCATCTCCAGGGGACAGAGAGAGACTCTCTAGGGCCAAACAGATGCCACCCCCTGGGAAAGTGAACTCTAGTTATGTCAACTACATTTTCCAAAAATCAAAATTTGTGACATGCGGTCTGAGCAGGAGGCCTGAGTACCATAGATAAAATGCTAGAATCTAAAGCCAGCTCAGAAAACCTAGAGCCAACAGTTACAGTATTTAATAGGACAGCAAGTTAGTTCTCAGATATTTTCATATTTGAGTGAAATGTCTCACAAAACCTCTCGTCTTCTCCAGCTGTAATTAATTCCATGCTCATCAAACTTCCTATTCGGTTTCAATGTCTTATTACTAGTCAGAGGCTTCTTCCATTTTGGATGCAAGTGCTCTGATATGTAGCAAATGTTATCTTAGAGATGGGTTATCAACTTTCCTCTTGTTAGCTTTATTAGTGCTGAATCACAGTCTCAGAGGAGAAAACGCCTTGGAAAATTCTTAAGTTTCTTCTCAACCCTGTGATTCAATCTCCCGGAAAATAGTGACCCCAATATGAACTGATGTGAACTCGTATGTGTGGTATAGGACAGAGGAAGGGATCCTGGGATCTGATGCTGAAGTCTGAAGTCCTTCCTCAAGAATTTGAAACAGAGAGACTTCTTATTTCTTCATCCAAAACGCTGAGCTAGAGAAGTTAGATATATGGAAATCGCCTCAGTCTGGATCACCAGCTTCTGGCAAGGCCACACCCTATTCCTAGAACACTGTCAGCATCACCAGAACATCAGGGTATCTCTTTCCCTCCCTTTTATAGCTTTAGACTCCATCCCACCATATTGCCTTCCTAAGCAATGGGGAAGGAGGTAGCATACTGGACCTGGGCTCTGTGTCTTAAGTAAATCACTTACCTACTCTAAACTTTGGTTTCGGCATCTATGTGGTCTCGATATCCAAAAATGTTCTGTGCCCAGTTTCTATTTATTGGCATGTAGTTAAAAATCTATCAAACTAGTCTCAGTAATATTGGAAGGTGCAAAGGATGGGTTGTGTTGATTAAGTCTCCTGGGTTATATGAAAAAGCCTGGCAATCAGTTTCAAAGTGTTCATTGACAGTTGACAGAGAAACTGGAAGGGAGTAGGTGACATCTACACATTTCTTTAATCTCCTGTATCTTTTAATCAGGAAACCCCCAAACTTGCCAGTCCGCTAAAAGGTGCTGTGCATTGTACAGAACCTTGGTGCCCGAAGCGGTGCATGGGCAGGCAGTATCAGCGTCCCCGGGAGCATGCCAAAATGCAGACTCTTGAGCCCCTCCTGGACCCAAATGTGCATTTTACAAAGGTCCTTAGGTTATTCATACATGCCTTACATTTGGAAAAACTTGTCAACAATAGCGATCCTCAAAGTGTGCTTGCCAGACCAGGAGCACCCGTGTCACCTGAAAACTTGTGAGAAAGGCAGAACCGGGGTCTCCTTCTAGACTTACCAAGTCCAAAAGTTTAGGGTACAGCCCAGTAATCTGTGTCTTAACAAACCATCAGGTGATTCTGATGCACACTCAGGTGTAAGAATTTCCACCTCTGGCCTTTTTTAATTTATATTTAAGAGAGCGAGCGAGCTTTTGACAAACGCTATTTTAATTCTAAAAAATTTAAGTGACTAAGAGAATCATATATCTGTCTGGACAATTTTTAAAATATGTTCAAAGTCCCCGAGTATTTTCCAAGGATACGTCCTTATGGATTTATTTAAGCACAAGTCAGAACTGACGAATGTGTGTATTGAATACCATTTGCTAATTCATCTGGCATCTGGCAAAACCATATCACGTTGATATGATGGATGATTCTGCTCCTTGGGAATGAGAAAACTTCCACATGGAGGCACAGTAATTATTCCTGAAGGAATGAGCATAATGTAAACTGTCATCCTGGATAAGTTTTGTGGGCAAAGGATGCCTGAGGGAAAAGGCATTATTGGAAGCCTCTATTCTCAGCAGTGGTGCGCTGTTGCCTCGCTCACACCCAAAGCCATTGTCAGAGCTGCTTAGACACGTCTGCCCTTTGTGGCTTTGGGCTTCATTTATCAGGTGATGGAATATTTCAAACTTCTCCCTAATGTATTTGAAATATTTTCTACTTTGAATTTTTTTCTTTTTTTTTTTTTTTGCCTTCAAAGGCAAGGTAGCTGTTAGTGTCAAAAAGTCAGAATGAGCTCAACCAATACACTAGAATCTCCCACAAAGGTAGCTTTGCCCAGATGAATTTTAAAAAATGGATGAAGAAAGTTAAAATACATGTAGTAATTTTCTAAATTAGCTATTTCTAGAAATGCATACTAAAATATATCCTCAGATGAACACACAAAGAAAACGTATCGCACCATAGTTTGTGGAAAACAAGCACAGCGTCCATTAATAGGGGAGAGTCACTGGAGTAACCAACCAGAGCAAGTTCCCTGAGGCAGGGACCTTGGTTGTGTGCCGGCATTAACTCTTTAGTTCCCGGATTATGAGGTGGACCAGTCTATTAGTCTGCTCAGGCTGCCATTACCAAAATACCACAGACTAGGTGGCGAAACAATACAATTCTATTTTCTCACATTTCTGCAGGCTGGAAGCGCAAGATCCAGGTGTCAGCCCATTTGGGTTCTTCTGAGGCCTCTCTCTATGGCTCTCAGATAGCAAGCCTTCCTCACACGGCCTTCCCTCTGTGCACATGTGGAAGGACAGCGAGCTCACTGGCTCTTCCGCCTCTCATAAGGACCTTAGTCAGGTGGGATTAAGGTCCCCTTGTAACTGCCTCATTTTAATTTAATCACCTCTTCAGAGATTTTACCTCCAAATACAGGTACACTCTGAGGTTCTACGGATTGGGACTGCAACATATAAATTTTGGGGGTGACACAATTCAGACCGTAACAGCCAGCAATGTCTCGGAGAGTAGTTAGATCTCACAGGATTATTTACCAAACATTCAAAAGTATTTTAATGTTTTCAAAATTGGTACAACCATACGAGTGAGTAGGGGCCAATTATTAACCATGGCCATGGATTCTGTGAGGATTTTAAAAACATATTCTGAAAAATCCTAAACGTTTGGAGGACCTTCATGGTTAAATACTGGAGCTAAGTAAGTGGGCTCTGCAACCATCTCTGGAGTTTAGTCAGTTTATACTTGGTAGACAAAATAGTATGCCACAGTTATGAGCATGGGATTTGGGGTCAGACAGTTTGCATTTCAGTTTCTCACCTGTCAACAAATATGATAGTGGTGCCTATCTCTGAGATTGTTATAAGTAATTAGATAATAATGTAAAATGCTCACAATATTCCAGGCCTACAGTAAGTGTTCAATAAATAAGATGTTATTATGCCTCTGTATAAGCTCACTCTTCAAGAAAAGCTTACACACACACACACACACACACACACACACACACACACACACATGAGTTCCTTAAAACTACTGAACTAAATGATCCCTAAACTTACTTGTAGTTCTAACACTTTGTGATTCTAAGTGATGCTTGGTCACAAATGATTAAAATAAAAGCAATGGAACTTTTTTAAAAAAACTTTTATTACTTTAATATAAAAATAAGCTGTATTTTCCTATTCTATAGGTATTCTGTTTTTACCAGTCACATTGCTTGATTTAACCTATATTTGTTAAAATAACACTGTCTTGTGCTTACCAGGTAAACATTGTAACTTTTGTTGTTAGATTACTTTTCCTGTGGTTATATTATTATGCGCACTATTTATGTATTACAAATAAGATGAAATTATATGTAAATATTAAAATAATGAAATATGCATTTTTATGTACCAATATAGAGTATCTTAAAGACATATTATACATGACAAAAGCAAGGTACACAGAGATACACACAGTAAACTACCATGTGTTAAAACAAAAATACCTTTTTGTATTGTCTACATTTTTACCATATGCATGCACTACCTTTAAAAAATAATTTTAAATAAATTTAATTAAAAAGTTCATTAAAAAACTTTAAAAAATAGATTTCCTTTTCACATTAAATTATAACGGGAGAACAGATGCCCAAAATTTCATTTTCAAACAGAAATCCCAATCAACAGCACCAGTAGCAGCTGCTGTTTATTTTTATTTGATAAGAGCAAAGCAGCCGACAGAAATGAAAAATAAATTATATGAAAAGACACTTACAAAAATCGAATTCCAGAAGACTCTTAACCCTATTGTCATTGTTGTAGGTTCCAGAATACTTTCTCAGTACCAAAGAACACCGGGATTTCATGGAAAGAACAAAGGATTTGGCATCAAACTGAGTTGGGTTCCAGTTCGAGTGCTCTCAAGTTCTAGCCGTACAAACACAGACAAACGACATTGCTCTCAACTTCACTTTCCTCGGAAGACAGGAATCAAAATTCCTGTAACTTCTGCCACTTAGTGTGGTTATAAGGCTTAAATGAAATCGCACATGTGCAAGCGTACAGCAACCAATACAGACAAAGTACGTATGTTCCCTCTCATCTCCTTTCAAACTCCTCTTAGCAGGTATGTAAGGATAGATTCATTTATTTATTCAATAGCCATAAATGGACTCTGCTAGACATTGGAGCTACATCAGAAAGCAGAACAGACACATGGCCTAGCTTCCTGAAGCTTAGGCTCTAGACAGATGATGGATTACACACCTATCATGACAGTAAGGGCTATAGAAGAGGCAGTGGAAGGCACCATAGACATGCATATCAGGGGCGTCTAGACTTAGAAGCTGTCAAGGAAGGCTTCTGGAGGAAGTCAGGTTCAATGCCAGGCCTGAAGTAAGAGTACTTCACGATGTGACTCCTGAGGGGAATATCGTAGGCTGCCCACTGGCTTGGCCAACCCTGGAAGATAATACCTTACAGGTGAGCTGTGAGAGACCAGAGCTCATAAATCAGCTCCACTTAGCAACTGAGTGGCAGAGCCAGGATTCAAATCATCTTGGCCATGTTTGAAATATCAGTGGAATTTGTCTCATGATATTGAAATTCTGACTCAGAATCAGGTATATCTAGGCTTTCAGTCACATCTCAACACCGAGAACAGTGGTGCATAACAGATATTTGCTAAATATCTCTTGAATGAATGACTAAATTCCAAGTTTGAAGAACTGCTTGAAGGCATCCTCTGTCTTTCGAACAATGTGAATTAATCCATGTCCCAGTCCTTGAATTACATGTAAGAATCATAAAGCTCTTACAGAACTTAAGAACCTTCCCAAACCAGGGTGTTTTGACACTGGATTGAATCTTTCTATAAAATGCTAAGCGAACATCATGGCATCCAGAGCCAGTTTCCAAGAGGTCCACTTGGGCTCTGAGATGTATGAGAAAAGACATTGTATAACAGCCTAAATGTAAAATTAGAAAAATAGGCCAAAGAATCAAAAAGGATCATCTAAGGCTTAGGAATTTAGCTTAGAACATGGCTCCCTAGTATGAAGTCAATATGACTCATTCATTTGGAACTGGCAAGAAATTTTAGATGTATTTCAAAAAGATCATCTGGTTTTCCTCCTACAACATAAATTTGATCCTTGCATCAGCAAAACCAAACAATCTAACGCATTGAAGACTGCCTGAGAATGAAAAACAGAATCTGCATGACTTATTTTTGTTTCATTTTACCTGCAACCAAGGTGTGAGGTTCATGAGAAAGTAAAGCTTCAGTGCATTTAACAAACTCTAGTGCTTTCTGGAGGGCTGGCCTTTTGGAATTGCACTGAGTACCCTCTCTAGCTTTTAAACATGACATCTGCATCTTAATTGCCCTATTTTAACTCTGAGTAATCAAATCTTGGGAGGTAAATTAGGCCCTTTTATTGGTCTATTAACTTTCTCCTCCCCCTAAGGGGAGATTTATTAAATTCTCTTTATGTGTTCCAAGAAAGCAAAACTTGGAACCAGCCAGTAAGCTTGTAAGAGCCTAATGACGATCATGGAGTGAGTTTTCACCAGCTTTTATTGTTATTTTAATTCACTACAAATGTAGGCTTAAACCATTAGTTACCAAGCTCTCTTGCACTATCATCTATTATCTATCATCTGTCCATCTATCCATCTATCATCTATCTATCATCTCTGCCTTCATATACAAACACATGCATACTCTCTTCCCCTTTTTTGACACAAACACTTGTAAAACCTCTACTCATTTTTTAAATCTCCCTTCCTCTCAGAATCCCTTTCCTGAACTCCAAAGCTAGGTTCAGGTGTTCCTCCAATGTGTTCTTACTGCAACCGCTTATTTGTTCATCTCCACACCAACCTGCAGACAAAATGGCAGCAGGAACTGTGTTTCTCTAATTGGTTTATTGTATCCCTGACCCATGGCAAAGCATCTGGTATGTAGTGAGCACTTGATACATTTTTGTTAAATAAGTGAATGAATGAGTGTATTAATCTAGTTCTTGTATGTTTAGAGATACAAGGAAATATACTAACTCTACCAATTCCTTCACTATCCTCTGTCAAGAAAGAAGTCATAAATTTCCAAAGATAAAAAAATTCATCTGTGGAAACATAAAAACTTCATATATAAACTTCAAGCCAACTCTATCTAAAACCATGTTTAAATAATTATTGAAAAACAATTTATGAGTAATATGATTAGAAGTTGTGCATAAGAGTTAGGTAGATGGTAACATTATCCTTGTTCAGCAAATATATATTTGCAATATATACTCTTTTCACAAAACAAAAGGGGAAATGCGAATTTTTTTTATTCCTAGATTAATGGCTCTTCAATACACCATGCAATTAACAGAATGGTATTAGAAAGAACCAAACAAATATCCTGGACTTAGAATTAGCACAAAGTATTATCTTTGTTGTAAATAAGCAAATAACAGAAGATGGTTACTACAAGTATGCACTGAAAAACACAGGGAAAATACCATATGCTGTAATTTAGCCCGTACTACCAATTTTGAAAATCAAAACATTATTTTACACCTCTGCATTTCACAAGATCACATGCCAAGGAACACATGAAGTCATCAAGTCTTGAAAACTAAGTAAATCTGTGGTTTACCCCCTCCAAGATCTCTCCCTGGTTTCTGTTATCACTGGCAACAGAACCAGTGTTGGAAGGCCACTGCAAAATAAAAAATTCACACAATCTGAAACTGCTTATGTCAGGCCTTTCTTCAGGGTGAAAATACTATTCAACAACTTTCTGCATGTGCTTACCACATCTGCACCCATTTTGGGTCAATCAGACAAAAAAAAAACTGGGAAGAAATAAGCTACCCATTCAAAAGTAAAAACAGGGAAAGCCAGCTGCATACAAATCCTACAGATTGTGCTGATGAAATCCATGGATGGGCAGAAAGAGCTGCTTCAGGAAAAGAAAACCTAACTTATGAGCAGAAAAATCCCAGAGCATAGATAAACAAAAGCACTTGCTCTCTCTCAAAAGCAATTCTGAATTCAATGAAAGTATTTTCATTCTATCCCAAGTCTCAAAACAGTATTTCTTTCCCACATGTATTAATTGATAGATAGACTGATTAATTGACTGCCCTTACTTCATCATACATTTTTAACATTAGCTTTATTAGGGTAACATTGGCTAATAACATTATATAAGTTTCAGGTGTACAACTTTATAATACAACATCTGTATATGAGTACGCCATTGTGTGCTCAGCACCCAAAGTCTAGTCTATATCCATCACCATTTATTTGACCCTCTTTACCCTTTTCGCACCCCCTTCCCCCTTTCCCCTCTGGTAACCACCATTCTGTTGTCTGTTTCAGAGATTTCACTCATATGTGGGATAATAGATCAAGTAGCAACACAAAAAACAAAACACAGTCATATATTTTTTATTGAAGAAAATACAGAGAAACACAAAGAAGCAAAGATGAAAAATCACACATAATCCCATCAGTCAGCAACACCACTGTTCTATTTCTACTGATGGTTGGAAGTTCACCCATACATAACTCTTTGCGGCCATCAATAAATTATAGGGAAGGATTTTCTATTAAACTTCCTTAAACTGACATAAGTTCTTTCTCCAATCAAACCTCTACCTCAGTGTGAGAGTTTTTAATCAGCAAGACAAGGCTCAAGAGAGAATCCAGTGTGTTCCATAGCTGTTCAACTTGTTTAATGGCTTAAATTTGTTCAACTTGCACTAGGTGAGTGGACTGAGGACAATTATACTGGAATAACAATAGATCTGCATGTTTAGAGGAGTCTCAGCACACCTGTTTTTCAGAGACATGAGGAAAATAGATGAGTCCCAAGACTTCCCTCAAGGGTCCAAATGATGAGCCATCCCAAATCAGCAACCGATTAGCCTTCTTTGCTGTGTGATCATGAGATTAGAGCTCCAGGTCTGACTCTGGCATGGACCAGTTACTTTTCTATTTCCCAAAGGCTACAGGCAACATTGTTAGTCGGTGATCTCTCAAAGGGTGTCATTATTAATGAGGAAATTGGAAAGATAGTCTAGATGCATTGGTACAGAGTAATTTGGTTAGGAAATTGATGGTACTGATGCCTATTGCATCCCAGGCATCTAATCTACATTATTTCATATAGTCCTAACAGTAATTGTGTGGAATAATTGTTATGGTTATTAAATGAGAAAATGAGATTCGGTGAGATTAATAACTAATCCAAGATCATATTGTTAATATGTGATAGAATCAGATTCGAAACTCCAAATTCATATTTTCCCACTAGATCACCCTGCCTGTCTGGGGAGAGCAAACCTTAAATATGTCCTTTGTAAGTTGATAAATAAGAATTTTTTCACCAGTAAATGGTGTGTGTGTGTGTGTCACAGCGACCCCCAAATTCGTAAGGTCTTATGATACTAAATAGTCAAAATTCCTAGCGAGTATTTAGTAAAACATGTAAACCTCATATCTGTGTGCTCTTTATGTGAAAAATCACCTCTCCTCATCTGGTTTTAGTGAAAATTAAAGAAGAAATTAAGTGAGGGTATGATACATAGTGCACAAAGCACTGTGATCATATAAAATATTATTGTCTACAGAGTCCTCAAGGCCATAGTTGATTTTTTAAAAAACTCTGCAAACAATAAACATGGGGAATATAGTCTAAAACCGTTCATTTTTCTTCTAAACTACCTAGTGGGCATGCCTTTTAAATCCCTGTTCAGTCACTCAATCCACAACTATTTATTGACTTCTTTTGTATTTTGGCCATGAGCTTGTAGAGGTGCAAATCTCTGCTTCACCCTTGTGGGATTTCTACAAGTCATCAGTCTCTGAACCTATCTAGGAATGCAAGTAGAGCCTTTCTAGCAGCTCATGTTGTCATCAGTCAGTGCTCTGTGATATGGAATAGTGCCTACACCAGTCTCTCCACTAGCTAAGCAGGAAATAGCTTTCTACATTCCCCTCCCTAGACCTCTGGATAGGCAAAGGGAGAGCAGATGCAGCTGGTCTCATCAACAAGACTATTTACTTAACTGGTAGTGTGAAGTAGCCAAATGAGCTGGAAATTGGCTGATAACTGATTTCTATTAATAGCACCTATAAGGTTGCAGGATCAAAATCTTAACGCTATGGATTTATATAAAGATGATATAAATGTATGATATAATTTTATAATTTATAGAACTATTTATATAAAGCTTCATATAATTTATATAAAGATTTATATAAAGCTGAGCTTCATAACAACTAACAGACATTTTCTTAAAAATTGCCCAACATGACACATACTAACCCTGTGAGACAACTGGGAAAATCAAAAGAAACTAAATTTTAGGGTCATTAGCAGATTGACTTTGGGAAAATAATTTCTTATTTAAAAAAAAAGGGAGGAATGAGGAGGTGAAGAAGGAGATGTGGAAAAATGAGGGGACAGACAAAGAGAGAAATAGGAAAGGAAAAAAGGAAAAGAAAGGGAATGGCCCCATAATAACGCAATTCAACTACTGTTGCTATATCATCTATGCTATGCAAGGACCCGGATAAGGTACTTGGGAGGCTACAAAGATAAATAAAATATATCCATTCAACAAATATTTATTAAGCTCGGAGAGAAACAGCTATTTTAATATGTCACATCAACTAGGAATAAGTCTAAGATTATCTAAATGAAAAGTAAATCAGAAGTGTGCTTCACAAGTATACTGCTTATTTAAACAGTTATTAGAAGGTTATATTTTCTTAAAGAAGTGATCTTGGTCTTTTCCTGGCACAGAGTTGGGTGACGGCTGTTACTTGTAGCTAATCAGGTTGGGCCCAGATCCGCCAACTCAAGAGTTGTTTCCTGGCAACAGGGCCTGCATCATATAGATGATTTAATGATGGTAGCAATTTTCCAGAGGTTTTCTGACCTTAGCATGATATAACACAGGGACAAGGAAACTGTCGTTGCGGACACTTGAGTTCTCATCTTAGCTCTGTCACTAATTACACTTGAGATAACTAAAGCAGATGATTCAGCGTGTCTTCTGTTGTTGTTTGTTTATCCTAATAAGTTTTGACTCAATGTATATGCCTCAAATAAATACAAATATTATTTTGAAACAAAATTCACAAAGGATTATATTTGAAAATAATGTGAACTTTTAATTCTTAGATCTTTCTACGTTGAATATAAATAAATACATGAATGTATCTCAGTAGAACAGCTAAAGAGTTGGGTGGGTCGAGGACCAATTTTGTGAATATGAAAGAGAAACTGGCTGACTAACACTTCATTAACTTGCTCCTGTATCTTCTTGACCATATCCAAAAACCTGTCAGCTCAGTCTTGAAACATAAGTAGGTCTACTGTTTTAAAGAACCACTACTAGAAAACCAGGAGACTTGTATGAAAACCAAAGCTGCTCTAGTGTACTAGTTTCCAGATGAAGAATACAGCTGTTTTGACTGAACAAAGTTCAAGTATTTATGTCTTCATTCTTGCCAAAATTTATTCAAAATATGTTTTCAGTGCCACTGGGAATGAAATTGTATCTGAAAAAGACAACAACTAGTACTATAAATAATGAACAAATGAGTACAAATTGCCAGAAAACACCTCAAATAAATCCCTGTAAATCAAAAAACATGCAACTGAATTCAAGATGTATCTATTTTAACATACTTTGTTTAAAAACATATTTTTCTCAAAAATGTCCTGGTAGTTTTAGTCAAATGCTACTTGTAGCTAACTGCAGTTATGTGACATCGGCTTATGTGTTTCTAAATATTAGAGAAGACAAAGCTTTTCAAGGGTTAAAATCAGGCAAGGATTACAAACTACCTATAATCCTCTTTATGTACAAAGAGAGAAGGGAGGTGGGAAATATTTCTGTCCATTAAAGACCATTATTCATGAGAACTATCAAAAGGATTAAATAAGCAGAAGTAGAAATCCTTGGAATAAGCACTTTAATAGCAATCTACATGACAGTTCTAAACACTTTGGAGCAAATAAAACTTCCAGGAATAAGAAATGGGAGTATTTGTCCCCTTGCTCAGGACCAGTTCCTTATCTACTGGAAATGACCTCCACCCAACAAATGCCATAAACTTGAGGCAGCCCAAGGACTCTCTGCTCCTGCTTCTCATCTAGACACTTGAGTGTCACTCCTAGTTCCTAGCAAGTTTTCTCAAAAGAAAAAAAAAAATTAAACACCAACACTGTCATGACAGCTGCATGGCCTATTTTTAATCAGTTTTTATCACTTTAAATACAGATAGATGACCGTGTTTGGTTGATAATGATGATGATAATGATGGTAGAAGAATGCTTTGATGTATTTTTTGATTCAGTCAAAATATATTTACAAAGCGTCTTAAAAAAACATGGCCACTGATATATATTCTACTAACCACAGAGCAATGAATTCAAACCTCACACTGCCTGCATGCAGATAATGCTACATGGGGACCACAGGGAAGAACTAATATGTCAGAGTGGAGAGGGAAAAATGAAGGTGGCATTAAGTCTAGGACTTTAGGGAGAGAAAGAAAGGGCTGAGAGCAGAGGAACGTGAAAGTGCAGGTGTGTTGACAGTAGGGAATGGAAAGACGTTAGATCAAAAACCTAGTTGTTGGCCAGATTATGGAATGAAAATCTCTGAATGATGAGCTGAGAGATTCAGATTTTATTTTACCTGTAGTCAAAGGTGGGGGTGGAGAAGAGGGGTATGAGGAATTCATGAAACTAATACTCATTATATACAGAGGGTGCCAAAAAAAAAATGTATACACATTTTAAGAAAGGAAAAAGCTGTATTAAAATTGTAATAATATATACTGATAACAAAAGATGAATAAAAGTCATGTGTATACATTTTTTGGGCACTCCCAGTATTTTCTGTATTTAAACTTTAATTTTTTAGAACAGCTTAAGGTTGAAAAGTATTCCTGGACCCAATTCCAATCTGTGTATGGAAGCTTCCCCACACCAACAAACAATTCTCAAAAGCCAGCAGGGTGTCCAATAATTCACCTAAGTCCTGGCACTCTCTACTTGGAGTTAGCATCAGATTCCACAGGAAAAGGGCTCATTCCTACAAGACCACACTCCACTTTAGACACCAGTCAAAAGCCCAGGTTGTTAGCTGTGCTTCTGACCGAAGGGCCACAACCCACTCCTCGAGTTTGATTAATTTGCTAAGAACAGTTCATAAAACTCAAGATAACCTGTTTATTCACTAGACTACTCATTTATTATAAAAGATGTTAAAGGATATGAGTCAACAGCTAGATGCAAAGATACATAGGGTGAGGTCCCAAGTGAAGAAGTTCCTGTCCTTGTGGAGCCTGAGGCGACACAAAGAAGCATTCTGGCTCCTGAACATGTAAATTCTATGTAAATTTTTTTTAAAAAGGGAAGGGGGGAAGTTGAGCTATCCTTTGCAGTTTTTATGGAGGTTTCATTGTGTAGTCATGATTACGTTATTGGTCATTGGCAACTGAGTCAAACTCAAGCCCTTCTCCTGTTCCCAGAAATCAAGTGAGTGGGACTGAAAGTTCCAATTCTCTAACCACATGGTTGATTCCTATAGGCAGCCTGTTCCAACCCTTGGGTGGAGTCAAAGAGTCACCTCATTAACGTAATTGTTCTTGTCACTTCGGAAATTCCAAGGAGATTGGAAGCTGTGAGCCAGACAGTGTAGATGAAGACCAAAGGTATCTGAAAAATACATTTTGGTCATCAGAATGACCAAAATATATATACAGAGGGTGCCAAAAAAAATGTATACACATTTTAAGAAAGGAAAACTGTATTAAAATTGTAATACTCAATATTATATATTACACTGAGAACCAAAGATGAATACAGGTCATGTTTGACTTCTGCAATTACAAGAGGTGCTCAAAGTGGTTATCATCAGCGTCCAGACACTTCTGATTACAGTTAACTACTGCTTGAGCAACGTTGACCAAAGTGTCCACTTGTATACACCCCTGGTGTATTGTATAAATCACAATATTGCAAAGGTTCACAATAAAATTGAAGGGAAAGTACAGAGATTTCCCATATACCTTCTGCCCCACTACACGCATAGCCTCCCCCATTACCAACATCCCCCCACTGAGTGGTACATTTGTTAATTGATGAAGGTACATTAACACAATAGAATCACTTAAAGTCTATAGTTAACATTAGGGTTCACTCTTGGTGTTGTATATTCTATGGGTTTGGACAAATGTATTCATCATTATGGTATTGCACAGGATTTTCACTGCCCTAAAAATCCACTGTGTTATACTCATTTATCATTCCCCTCCCGCTCTTTTGGTAATCACTGATCTTTTTACTGTCTCCATAGTTTTGTGTTTTCCAGAAAGTCATATAGTTGGAATCATACAGTATGTAGCCTTTTCAGATTGACTTCTTTTACTTAGTAATTTGCACTTAAGGTTCTTCCATGTCTTGTCATGACTTGATAGCTCATCTCTTTTTAGCTCTGAATAATATTTCATTGTCGGGATGTATCATTTTGTTTTGTTTTGTTTTGTTTTTAATCCATTCATCTACTGAAAGACATCTTGGTTGCTTCCAAGTTTTAGCAACTATTAATAAACATTTGTGAGGAGGTTTTTGTGTGAACATAAGTTTCAACTCCTTTGAGTAAATACTACGGGGCATGATTGCTAGATAAGATGGTAAGTGTTCACTACATTTACTGATTCTAAGATATATGTTTTTTCACTTGTTGACAATTCTGACTTTATATTGTCTCTTTCAATGGATAGTGTCATACAGTGGGAGTTGTGACATAATTGTCATTGCCTACAGTCACAGCTTATACTTTCTTCCTTATGATTTACAAGAGTGATATATAAAAAAAAATCTGACAATAAAACTGTCCAGAAGAGTTTACAGGTATAAGAAGTCTAAGTGATAAGAAAGAATTATTTGCAGCATTTTTTGTTGTTGTTTAGTGATACATAAAATAACATGTGATAGCCTGTATTAAATATACACTGGTCAAAATGTCAAGTGCTTAAACATAGAAGTGATATAATCCAAGTTGTTCTTAAAGAATATCTCCTGTGTGGGGAGGGGGAAAAGTAAAGTCTAGTAACAAAGCTGGAGGCTATTCTAATAGCATAAACAAGAAAAGATGAGATGTGAACTGTGGCAGTGGCAGTAGAGATTCAAAAGAGTCAAGATGGGGGCCGGCCGAGTGGCTCAGCTGGTTAAGAGCTCACTTGGGACGCCAGCTCTGAGCAGCAGGGCTGTGGTTCAGATCCCACATTGAGGGCCAGTGACGCTCGCCCTCTACAGCTAAGATGGTGAACAATAGCTCTACCTGGAGCTGGGCTGCTGTGAGTCGCCGGCGACGCTGTAGGCTGCAGCAGGGCTGCAGTGGGCTGCTGTGAGCTACGTGAGTGGCTGGTAGCCAGTGTAAGCGAGCTACCAGGAGCCACTGTGAGCGGCCAACCAACGACTGGTGACCCATTGCCTCACCCGGGAAGAGCACAATGATCATACCAACATGGGCCAGTGAAGCGACGTCCTCCACAACTAGACTGAAGAACAAAAACAGCAATTTGTCTACCTGTCTGTTCCCCTTCCCTGATTCCCCAATAAAATCTTAAAAAAAAAAAAAGAGTCAAGATGAATTTGAAAGGTGTACTTGATAAGATTTCATGTCCATCTGGATGTACTCCAATGAGGGAAGAGTTAGAGGTAATTTCTTTTAGATTTTTGTTGTGTTGTGTTTTTGTCTTTTTTGTTTGGTTGGTTTTTACTATTACCTGCATTTCTTATGTGTTGAAATTAAAGTTCTGGTGTAGGGGCACAATCTTGTAATCTTCGACAGCCATGCTGTCAAAAAGGGAAACAAAATGTTCTTCTCCCTTGGGCTTTGTGAGCAGGCTTTTTAAACCTCTATTTTATAAGAGATGTGACTTTAGTCCAATCACATAGTCTTCATGACCTTGAGGGTGACTTATAAGTAATACCGAAAATTTGACACATAAAACCACTCATCTAGACAACCAGCTGAGCTGTCAGCTCAAATTTCCCAGGGGATAACCCCTGCCCCCAAAGATACTAGGGAAAGCTTTGGAACATCTTGTGTCATATCCAGAGCCATTCTGTATTTATTTGAGGAAGTGAACTCATAGTCTTCATCATGCATGACTTTCTGACATTAAATAAGCCCCTTTATTAGCCCACAACATGAGCTGAAAAGGCACTACAGCATGCCCATAATAAACCTTTCACAAATTTAATTTTGGAAAACTGCCATAGCCCTAGACATTTTTATGACCCTCTCAGAACAGAGTACAATAAAGGAAAATAGCCAAAGTGCAAGAGTTCCTCCACTGTTTGTTTACCTTCGGCATAGTTTTAATTAAACCAAAAGGCAAGTCTGAGGTCTTCTAGAAAAGAGTTTAATTTTTCAGAAGAGTGAAGATGTTGACTAGGAATGAAATGATCCTCTAAAAGACTCCAGGAACCTAACACATGAGTGATCATCACTTTTGGCAAAGGAATCATCTCATGACCCTCCATTGGTAACCGGGACACTGGAATCCAGAACCCCCAAGACAAAGATTCTGTAACATGCCAGACCATGCCGATCTCCAGCCCACCTGAATCAAGGCTGTGTCTTTGGAATCAGGAGGTGAAGATGAAATCATTTACTTTTTGTACAAGTTCATAAAGATGATGAGAGTTCATTTGTTCACAAATTTTGTGTTTAGATATTTCAAAGTATACTGACAAACATACAGAGTCTTGGCTTCAAATCCTTCCCCACCCCTACCATCATTTGTAAGTTCTTTAACTAACACAGTTCTTAATGATCTAAACTTCCACTTCTTTCTCTTAATTATCCATTATCACTGACCTTGTTTTGTCAGCGGGCTTGATCTAACAACATTCTCAGTAATTTTTCTCCAAATATTCTTCTGAGACCCCAACATTTAGGTTAACTCTTACCCTGGCCTCATAGCACCAGCCCTACCCCAAAGACTATCAGAATTCTGTGAAGATGACAGACTCATCACATATTTTAAAGTGGAGTATAAGTAGACTGACCATGTAATTTATTGTCCATACCAGGACATTTTTTGAGAGTGAAGAACATTACTAATAATTACACAGGAACAATGGGTATAATCCTGCTCAGGATGAATGGTCCCATGTTATTCATAAGGCTCTAGGTAATCTGGCTTCTGACTAGGTAGGTACCCAGCTTTATTTTTCTATCCATGTATTTAAAAAAAAATACTGTTTGTATGGATATATTCCTTTGCTGATTTAGTAATTTTGGAATTAAGCAAAGTTCTTCTTTGGAAAGTCAAATTCTGACAGCTACTTCCCAACGGGTCACTTTTGACCAAAAGTCACCTTGTGAAAAGGAAAATATTTGTTTAAATTAATTTAGTATTGTCATCTAATATTCCTAAAAGAGAGTGGGAAAGATAAGGTTAAAGTAGCATTCCTCTAGGCATGTTCTAGAAATATTGTTAGTAGAATTCCAAAAAAGTTCCGTGCCCAAAGGAAATTTAAAAACTTAGGTTAAACCACATGAAAGTAGTTTCCTAACTGCAGGCCTTCTCAGAACCACTGATTATGAATCTCCCAGGAAGGGGTGAGGTAAGCTGTATTTCTCCAATTTATGAGAGCCTGAAAAGGAGGTCATTGTTTCTCGTGTTCCATGAAACACTTTAGGAAATGCTGGTCCAGAAAGAAAATTATACTTTATCTCCATTTAAGGGGCCAAGGTTTTTGTTTATTAATTTGTTTCCATAGTTAGGACTTCAATATTTATTTGTAACCTGAGGTAGTAGTTAAGGCAAGTTGAGCGTCATTACTTCCTTGGTTAATTTACTTCTGTCCGTTGGCATTGTTATGATTAGGGTTGAGCAGACATATAAATGTAGCAAGGAGTCTTGGCAAACACAACAATCACTGAGGGAGTTGTGTTTGTGGGTAGGAGTCTCTTCAATTCCATAGGATGCCTCTGAAGAGCTAAAGAATTTAGAGCACTCCACACAAACTGTCCTTAATAACCAGCTTCCTCCTTCTCTTTAACAATATATTGTACATGGACTGAGATCAACCTGGATGTTTTCTTTCTGGGTAACCAGGAGATAGACCATGCTCTCTCTGAGTTTGATTAGACTATCAGGATGTGAAAAATAAATCTTGGCAGAGTTATTGAGATAAATCCTCAAATTAAACTCAGATAAAGTACATGGAAATTTAGTAACTGCTTGTCCTTTTGCGGGGGAAAAAAAATGAATTTAAAAGGATCCAGAAAACTTTTTAGGACCAGCCATTAAAGACAATTTTAAAAAATGAAATTTTATAAACATTGTCTCCCAGAGTATGATTTCTGAAAAAGACATAATTTAAACATATAACTCTTTGGATTAGTGGGTAAGTTACTTCACTGCCTTGGAGCTTTAAAATAATGTTACACATGTCATATGATAAGACAGCTAAACCTGAAAAAGATCCCAGTGGAAGATTTCTTAGTGCCAGGTTTACTTATTTTCATTTGTTTTATGGCCTCAAAACATACCAAACATTTTTACTATAATTAATTTTTAAATTATAATTCTTTTAGAATATATTTCCCTCAAAGAGGAAATGTTAAGCACTAAATATCACAATCATCCAAATAATATATCAAAAATACTCAGCTTTCTATAGGTAAGATGCCAAATGCTGTCACCTTATTTGGAGAAGCCTTATATTAAAGCTAGATCCTTCATTTCTGCATTTGTCTCTGGGAGAATGCATAGTCTAATGCCTAACACATTAGACTGGATTTCAGTCCTGGCTCTAGCACTGAATACTGTGACATTGGACACATTTTTATATGTCTTTAAGCTTCTTCTGTAAAATGGAATACTAATTGTGACTCACTTTTGAGGTTCTTGTAAGGATTTAATAAACAGAAATATGTAAAGTCTTTGGCCCAAGTTCTGGCATATAGTACACACTCAAACTATTAAACTGATATTTAGTACATATAAATGTTTTCTATTAAGGGTAATTTGAGTTGGCTGAGAAAATACCAAGACTCTAGGTTTCCAGTCATTTAGCATTTAGCATGCCAACTATATGTAGTAGACACACATCTCTGCTGTCGTACATCTTTTGTCTAAGTTACTATATATCAAAAATCAAGCTTTTGCTAGCTTTCCCAATCTTTTTTTTTTCATCACTTTCATTAATTGTACTTTCTTCTTCTTTTTTTTTTTTTCCTTTCCTTCCTGGGAAAATTCAATACCTGTTGCTGTTGAAAGAAAATCTAGAGAGAAAAGAAGTCCAAATAAAGTGAGTGTTAGACTCTGCTCATCAGTGCTTCCAGGAGTTAAGAGTGTTGCCTCACCACCACCAACCCTACCATCACTCCAGAAAACTAACCTATGTAAGCTGTTACTATCAATCAATATTAACATCTAATTCCATGGGCCCTTGTATTAACCTTGCTAGGGATGCCATAACAAGATACCACAGACTGGTGACTTAAATTTATTTTCTCATAGTTCGAGGTTAGGAAGTTCAAGATCGAGGTGCCAGCTGATTCAGTTTCTGATGAGCACTCCCTTCCTGGCTTGTAGACAGCTGCCTTCTCACTGTGTCCTCATGTGGCCTCCCCTCTGTGAGCATGTGGAGAGAGAGAGAACCCTCTGGGTATCTCTTCCTCTTCTTAAAAGGACACAAGTCCTTCCAGATTAGGGCCCACCCTTATGACCTAACTTAATCTTAATTACATCCATAACAGTCCTTTTTCCAAATACAGTCACATTGGGGGTTAGGGTTTCAACATATGAATTTGAGGGTGGAGGGACACAATTCAGTCCATCACAGCCTGATTTTTTTCCCATCACCATGAGGACACATAAGCGCATTTTCTCCTTCTATATTTAGATATTTCCTTGAGAAGGGGGTGTGAAGCAAGAGAGGAAAAGGCTCATCTGGGGAAGAAAGAAGGGATGGTAGATGCCTGAAATGGTCCAAATAATATATTTATTTTTTGCACCTTTTCAAATGAAAGATCAAGACACTTTTTGGAAATTTGAAGCACAACACTGATTCTCACCTGCTTTCTTTCCCTCTAATGAACTTGTATAGTACCTTCCTGTCTCTTTCATAACACCTATCACCTCCTACCTGGCAGTTTTTAATTGTTTCATATTTCATTTTTCTTATAAAAAATGGAAGTGCCCTCAGAGGGGATCTGTGTCCAGTTATTTTATTCCTCATAGGAATTAACACAGTATTTTCCAGAATGAAATCTTTTATTTATTCAATATATTTTGGTTCAGTGCCTGTCACAGACTATCAACAGAAGTTTTACAAGTAAATATTTTCAATGATATTTTTCACAATAAAGAAAGAATTAAATTCAAATATGCCAGCACTATTCCTGGCACATGTGCATTGCATAGCAAATATCAGTAAGGTTTATAGTAATTCTACACACCATTGGATAGCAGATTTCTTGTGGGCAGGAACTGGTTTGTTTCTCTTAATATAATTGTTCCGCATAGCCCTAGGTCTTGAATTCAGCAATTATTCAAGAAATATTTATAGAAGAGAATAAAACAGAAGTGACTACATTAAAAATGTTATTTAATACAGGATGAGCTCTGAATAACTGTTCTCCCTTCTTTCTGGCAGACTACCTCCACTATTAGAATAACTCTGGGCTGTCCAATATGGTAGCCACTAACAATATATGGATAGTTAGTCCTTGAAATATAGTCAGTCCAAATTGAGAGGTGGTGTAAGTGTAAAATATTCACTGAATTTCAAAAATTCAGTACAAATAAAAATAAACTATTTCATTAATAGTTTTAAATATTGATTGCATGTTGAAGTGGTAATATTTTGACATACTGGGTTAAATGAAATATTATTAACATTAAATTCACGTTTCTTTTTCCTGTTTTTAATGAGGCTACTACAAATTTTAAATCTCATAAGTAGCTGGCATTATATTTCCAATGTACAGCATTAGTGTGACCTCTTTGCAGGTGCAAGTCAAGTTATTTCGCCTAGAATTATAGTATACTAGCACAGTTACAATTTCTATGACCTGCTAAAATTTTAAAACTTTATTTCTGTAGTAATTCTTGGCCTCTTAAAAGCTTCTTCAGAGAAAAAAAAGAGAGGGAGGTGGCAATGCCTAACGTAGCCCTATGTATTTATTTTTAGCATATATTTAAAACAAGCTGTTGAATATTTTGGAAATTCACAATGTGACATGGAATAGCCCAATTATTGTCATATGGCTTCTTGACAATTAGTTCCTTAAAATGTACTCCGTTGTGGGCCAGAAAAATACATTTTTGTAGTTTAGTGGCCTTTATACAGCATGAGTCAACTAAAAACTAGATACTTGATAATAACCAACTCTAAGAAAAAAGAACTTTGGGCTCCTGTGGGAGCAATAGCTTTGAGGAATTTAAAAAACATATATAATGCCACAAATAAATTATTATTTAGTAAGCTTTTACGTGTTATTTTAATAAATTGGTATTCACATGTGTGGCATTGCAAGGTTGGTACAAGTACTTGGTTGAGAATAAAATTAGGATTGTGTATATTTGTTCATCAGAGATGGCAAACTTCAAAACTCTTATCAATTTATTAAGTATATTTCTATGTATAATTTAGCTTTCTTTTTGATTCCTGATATCAACATTCTAAAAACCACTGACATCAGTTAATCTCAATCATTAGATAAGCCATCTACATTAAACAGTTCACAATCTGTTTTTAATGTTGAATGCAGAAGTCATTTTCTTCCATAATCAGTACTAATAGGCCACCCATTCTAATTAAAAATAATAATAGAGAAGCATTTCCAAGTGGTATCTTGTTTCAATAGAAATGTAATGATATCTGTTCTTTTGTGAAAAAGGTTTATATAGAATACAAAGATATTCTGTCACAGTTAAAATGGAAGTTAGGTCTGAGTACAAATTGGTAGTCACAAAATAGTCATGGGGATGTGAAATACAGTATGGAGAATATAATTAATAATGTTGTATAGATTATGTATGGTGCCAGATTGGTACTGGACTTATTGGGGGGAGCACTTCATAGATTGTATAGATGCCTGACCACTGTGCTGTACACCTGAAGCTGAAGTAGAATAATATTAAATGTCAACTATAATTTTATTTATATATATTCAAGGGCTGTAAAGTACAGCATAGAGAATATAATCAATGGTATAGTAACAGTTTTATACAATGTCAGAGGAGTAATCGCTTTGTGAGGGGGTATAAATGTGCAATCATTATGTTGTTTTATATACCTGAAACTAATTTTAAAAAGTGAGACAAACAATTTTTAAAAAAGAAGAAGAATGCAAGAGTGGAGATACCAGTGAGACAAAACAGCAAGTCCAGGGACCATTTCCAAGTAGAACGATCATCAGAAGTGTAGAAGAAAAGGAGGCACACTTGTCTCTTCAAAAAGGGAATGAGAAAGTGTCATTTCTCAGAGATGAGTTCTTTAACCCCAGACAGCTGTGAGCAATTTGTCAACTGCTCTGAAATGTGGCAGAGTCAACCCCTGGGTCTCAGCCACGTGGGTTGAGTACTGGTTTCCATGAGACTGAACACACAAGAGGACACTCCTGCCCTCAAGGACGTCCTAGCTGTCATTGCAGTCCAAGACTATCAAAATGGTAGAAAAGGAACTCTTACAAATTAAATGAGCTAGACTAATAGGCACCCTGGGAGCATGAAAAATTTAAACCAGCAAAAAACACCAAATAAAACTGTCCACATGGCATGGTAGAAAAAAAACAGCAATTTGCCATGGCTCCGAACCCTGATTCCACAATTTAACATCACCTTAAGCAACATCACTTAACTTCTATGAACCTCGGTTTCTCCTTCTGTAAAATGAAAGTTAACACACAGGATTTAGAGAAATCATGCTACTTAAGGTTTCTGGATCATAATAGGTCCTTCGCATACATTAGTATCTTTCCACAAAAGTAAACCATAGCAATAAATACACTCATAAAACTTAAGGGATTATTTTGTGTTTACTCTTACAATCTTTGTGACTTGATATTAGAACCATATAATAGTAATCTGGAAACTTTCCGGGCTGTTATTTTGCTCCTGTTTCCTTCAATGCCAATCAGACAAGAACCTGGGGCTGACAGAGCTCACCTTTGGCATTCACGTGGCCCCTGAGTCATAGTCTTTCTCTCTACATGTATTGAGCAGTCCCTAGGCCTTGTCTTCTGTTTTGGTTCCTATTCCTCAATTTTTCTGACCTGGAGTCCTAGTTTCAGCCCCCACTCTCGCCCTCAATGACAGGGGAGCCACTATCCTACATTTTTTTTTTCTCTGAGGGCTTGATCATTCCATGCACCCACAGAAGGACTGTCCAAATGACTTGACAACCAAATATGGACAACAGCCTCAAATCTCCACTGGACTTCACCTCCTGGTAGAAACACGGCTTCAATCACAGATAAGTCAGCCACAAGCTTCTAATGCCAGGCTCTACCGTCACTCTATGTCAGGCTGTTGTCCTAATACCTATCTTAGTTCCTACACCTTGTCTATCCAATGGATACCAGTCTTAAAATCAAAACTCCAGCCTATGTAACCAGAATACATACTATATTTACTTCAATTTTCCTTACAATTTTAAGCTTCAAGTTGACTGACTTTTGTAGAGCTGAGTTGAAAACACAGAAACTTTGATGGACTGTGCAAAGCAAGTGACAATGAAGGCACTAGTAGGGTGTGGTTAGGATTTTTAGGGAAGGCCATTGAAATGGCTTCTTTTGAATCAATAAGTGAAAGGTAGACCTATTTGTCATCTTTAGTTTTGATCTTCACTTCTGCTCTGTGCTCAAACCTCCCTTCGGATCAGCTTATGTTGTTCACTTGGATTTGCTCCACGTGGCACAAAGCAGAAAAGGGGAATTTTTACCCCTTCAGCACAGCCATAAAAAATTTTTTAAAAAGTGCTTTCCTTTATAACTCTACATAACATGACTAATAAATTTGCCAGCAGTGAGGAATGAGCCTGTGAGGAAGTAATAAAGATACATATCTAATGGACTCTAGTGAAATAGTACAAAGGCGTAACTGTTGTTAACTTATGAGTTCAATGTCCTTTCCCTTTTCGTCCAGGAGAAACAGTCTCACCATATTTTGAGCTTCTCCCATCCCACCGTGATTCTCCTGTTTCTCCTTTGAAAGCAACAGAAATGTGTTGCTAGAGGGAATTATGTGGAAATTGGATGTGCTGGTTAATCCAAGAATTACTAAGCATTTTCTATATGTATATGTGACAAAATGAGGACAAAAGCAACTCGAAGTCCCTTACACTTTCTCTGATTCAAATAGTCCTGCAAAAACTCTCAAAACTCTACAACTGATATTAAATATCCCCATTATCATTGGAGTTCTCATTGCTGGAATGTCAAGAAACAACAGCTATATTTTAGTTTTATTTTGTTTATGTCTTTCAAAGAAAAGAAGAATGTCATTATTTCCACAACATATATAGTAATATTCCTCAAGTTACCCATAAAGAACAAAGCCTGTTGCTGCTTAAGAACCCAAGTTCCTCTTAATTAATGCTCATGAAGGTGTGGGGGAGGAATAAACTTCCCTCTACCCTCTAGTTATTTCGGCTGTTTTAATCAAATAGAAGACAGATTAACAACAGAAAATAACCAAATTTAATTGCATACATATATATGGGAACCCCACACATGAGAGAGTCAGAGACCCCACCTACCTGAGGTTCAAAGAAAAGAAAAATGGGGTATATGTGACATTCTGAACTAGGGATGAGGTAAGGTGTCTTGGGGGCTTCAAAGGGTCATTGCAGGACAGTAAAAAGAGCAGATGTTTAATAATTAGAAGTGTGCTCTGCCCTGTAGGTAGGTTAAAAAAAAGGCGGGGTTGGGTTATCTCTGTATCTCTGATAATCTCTTGTTATGGGCACAGCCCCTAATTCAAATCCTTCTAGGTAGTTAAGTGGGGGGCAGAAGTTTCTCTTGAGCCCATAGAGTCTTGCTTGCCTTTAGGTCAAAGCAATCTGCAATCAGTGAGGCATACCTTGGGGTGGCTTGTTCTGAACCCCTACAGAGGGTATGAATAAGTGATAGGCATATCCTATTCTATGAGAACAAAACAAACAAAAGAGTTTTTGCTTTTTTTCTATTTTGAAGTTTGTTTTATTTTGCTTTATTTTTCTTACAGGATAAATTCTTCCTCCACCTCCTCATGATTCTTTTCAGAGTGACACATGAATGACTATGGATGCAAGCTGAATTAGGGGGTCAAAGAAGAAGGTAAAGCAGACTATATTGACTTGTTTTTTTGTTTTTTTAAAGATTTTTATTGGGGAATTGGGAGGAAGGGAACAGTGCTGGGGAATTGGGGGAAAGAGAACAGACAAGTTGCTGTCCTTTTGTTCTTCAGTCTAGTTGTGGAGGACGTTGTTTCACTGGCCCAAGTTGGCATCATCATTCGCTCTTCCGGGGCGAGGCAGATCAGTCGCCGGCTTCTGGATGGCCGCTCACTGCGGCTGCTGGCCGCTCACGCTGGCTGCTGGCTACATACGGTAGCCCATGGCAACCCACTGCCACAGGGGCTGCAGCCTACGCCGTCGCCGGCGACTCACGGCAGCCCAGCTCCAGGTTGAGCTGTTGTTCAGCATCTTAGCTGTAGAGGGCAGTGTCACTGGCCCTCATATGTGGGATCCGAACCGGGGCCCTCTGGCATCCCAAGCCAGTTCCCAACCATCGCACCACTCGGCTGGCCCTGACTTGTTTTATTTTAAACTCATGATCTGAAACCTCAAAAGGGTATTCAGTAGGACCCTGCAATTTCTTCCATATTACACTAGAATGATATTTCCCACCTCCCATAGGACAACTTTTCAGAACTTCTCTTTCTCTGCAAACCCTCTTCATGCTCCACTCACTGTCAGCTGCTGGTAACACCTCATGCGACATGCACAGACACTTTCTGGGGTACGCTTGCCCACTCTTTCCAGCACCTCACTTTCAAACTCCCTGCAAGGACTCAGCCTCTGCTCTTCCCTCCCATCCTGCCTCTTGCGAAAGACCAGCACCTCCACTCGTGCCTGGATTTCATTCCCTCACCTTCCAAGGATGTTGTTCCTTCAGTTGTCCACCCCTCCCTCTCATCACAAGCCTCTCCTTTCTACCAGTTTCTTTTCAACAGCATAGAAACATGTCCTAGTATCTCTCCTTAAAGAAAAAAAACAGTCTCTTATCCCTGTCTTCAAACTCTTCATTCCTGCTCTCTTCTCACTCTCAGGAGCTGATAAGAAATTAGGTGATAAGCACTATGGCCCCACCCATTTCTCTGCTCTCCTTCAGAGCTGATATTTCTCTTCTTTCTCACCTCCTTTATTCTCTTCTTACTTCCTTCAGGTGGCTTACACACTCACTATCTCACTGAACCTGATTAAAGTCATTTCAGATGTCCTTGCTGTCAGTACAATGGTCATAACAAAACATATGATTTGGTCATATTTCTTCTCCCCTGACCCAGGCTGCTCCAGCACAAAGGCCTCCCTGTCCTTTGAGTGCCAGGGATTTCCTGCTTCTGCCAGGGCTGCTCTTCACGCCAGATATTTGCAGGTTTTGCTCTTTATTACCAACTCTATTGTTTAAAATGATCTGCCTACCTCATGCTCTCCTCATTCCCTAATGCTGCTTTGTTTTTCTCCATACCACTTATCACCTGCTCATTACTTACTGTCTGACCTTTTGGGCAGAGATTTTTGTTCATGTCTAAATCCCAGTACCTCATCCTGGGCCTACCACACAGTGGGTACCCGATAGAGATTTGTTGGAAGAAGCATAACAGGCCCACTTCTAAGGGCTTTGTGTGTATAAAGTCATTAAATCCTTACAAAACCCCTACTGAGGTAAGGACTGTTGTTATCCACATTTTAAGTGGGGAATTGGAGGCACCTCCGTGTTTCAAAGATCTCTCTACATCTTCATCTGACTCATCTCTCAGCAGCATTAGATGCCACCCAGTACCCCCTTATCCTCGAAACAATATGTTTGCAGCTAGTTTTCTTCTTACTCTTTGGCCTTTCTGTCCTTTTTCTCTCCCTTGGTGAGTTCATCATTCCCAGGAATATGCTGATGAATCCTACTCTGTACCTCCCACCATGACATTTCCTGTGGATTTCATGATTGACCTCACGTATCACCAAAATCTCAATCATAAGATGTCCAATGCAATTGAAACATGCCCCTTAATCTCTGTCACCTCAATAAATTGTTCCCCCATCCACCTCAAGCCAGATCCAGAGGCCAACTTGATGTCTCCCTGTCTCTCATCCCCTTGGTACCACATCCAATCATCTTTCCTTCCATTTTCTTAGTACCAGGTCACCTCCATCATTTGCCCAAATTACTACACAATTCTTTGACTTTGTCTTGCTTCCACTCTTTTGCCTCTAAACCATTGTTTTCCCTGTGGGGAACCAATGAGAGGTCTTCTTAAGATGTAAATTATATCCTGTTAATCTTCAGCATAACAGCAGCCTTCTACATTGCATAAAATAAAAATGCTGGACCTTTTGTCTTTCCTTTACAGAACTCATTAAAAATTGCAATTATTTATTTTATTTTCATTTTCTTATTTCTTTGCTTAGTTCCCCAATGAAATATAAACCTATGAGGGAAAGAAAAAAGCTTTATTCACCAGTGAGTACCCAGAACCTCTCACTGTCTTCTATTCACAGTGGGGGCCTCAATAAATATTTTCTGATAGAAAAACACAAAGCTTTAGAATACCATACCTTGGTAGGAAGCCCCTCCTACACATTTGAATTTAGAAGTTCAGACTGTATTTATTGTTCTGCTGTAATTATTAGCTGCACAGTTAATGTTGTTAATGAGAAGATATGCAAATGTGTGTGGACTAATCCAGCCCAGGTAGCCTGTGTGGCACATGGCCTAGGACATTCCATACTGCCCATACTGAACACATTTACTTTCAAACAGAAAAACATTATCAGAGTTGTGATTATGTCGTTCTCTGCCAATATTTTGTATATGTGCTATCAATGAAAAGCCCCAGATGACCCATAAGGACCAAATCAAGCACAAATACCCACAATGAGAGAGAGTAAAATACCAAGAAGTGCTAGCACACCCTTGTCCAAGGGCACATAATGTTGAGGAAAATTTATATTTTAATTAAATTTAAAATGTTGAGCAACATATTCAACTTCAGAAAATACTGCTTCTGAAGAAAAAAACAACATGATTTCAAAGAATAGCATGATTTACAAAACGGGGATATCCCCACTCCCAGGCATGCTGGTGAGTATGAAAGGAAGTGGGATGCTTATTGGATGTTTCACGTACACTCGTCCACACAGATAGTAATGTAATGAGTAATGTTGTCCTGG
>NW_017731366.1:5683317-5687253 GCF_001890085.2 Hipposideros armiger | reverse complement strand
TACTTTTTTCTTTTTGCTGTTCTATTTGGGTGTTCTCTTCCATCTTGTCTTCTAAATCACTGATTCAATCCTCTGCTTCATCTAATCTACTGTTGATTCCCTCTAATATATTCTCCATTTGAGTTATTGTGTTCTTTATTTCTGGCTGGTTCTTTTTTATGTTTTCTATCTCCATTTTTGTGTTTCCTATCTCTTTGTTGAAGTTCTCCTGAGATCACTGAGCATTCTTATAACCAGCGTTTTGAACTCTGAGCCTGGTAAATTGCTTGTCTCCATTTTGTTTAGTTCTGTTTCTGGAGGTTTGTTCTGTTCTATTATTTAGGACATGTTTCTTTGTCTCCCCATGTTGGCTGTTTCCCTATGTTTGTTTCTATATATTAGTAAGGCTGCTCTGCTATGTCTCCTGGTCTTAGTAGAGTGGCCTTATGTAGTAGGTATCCTGTGAGGCCCAGTGGTGCAGTATCCCTAATCACCAGAGCCTGGTGCTCCAGGTGTGTCCCTTGTGTGTGTTGTGTGTGTCCTCCTAATGTAGTTGAGCCTTGGTTGATGTTTCCATATCAATGGTAGGGATTGACCCTCAGGCTGACTGGTTGTGAGGACTGGCTGTGACTACAGTGGAGGAGCTATTGTGCAGGGGCTGACCCTATAGAGCAGGATTTGCTGTAGGAGGGCTCTGGTTCCTGCCCTGTCTACCCTTTGAGTTTGTTGTCCTTGGAGGTGGCCAGGTGATGCTCCAGCTTGGTTCAAAGCTGGTCACTAGGTGTGCCAGCCCAGGGCAACCTATGAGGGCACCTGCTGCAGGCCAAGTTCAGCCACAGACTGTGTACTGCCCAGGGCACCTGCATGAGCCAGAAAGCAATCCACAGTGGCTGCTGACCATGTTATACTTCAAGGTGCCTTGAGAGGCCAAGCTGTGAACCAAGACCAGTGCCAGACTTAGGGCTGCTCAGCCAGAGATATGGGACATACTTAAGCCAGATGCTGCTTATTTGGGTTTTGTGAAACTTTTAGAGATTTTCCTAAAGGCAGGCAATTTATACAAAAAAAAAAAAAAAAACACTGAGAGCGGCTTGGATAGACCTGAAAGTTGGGAGGGGCAGGGTCTCAGGGAATTAGGGCAAATGAATGATGTTAGCCAGCTTGATAGAGACTCAGATATAGGGGCCACCTGCGTCTGCATGCAGGGAGGGAGGGAACTCAACGAACAAACAATGGCTTCCACCAGCTCCTCCGTCTGGGAGAAAACTGCCCTTCCAGCCCTGACCCTGAAGCCAGTCAACTCAGTTCCTCCCTGTATTTCCCTGTTACCTTTCAAGCTGCTGCCCTAGCACTGGAGCTCAGAGCGAGTGAGTCCATCAGCAAGTCTGTCTTGGGACCCTTTAAGAGGAGTGTCTGGGAGTGCAGCCACAATCAGCCACAATCTCTGCTGGTTTTCACAACCAGAAATTATGGAGACTTCTGCCCCCAGCAGTGGAACCCTGGGCTGGAGAGTCTGATGTGGTGCTGGGATGCCTTGCTCCTCCAGTGGAAACCTCCACAGCCAAGGTATCCTTCCCGATTTTTAATGGTCACAGGTGGGTGTGGGACCAGGTACTTCAATGTCTCTGCCCTGCCTACCTCTTTCAAGGTGGCTTCTTCTGTATGTTTTTAGTTGGAGGGCTTNTTTAGAGTGTTTTTACATTTTTAAGAACCACATTATAAAGCAGAATGACACCTACATTTGTTCTGTGTAGTAGTGATTTCTTTCAAGAGTTATACATCACTGGGTCAGTCTGGGTTGATGTACAATGGTACCGGCCTGAAAATCCTCTGAGAACAGTGGACATTGTTTCCATGTTATGGTCCACAGTGGATTCTCTTTCTTAATTTTTACTTGCTCACAAATTATTTCTCCTAACAAAGGCTATATTTAGCTGAACTATGTGATCTGATTTGCAGATCCTCAGCCCACACACACACATATATTTAAGTAATTGTTTCAAACAAAGACTCGCAATCATCATTTTGTAAGGAAGGAAGGCAGAGGGTATAAGTAAAGTGGGCTTAGCTGTGTCTGCTTCTGCAACAAATAAAAGAGTCCCTCCCTCAGTATGAATAGTTTAAACAGTTTCGTAGGTGAAAATTATTCCTATCATCTGACTCTTGTGTCACATTTCCTTAAAGTGTAAATAGACAAAGTCTTCGGAAAGCCACCTATACTGAATAAAACTGCTTTGATGAGATTCACTGCTTCTTTTGTTATTGTTTCAGTGAAAATGATTTCAAACGATGGACATAAACAAAATACAATTCCACAGTAAATAGGAGTGTGCCGTCATGCTAATTGGGATACAGTTGCAGTGCAGGTAAGACTGGCAGAGAAGCAGCATTGAACCTGAAATCAGGAGGTGAGGAAGTCTGGGCCGTGTTCTGCACTTACTTCCTGAGTGACACTAGGCAAGTTGCTTAACTTTCCTGAGAAAATAGTTTTTTGTGAAATTGGAGGGTTATAGTTAATAATACTTACTGTTCCACATAGCTATTTTTTAATTAGTAATCAAGACATTATTTTAATTCATTTTCTCTTTACAAATTGGTATGTTCTTGGGCACTGAGTTTCAACATATGTATGTTTTATAATATTTTTTATTTTATTTTAATTTTTAAGATTTTTTACTAAAATATAGCTAACACACAATATTGTTTTAGTTTTAGGTGTACATCATAGTTATTCAATATTTATATACCTAAAGAAGTGATCACCATGATAAGTCCAGCAACCATCTGACATCATACCATGCTATCACAATATTGTTCACTATATTTCCCAGGCTGTACATTATATCCCATGACTTGTTTTATACCTGGAACTTTGAACCTCTTATTCCCTTTCTGTTTCCCCTCCTTTTTAAATTTTCTAATTACAGCTGACCTTCAATATTATTATATATTAATTACAGGGTTACAGCATCGTGGTTAGATATTTGTATACTTTAAGAAACGATCCCCCTGACTAGTCCAGTACCCACCTGGCACTATACATAGTTATTACCATAGTACTGATTATACTCTCTGTGCTTTTCTTTACATCTCATTGACTATTTTGTAACTACTCATTTGTATTTCTTAATCTATTTACCTTTTGCGTCCTGCTCCCAAACCCCCTCCCATCTATCACCTTGGTAGATCTAATATCTGACACCATATATAGTTATAATATTACTGACTATATTCCTTATGCTCTACCCTATATCCCCATGACTGCTGTGTAACAAGCAGTTTGTATTTCTTAACCTCTTCTCACTTTTCACCCATTCCCAACCCCCTACCTAACTGACAACCATTAAAATGTTGTCTGTATCTGTGAATTTATTTCTGTTTTGTTTATTTTGTTCTTTAGATTCCACTTATAAGTGAAATCATACGACATTTGTCTTTCACTGCCTGACTTACTCCACTCAGCACAATGCCCTCTAGGTCCATCCATGTTGTTGCAGGTAGCAAGATTTTATTCATTTTTATGGCTGAGTAACATTCCATTTTATATATGTACCAACTTTTCTTATACATACATCCATTCAGGGACACCCAGGTTGCCTTCATATCTTGGCTATTGTAAATAATGCTCCAATGAACATATGGATGCACATGTCTCCTCAAAGTAGCATTTTGGGTTTCTTCAGATAAATACCCAGAAGTGTGTTTATTATGTCCTTCTTTGTCTCTTGTTATAGCCTTTGTTTTAAAGGTCTATTTTATCTGGTATAAGTATTGCTACTCCAGCTTCTTTGTTGTTTGTTTCCACTTTCATGAATATCTTTTTTTTTTTCTAAAGATTTTTATTGGGGAATTGGGGGATGGGAACAGTGATGGGGAATTGGGGGAAGGGGAACAGACAAGTTGCTGTCCTTTTGTTCTTCAGTCTAGTTGTGGGGGACATTGCTTCACTGGCCCAAG
>NW_017731366.1:5658026-5680187 GCF_001890085.2 Hipposideros armiger | reverse complement strand
TGCTCAGCTCGGGCTGACTCGAACCACTGTTGCTCAGAGCTCAAACTCTTGAGCGAGCTCTTAACCAACTGAGCCACTCAGCCGGCCCTTCAGTGATTTTTTTTATAGTTTAGTTGTAATTTTAATGTATTGTAAGAGAAGGTAGCACAGCATCTACCTACTCCACCATCTTGACTAGAAATTCTCCATATGTATGTGTTTTTAGTGATCAGAATAAGCATAGATAAATCTAGGGTATTTTTTTCCTTCAATTTCATTCCATTTGTTACCCTCAATATTCCTAAAGTCCTCTCAAATTTTCTATGATCCAAGTTGTTGCTTTACCTTGTTAGCTTGTATTAGTTTGGACGGCCTGCCATAATTCCAAAATCTGGGTGACTTAAGCAACAGACATATTTTCACCCAATTTTGGAGGATGAAAGTCCTAGCTCAAGGTGCCAGCAGGATTGGTTTCTTTTGAGGTCTCTCTCTTTGGCTTGCAGATGGTCACCTTCTTCCCGCCTCCTCACATGGTAACCCTTCTGTGTACACATCCCCCTGGTGTCTCTCTGTGTGTTCAAATTTCCTATTTTTATAAGGAAACTATTCAGATTAGATGAGGGCCCCACACTAACAGCCTTATTTTAACTTAATCGCCTCGTTAAAGGCTCTATCTCTAAATACTGTCAAAAGTACTGGAGGTTAGGGATTCAACACACAAATTTGGAAAGAGACACGATTAAGCCCGTAAAATACATATTCTAAACCTTCTTTATATTAATATATTTATATTATTCAAACATATTCAAACATATTTTCAATTGAATAATCAACACACAACTTCCTCTAAGCATTTAATAGGCATTATAATTTTAATTACATGAACCAGTATTTATAGGACTCTATGAACCTTTCCAAAAATATATTCATTTTTTAATGAAATAGTACAGTACAGTATCTCCATAGTTTCTTCATTCTTCATTCTTATACTTGACAAAGAAATGTGTTAATAGCTAATCATTCATAAACCAGCATCACAGAAATCCTGGTATCACCTCTGGCACTGCATGATCCTATGTTCCCAAAGGGTGCCTAATAAACATTTGTTAGATTAATTAATTAGGTTTTTTTTTTCTTGTGGGAATCTAATAGCCAATAAACACAGAGATAAAGACCTAGGAATCAAACTGCTGTTTGCTATAAAATAGACAATAACAACTGTTAAAAACTGATGGTAATGGATGGTAAAGGTGATGCTCAGTGGGACATATTTTTATTGGTCAATGCATTTGACAACCTCACTCTCCTGAGGCAGCCTTATCTCCTGTACACATACACTGTGTTCCCATCAAGGCAAATGGTGGTTATGAGGGTGGGATTGTGAAGGCATTTTTTAGGATCTCTGCAGAATCTGTTAACAGTTTTAGAGTATCTCTCAGTGGTTTTCCTAGACTTTCTGAGATCTTGGCAATGTGGCCAGAACAGGCTGGTCCACCTCCTCGGAGACCCATTCAACCTCATTACTAGCAAGAAGTAGAAACCTAAGCAAGCCCACTTCCTGATTCCACAATCAAATTGGGGGGGCCTCTGGAGTCTTACATGAAAGAAGCATTTAAGACAAGCTTGGACACAGTGTCTTCAAGAAGTTGGGAGGTTTCAAAAATGATTACACTCAGAAGTTTGGCCACGTTTGACTCAGAGTGAAAGCGGTCTTGCACTGAGCACTTTTACAAAGCACGGGCTCCAGCTCGCTTCTTCTTTCCACAGCACAGCTTCCAAAGGAAGATGGACAAGGGCTCGTCCCACGTTGACTTGACAGAGGATGAAGCTAAGGGTCAAGGAGGCTACAGATTATGTATGGTAAGTTCAAAGTCATAAAATGAATAACCGATGAAGCTACAAACTGTGGTCTAACACCTTCATCTTTTGCATTGGTTACAGTATATTACATCCCCTTCAATGGGTGTCAAAATAGAAAATTGGTAAATTTTTCTAATGAGATAAGGTTATCAACCTTGTAACCACATGTTAGGCAACTGGATTTCTTTCTTTTTCCTGAAACAATATTATCTACACTGCTAGAGCAGATAATCTTGTGCAATCTCATTGAGCCACCATAGTCAGATATCAGGAAATTAGATTGTCCAGGAAATGTGGGCAGATTTTTTAATTGAATGTATTCAAGGATTTCTTAATTAAAATAAGAATAGGAAAATGTAACTGTCCATTCTTCCCTTGAAGTAGGAACACAGGACAAATGAATTACAGAGTTGCTGAGATGTATACAGACAAGTCTGTAAACTAGTAGAATGTCTTTGTGCACCAAGAGACTAATAAAAAAAAAATTACTGAGGCTTGTTAATCATCATCTCCCTAGAACTTAACCAGCGCCTAGGAAACAGTGAGAGACTAACAATGTACCAGTTGAGATAAACCGGAGAGTCAGGATTTCCTCGTATCCTCTTAAATGGCTTCCCTGCCCTACTGCAGTCTCTTCACACCCAGCAGCCAAGAGGTCCTTGAAAAGTATAAACCAGTGCATGTCATCATCATAACTCTCCAGTGACTTCCAGTCCTGCTCAGCAAGAGCCAAGGTCCTTGTAATGATTTATAAGGCCCTGCAAAATTGGTTTCTGTTTCTGAACTCATCTTCTACTTTGGGCTTAGTTCATCCCCCTCCATCCACTCTGCCTTCTTTGCTGTTCTTCCAACTTGCCAAATGTGTTGCCATCTGGGGGCCATTCTCCCCGAGCACATCTCCGCCTGGAATGTTGCTCCCCTGCATTTTGCCACTGCTCAAATCCTTCAAGGTGCACAATTTAAAACTAAAACAACCCTCCACCATCCACATCCACCTCCTTAATTTACTTTTTTCTCTACTAGTTATGAGTCTCTAATAAATTATTTACTGTGCTTACCATCTATTTACCCAAAATAGATATGCTTACCATCTATTACCCACATAGTAACTCCACAACGGCAGAAATTTTAGTTTCTCTCTCAGTACTGGGAACATAATAGTGTTCAGTAAACACTTATGAGAAATTTAAGTAATACAGAAAAATGTTGTAAATTCAGTAAAGTCAATGGGGATTTTTAAGAATGTCAAAGTAAAAAGTAAAAGAATCCATTAACAAAGAAGAGAAAGGCAAAATGTTTTCAGAATAAGCTGGAAAGTTTTAGGACTGAAGTAAAAGTGGGGCTTTATGGACAAAAGAAAGGAAAGAGAGAAGGGGGAAAGGAAGGAAAGAAGAAAGAATGAAGAAAGGAAAGCTGACATGTTGGTTTACAAGGATATTTGCTAAAACGCCTGGTAAAGAGTATTTTCAGAGTATCTTCCATGGAACATTATTGGTCAGAGCAGGAGCCAAATAAAGACTTTAACCCCCAACATTCAAATCTGCCCTTCAATTTTATATCTTTAATATTTTGAGTTTCGCCATAAGATTTTGTTTTGGAGGGAAAAAAAATACTTCAGATTATAAATGTTAATACAAGAGTCAAACTACTGCCATAAAGTGCATTACACTAAACTGCTGCCATAAAGTGCACTACACTGGGCAACTTTGAAGATATATTCGTTGAAGACCGCTGATGGAAAAGGTCAGAATCACAGAAAGTGGACTACAAAAAATCTCGCAGCAGCCAGGCTTCAAGTACTGAGCACTCCCGGAAAAGAGAGCGGAGCAACCGCAAAGACAAAGAACATCCTGGTCTTCAGGGAAATGCGCAAGTGAACCTGGAGGTGAGGGTCCGACGGTGACGGTGAACAGCGGCAGACAGTGCCAAGAAAGAAAAACTCCGCCAAAGGCAATGCAGACGTTTGTTTATCTGGGGGAGTGAGTGTGCTGGGCAGTGAATTTACAACTTCAGAGGACACTGAGATAAGAACACACAGACGTTCTTGGATACGACTCAGAAAACGCAGTTGGGGCCCTGAGGAATGTGGTGGGAATATAAAAGCTGGGTGTTTTTTAGTGTCGAAAACAATGGTGTGGCTCCTTCACTGAGCATGAAGTGCGGGTGTTGATTGTCATTGCTGGAAGGTGAGAAGTGAGGTTCCTTGCCCAACAGGAATTTGTGCTTGTGGTGGCCGGAGACACAGTGATGGAATTGTGAGAGGTGTGTATACAGAATGGGTAGTATATGAACGTGGGGGGAGTTTATACTACACAGCCTCTTGGCTGTGAATAGTTCAGTTTCATTTTTTTTAATTATTATTAACTCTTTAAATTTACTTGGAGTCTTGGAATCTTCCCTACACTGAAATATCCTATGCTGTTACCTTTTCGCTTGACACTGTTCTTATCCACCCTTCCTCATGCTTGATTTGGTATATGTAATAATTCATGTTGTTTGCACAAGAATGATAAGTAAGGCTGGTAGTTTGAGGACAATCAAGTTGCAAAGAAAAGATGATATTCATGTCATCCAACCTTAGTCTTACAGATTGATATAATTTTACTGTTTTCTGTTATAACTGATATTATTAACATGTGGCTATTTTGTTGATAACTTTGTACGGTGATATTGCCCTGATTTAGTGCTTTGGGTTAGGGAATTTAGGAATTTGAGTGTAACATAGAAACAGGAATATTTGTCAGAAGGATAAATTTCCTGTAAAGATATATATATATATATATATATATATATATATATATATATATACACATATATATACATATATATGTATATATATACATATATATATATGTATATATATATATATGTAAACCACAAATGCAGAAAACTTTATCTAATAAAAAGTGGTCCTATCTATCATAGAAGTAATGCTATAGGAAGTAGAGGAGAAATGCAGCAAATATCTTTGGAAACATAGGAAGGACTATCGACCCACTCAAAATTATGCCACATGAGAAATAACTGAAAAGGTGGGATTTCTCAACTTAAAAAAACTGGACCCATCAAATATACTTGTCTCCACATATTTGAAGCCTGTCTGGCAGAAAGAATATTGGGCTTGTTAGGTATGGCCAGAGGGGCAGCTTCCTGAAACATGGAGCATGATGTCTGTGATACTTATATCTCTGCTCCAGGCACTGAGAAGAGATAGTACCCTGTGTGCAACCAGTCACATGCCTGCCAATGGAGAGGACAAATAGAATGGAGAGGTAGTGACAGAAAGCGACTGCTCAGCTGACTGCCTGCATGGTGGCCAGAGATAAACTGTGATGGATTTGTGATTTGCTCTCCTGAAACCTGGCCCTAGGGTGTAGTAAGTGAGGAATCCAATCAAAGGAAATCTGGAAGTAGAGACAAAGTAGATACCAGGGGGTGTCAGATTTTGGTAGAGATGAACAGGTATCAGATGTTTGTATACCATAGAGATAGTGGCAATTCCAGAGAAAAGCCTGTGTGAAGGGAAAGTGCAGATTCTGCTCCTCTGGCCAGGGCAGCCATGCACATTTTAGCGGATCCTACATTGATTTGGTCTACTGGGCCCCATACTGCTCTCTGGGGAAACTGCTGCTACAAGGATTTGAATGCCTAGGAGTTGGGGGGGTTGTTTCTGTCCTTGAACACGACACTATTCCAACTTAAGCATCTGTTCATGGAGGCCCTTCAGCCCATCTGTCAGAAGACCCATGTGGTTAAAAAGAGTTACAAAGGTTAAGAACATGTCACCCCAAAATATATTGCATGTAGGGGCACATGGGCAAGACTGATGCCACCGTGCCCAATTGACATGAGAAACACACTATAGGATGTGTCTGAGAGACAAAATCTCCAGGTGCCAGGGTGGAAATGCCACTTCCACCACTGATTGGCTCTGTGACCGGGGCAAATTCCTTTTCCTCTGTGCCTGTTTCCTCTTCTGTAAAATGGGGAAAACAGTAATAGTACTTACCTCATAAAACAAGGATTAAATGAGTTAATTCATGGAAAGGGCTCATCCCAGTGCCTGGTCATACCATGTCTCCCCAAAAATAAGACCTAACTGGAAAATAAGCCCTAGCATGATTTTTCAGGGTGCTCATAATATAAGCCCTACCCCAAACATAAGCCCCAGTTAAGATCGCCGGCCAGGCATGACTGTTTGAATAAATGTACATTTTTGTACATGAATAAATGAATAAATGTAGATTGTTGGAGCAAAAATTTATATAAGACCCGGTCTTATTCTCAGGGAAACACTGTGGTAAGCAATTAATAAATGATTATTATTTGAGCATCAAATTATTGTTGTCATCACTGTGCTCAAAGTCAAAGGGAGCATCAGAGTCCTGATTCCATGTAAGAAAAATAAGCCTCTTAAATAACAACCTATAATTAGTTACCTAGGTGTGATTCTTAATAAGTAGAGTTGTAGAAACACAAATGTGTGGACCATGTTGATGTTTTGTACCTCTTTCTTCCTTTATATCTCCAAACAAAACAGGAGTTTACAACAGACTTACTATTGTCCATGTGACCACTCAGATAGTAACTCCAACACACATTCAAATATTAAACCGCCCAGTAGACCTATGAGCCTAGATAGCTTGCAGACATTTCAATTTCAACATCCCAACAATTGAAGTCTGGTTCCTCTTTTTGTACTTCTACTATTTGTCAATATACTTACCATTTGCAGAATCATCTTTGGTTTAGCAATACTACCTAACTGAGTTTCCTTCAAATCCATCTCTCTTTTTGAATCTCACTACTGAGCTTCCCTGATTCAGGGCACCTTGATTTAGTGCCTGGACTACTATAACAGAAAGGATTCCTGCCCTAACTTCTCAGTGCCTCCTGTCTCTCTCCTCTCTTCTCCACAACCCTTTCCTCTTCTGCAGTCATCAACGTGAACCTCCTTAAACACAGATCTGACCACGTTTACACTCCCCGTTGCCTACAGTTTAAAGTCTATGTCTAAAGCCTTCATGGCTCTCCATGGTTCCGAATTACCTTTCTAGTCCTGCCATGCTAGTTCAGCCTTGAAGGCTATTGGCTGATTCTTCCCCAATACACACAGAATACCAGGACCTTTCTGGGCTTTTGCTCATGCTTAGCTGCATTTCTGAATGCTCTTTCTTCTGTCTCTACCCTGAAAACTTCCACTCAGCCTTTAAGGTCCAGCTCAAATATCAGTGCTCTAAAAGAGTCTGTGCCTTAGGTTTCCCTCCACAGAGTCCCTGGCATGGGGCTTATACAATATTTTGGCATTTTGACAGCATTAAAGGCATAACTGGCTTAAAGGCAACAGATTAGATGTATAAATGGTTAGTTGTGCCAATTAAATTAGGTGCTTTTTAAATATATGAACGCTCTTTTCTTATGCATCTTAACTTCAGCAACTAGCCCAATCCTTTACACATAATAGGTACGCAAAAAGGCTTAATGAGTGAATGAATGAACAAAATAAATCTTTTATCTCAGTATATTTTCACTTTTCATCAGCAAAATCAAAGATAGGGAGATACACTTTCTTACCTTGTTTTAACTTATCTATTAATTTCTGGCAATCTACAGTATTTATTTATGGGTAAATGCCACACTCGAGAGATGATTCTGCTTTTCTTTTGGGATGACAATGGACTCAGCTAAAGGAAAGGAGTGATGACCACCATTTATTCATTTATTTGATGGGTTATTATGTGTCAGGCCCTATTCTAATCAGTGAAAACAAAAACAGGCAATGCCCCTACTTTCCAAGAGCTTCAATTCTATAAAGAAGAGACAGAAAATAAACAAGTAAACAGAAAAACAAGGTAATGGTGTTTAGTGATAAGGGCTAAGAGGACCATAAAATTGGGTCATATGTCTGACACCATAAAATTGACCATAAAATTGGGATTGACAATTAAGTTTGCAAACTTGTTGCAATGATGTTGCTAACCTTGTTTGATATCAAATGAATTATTCATTATGAATTTGTGCCAACTGGACAAACTGTTAACCAAGTTTACTATTTGGAAGTGCTGAAAAGCTGCATGAAAAAGTTAGACGACCTGAACTTTTTGCCCACAATTCATGGCTCTTGCATCATGACAATGCACCAGCTCACAACGCACTGTCTGTGAGGGACTTTTTAGCCAGTAAACAAATAGCTGTACTGGGACACCCTTCCTACTCACCTGATCTGGCCCCCAATGACTTCTTTCTTTACCTGAAGATAACAGAAATATTGAAAGGAAGACATTTTGATGACATCTAGGACCTGAAGGGTAATATAACAACAGCTCTGATGTCCATTACAGAAAAAGAGTTCCAAAATTGTTTTGAAGGGTGGACTAGGCACTGGTATCAATGCATAGCTTCCCAAGCGGAGTACTTTGAAGGTGACTGTAGTGATATTCAGCAATGAGGTATGTAGCACTTTTTCTAGGATGAGTTCGTGAACTTTGTATTGTAATTAATTAGAGATAGGTTAGACTGGGTGGTAAGCTCTCTGATGAGGTGACACCTGAATGTTAAAAAGGAGCCAGTCATTTTAAGATCTGAGGATAGAGAGGACAGCCAAGGCAAAGTCTAAAGACAAGAATCAGGAAAAGAAACAAGTGTGGCTGGCACATCATTAGCAAGAGGGAACCATACAGTGTATCAGATATTATACCACGTGCTTTCCATGTTTCTTCTAGCTTTATATCTGATACATCCTCAAAGAAGGCTACCCACATTTTATAGAAGAGGAAACTGAACATCGGAACTGTGAAATAACTTTCTCAAGGTTTCGTATGTTGAGAGTGGAAGGAACAATTATTGTAAGTGAATTCTGACTGTCTCAAAAGTTCAGGAACAAAAGCAGGCTTAAGTAAAATGATTTTAGATATTGTTGCCTCTTGATAAAGTACTATGAATATGATATGAATCAAATAAGTGAGGTCCCTTAATATATTGCTGATGGTAGAAGAGACAATATTGCCCACCTTCAAGGGTAAAAATATTATATTAAGCTTTTCCTTATTTGCAAGTTATATATTTCAAAAAAAATTTTTTATCCATTCAAAATTATGGTAAAAACTATGTAGCAACAAGCTTCATTATAATGGAATTCTAATAGGTCAAATTAAAGTGCTTATTGATATAAATACCAATAAAATTAAAACTCAATTAATTAAATTAATTTTAATTAATTAATTCCAATGTTAAAAGACAACGTTTATCTGCTAAGCATTATTTCCTATTGATGTGAAAACATTCTATCAATTCTTCATGGCTGAAATAGCAGATTAAACCAATAAGAAAACACAGCCATGAACAATCTGGGCACTTCAAAAGAGCATTCAATTTGTAGTGAATACAATGAACAGATATACCTTTGTTCTATTTTAAAAAATAATCCTTCGAGTCAGTAACCACCAAAAGACTAATTAAAATGTTAATGAAATGTTAATCCCATGTAACTTTCTTCCATTGGGCTAGAATAACCTTGAGGTGATATGGAATTCAATTACCCTGACACTGAAGATATTAAACCAAAAATACCAACACATTTAAAATTAGAATTATATCTCAATTAATGTAAACAGAAAACTTGGCCAATTGCCTTAAGAATTAGGCTGCAGATTTTTAGAATGTACACAAGAAAGAAGGTGACCCAAAATCCTCTCTAAGAAACATGATTTCCTCTCAACAGTAAGACTCAAGTTGTGAGGAACTGGTCTTTGGAGAAGAGTTAACACATTACCTATCTAGCAACTACTAGCAAGTCATGACCAGAGGTCATAAAGAGGAAGAAAAAAAGGATTCGGCCAGTGTGTTGCCCAAACATCAGAGAAACTTATCACCAATAAATTCCTGAGTCCCAGACACATGGCAGAATCTGCATAGGCTGTTTTCCGAGATTTATTTCCCCCTCCAGGTATGCTTTTGCTATGCCAGTGGGTGTCTCCTGGTAATAATACATGTCTCACTTTCATCCAAAAACCTCATTAAAAATAAGGAGCAAAGATATCAATTCGCTTTTAGGAGGAAGAGATTGGAAGCGATGTTTCTCTGGCCTTGTGCTGTCTGTCTCACTTCAGAAGAGGTACAGAGTCGTGCTTATAAAAGGCTTCTGGTATTAACAAGGAAGTAAACAATTTGTAGGGTTTTCTGTACATTCCTTTGAGGTCTGTGATTGATTAAACTTCAGGAGGCTAAGGAGGAATATGACTCAATTAATTTGCAATTTTGTTAAGGTACAGATGAAGGAGAACTGGGAGGTTTATTTTTAAACCAACCCCCTAGGGTCTTAATAAAATATGCAGCAGTCATTACTTAATGTATCTGTCTTTTCCGTCCTTTCTAACAAAACTGAAAGAACTTTAAAGAGCGTGTAATTTCCATTTTACCCCACGGGTCCATGTCCTTGGTCAGTTTGGAAATCAAGCTTAAAACAACAACCAAAGAAAGTTTGAATTCACATCCAGGATAACAAACGGGTTTCATATTTCCTGCCAAATCCAATCAATTTGAGGTGGCTGCCTGGAGTTCTACATTGAGCAGATGACAAAGTGCACTGGCTCAGTGGGAAGGGAGCAGAATGGATCGTTTATGTTTACGGCACACTCAAGGCAGAAATGCGAGTGCACTCATAGCATGCGTTCGCTAATGCTGATGAAGACATTCAGGGAAGCAGCGGAGACATGATTGTTTTAGGGAATCATGATGGAGGCAAACTAAAACTTCCATAACAAAAAGGGAGAAAAATGTACAGTGTATATGTGTGTGTGTGCGTGTGTAATGAGTCCAGAGTAAAACCATTCATTCAATAAATGTTTATCGAATGCTTCTTTTAATATATTAATTAATATAATATTAATTATATTATAATGTATATAGTATATATGCTATATATTATATTTAATATATTTGTACATTAAATATATAAATGTAAAAAATAATGTAAATTATATATGAAGAATAAAATAATAAATATTGATTGCTCCATTCCAGGTACTAGAGATATAATAAGGAACAAAATACATTTCCAACTCTCTTACATTCCGCGTGAGAAAAAGACCTCCCTCACCCCTCCCCCCCAAAAAAACCAACAACAATTAAACAAGTATACGTCTGAGAGTTACAAGGGCTGAGAATAATATCAAACGAAGGACAGGGAACAGAGATTACTGGGGTACCGGTTCATATGGAATGGTTGGTGAAGGCTTCCCTGAGCAGGTAGCCTGTGAGGGGAGCCTGGTAAGAGTGAGCGGCAGACAGGTAGGGCGGGCACTGCTGTTCAAGGAGGAGCCAGCGCAGGGCCTCTGGTGTGGAAGTGTCCTTGGTGTGTCTGAGGACCAGAAAGGAGTTCAGTGTGGCTGGCACATGGAGAGCACTGGGGAGAGTGGAGAGGGGAGGTGAGAGAGGTAATAGGGGCAGATGATGAGACCCAAACCTCGTGGGCCCTTGTAAGCAAGTCGCCTTTTATTCCGAGCAGGATAAGTTACCAGCGGAGAGTTCTGAGCAGAACAGTGCCATGAATGACCTGGTTGCTTGCTGAGAAAAATTGTGCCAGGGAAGGGAAGGGGGCACAAACAGAAGAAAACAGACCACTCAGGAGGCTGCTGCGATAATCCAGGCAAAATGGCGGTAGCTTGAACCAGTTTAGTTGTGGAACAAGTGACAAGAAGTGATCATATTCAGAATGTATTTTTTTTACATTAAAAAAATTTGTATTCAATTTATTTAAACTAAAAAATAAATAAATAAATTCACCCATTTCTCTCACCTTTCACCCCCAGCCTCTTGCAACCTCCAATCTGTTCTCTGTATCTGTGAGCTTGGGTTTTTATTGTTGTTGCTGTTGTTTTGTTTTTGGATTACATATACAAGAGAGATCATATGGTATCTGTCTTTCTCTGTCTGACTTATTTCACTTAGCGTAATACTCTCCAGGTTCATCCTGTTATTGCAAATGGCAAGATTTCATTTTTTTTATGGTCGAATTATATATATAATGAAATATATGCCACAATTTCTTTATCCATTCATCCAATCGATAGTCACTTAGGTTGTTTCCATATCTTAGCTATTGTAAATAATGCTGCAATGAACATAGGGATACAGATATCTTTCTGAATTGGTGTTTTTGTTTTCTTTAGATAAATACCCAGAAGTGGGATTGCTGGGTCATATGGTAATTCTATTTTTAATTTTTTTAGAAACCTCCATAATGGTTCCACAAATTTATATTCCCACCAGCCAGATGTATTTGGAAGGTGAAGCTGATGGAATTTGTTAATAAATTGGAGGTGAGATGTGGGTTAAAGGGAAAAGTCAAGAAAGACTCTAATATTTATGACCTGAATAACAGGAAAAATAGATTTGTCATGTATTGAAATAGGCCGGATTGTGAGAGCAGGAAAAATCAATAATTCATGTTCAGATTTGTTATATTCTTTTTAATTTTAAAAACCACGTTCATTGAAGCATAATTCATAAACTAAAATCTATCAATTTAAAGTGTTCCGTTTGAGGAGTTTTGACATATGTATACAATTGTATAACTACCATTGCAATCAAGATGTAGCATGTTTTCCATCGCCTCCCAAATTTCCCCTGTGCCCTGTCGCAGTCAATTCCCCAGACACCACAGGCCCCAGGAAACTACTTAACTTCTTTCTATCCCTGTAGCTTAGATTTGCTTCTTCTAGAGTTTCATGTACAGGTGGTGAGAGAGTATGTAATCTTGTGGCTAGACTTCCTTTACTCAGAGTAACATTTTTGTGATTTCATCCATGTTGTGTGTATCAGTAGATCATTTCTATTTATTGCTAAGTGTTATTTGCCTTTTTATTATTGAATTGTAAGAATTCTTACTACATTCTGGATATTACCCCTTATCAGATATATGCAAGCAAATATTTTCTCCCGGTCCGTCGCTTGCCTTTTCTTCTCAAGAGCAATGTATATTGAAGAGCAGAAGTTTCAATTCTGTTGAAGTCTAATTCATCAAATTTCTTCTATGGTTTACACTTTTCATGTCTAAAAAACTTCACCTACTCCAAGTTTGCAAAAACTTTCTCCTATGTTTTCTTCAAGTTCTATAGTTTTAGCTTTCAAGGTTAGTTCTGTGATTTACTTCATTAGTTTTTATATATGGTGTGCAATTTATTTTTTTCCAAATGGATATACAATTTTTCCAGCACCATTTGCTGAAAATAATTTACTTTCCCCATTGAATTATGTTCTCATCTTTTTCAAAATTCAATTGACTATAGATGTGAGGGACTATTTTTGGACTCTGTTCTGTTGAATTCATCCATATGTAAATTCTCATGGCAATTCCACACTGTCTTGAATATTGTAACTTTAAAGTCTTGCTTTGTCTCTCCAGGTAGTGGTAGTGGCAGTGGCTTATGTTGATAAGATTTTCTTATCTTCCCTTGGTTGGCTTCTCAGCTCTTCTAATCACTTGCGTTACTATTCAAATACATTAAGTTTCCTTTGTTGTAAATACTTAAAGTGGTTTATGTTTTCCAGATTAAATTTGACCAATATAAATACTTAAAATATTGGTAGGTAGGTATTGTAATTATCCCCACTTTACAGATGAGGAAATTGAGGTACAGAGAAGTTAAGTAATTTATACATGTTTAGAGAGCTAAGAAGTGAAGAAGGCAAGTTTCAAAGCCGGGGAGTCAGGCTCCAGAGCTCGTGCCTTTCATGCTGCTCTTCTGCTGGCTGATATCATTGTAGATGATATTCAAACCTTGAAATTGAATGAAATCACACAGAATGGGATAGGCAGAGAAGAGGTCAGAGGACAGAACCCAGGAGAACTGCGATGTTCAGAGCTTAGAAAGATGAGGAAAAACCAACAAAGGAGACTGAAAAGAAGCGATGAGTGAGAGAAGAAAACCAAGAGAAAGGAGAATCCTAGAAACATAGTGAAGAAAGTGTTTCAAGAAGGAAGGAGTGGTCAACTATGTCAACTACTACTGAGAGGTCAAGTGGGCTGAATATTGGGAAATAATCATTGAATGTGGCAACATGAGTCACTGATGAACTTGGTAGAAACAGTTGTGGTGGAATTGGATGGGAGGGGGGAGAATTAACCCAAGAGAATGGGTGGAAAAGAAATGGAGAGCGAGTATACATAGCTCTCTAGCTGTGTTTCTTGTGGGGGGAATGGGTGGTATCTGGGAATGATGGTAGCAGGGGGAGATGAAGTAAGGTTTGAATGATGAAGTGGATGATTTAATGATGAAGAAAATATTGATGATGCAAAAATGGAGAGAGAAAAACCACAGAACCCAAATCCTGGATGATGCTCGTGAGGATGGGGCCAGACCCAGTGTCAAGAGGGAAGGTCAACTGCAGGTAAGAGGTAAAATAACCCCTTCATGGTAGCAATGCAATAAGGCACAGGATGTGGGTATAAGGTGGTCTGATAGACTTTGTGGTGGGAACGTATGGAAATCTACTGGTAGCTTCTATTTTCTCAATGAAATAAGAAGTTAGATCATCAGCTGATATTGAAAAGGGGAAATAAAGTTGTGGTGATATGACAAAAATGGAAAAAGTATCAATTCAGAGAGTGGGAGTCAAATAGATCAGGTAACTGGAATAGAATTACCAAGGGGTAGCACTAGGGACCCGCTTGAAGTTAATGATCATAAATGTAAAATGAGATCCAGTCAGTTGATATTCGGTAAGTATTTCTCATTTTTTAAATAGCAATTTTCATTCTAATAACATTGTTGGAAAAAGATAATAACCTAGATCGTTGAATTTTAAAAAACTGGCCAAAGGAACCTCCATAAAACCTTCCCATTAAATTACAGTATTATATTGAAGATAATTTTCTGATTTTGATCATTTTACTTACTGTGGTTATATAACAAAATTGCTTGTTTTTAGAAAATACATAATGAAGTATTTGAAGGAAAAGGGGCATCATGTCTTCAACTTTCTCAGAAAAAGAATAATGTGTAAGTGTAAAATTGAATATGCAAATATATATATATATACACACATATATGTATATATACATGCTATGTCATGTATATAAATGTATATTTATGTGTGTGTGCATATATAGAAAGAGAGACAGAAAGACAAGAGCGAGGACAGAGAGAACGAGAAAGGATAGAGCAAATGTAGCAAATGTTAATATTTGGAGGAATCTGGGTAAAAGTATCCAGGATTAGTTTATGTTGATCTTGCAACTTTTCTGTATGTTCAATATTGTGTCAAAAAAGAAAAGAAATAAAAAGACTGGCCAAAGATTTTCAGGCCTATCTTTAAAATGAAATGCTTTTTAAAAATTACAAAAATCTTGTATCTTATTTGATTCTTCTACATGGGTTTATAATGTCATGATTCAGAAATTTCAAGTGACTATTCAGAACTTATATTTGAGAAAGAAGTCAAGGCAAGACTAATGCTGGTTTATTTTTAATCTGTGTCTCAAAGCATTAGGGGAAATCAGCCCTTGAGGTAGACATTTCCATGATGGTTATACTGATTGTTATGTAGACCCTGTCTACAGGTGCATTTTCCCCAGGACTGTGCAACGTCCTTAAATGAAGCACATCTTACTCAGCACAAAACTCCAAGACCCATCATTGGTTCCGCTCACTCCAGTTCCACATCTAGTGCATTGGAAAGTGCTGTTGATTTAACCTATCCATCTTGAATCCCTCACTTCACTCCGTCTCTGTGATCATCACTCTTGGCCAAGTCACCACTCTCACTCCCCTGCAGACCAGCTTACACTATTGCCCCTCCCTCCAATCCATTTTCTATTGTACGTAGCAGCCAAGGACACGATTTAAAGTCAGTCATGTTTAAATGCTTTGGGAGTTCCAGTGCACTTAGAATTTTCTGGCCCCAGCATATGTCTCGAAGCCTCTTTCTTTCTCCTCTTCGTCATTCGACATCCTCCAACCACACCAAATTTTCTGTGGTTCCTGGAACAAACCAGGCGTGTTCCCATATAAGTGGTCTTGGCTGGAATGCCCTTCTCCCTGATCTCCCACATCTCAACGATTATTCAGCAAAAATGTATGAAGCATCCTTTCTGTGCTGGCACTGTTCTAGGCTTTGGGGTTCCAACAGTGAAAGCGGCAGACACAGCCTTCTCACAGGGCTTGTGCTCTCCCTAGTACATACTCAGGCCTGAAGTACATACATAAGGCCGCTAATACATACAGACGGCCTGAAGTTAACATAATTTGGCAGGCCCTCTCTAAGGAAAAAAACTAAACAATTATGAATACAAAATTAGATGCAAACGTGAACATTTATTTAAAACAAGAGAAGAAATTTCAACCACTTCCTGGCCCTTGGAGACGCTGGCCTCTTTCTTCTGAGATACCCTTAGGCAAATGGCTAGGCATGTCTAGTTCTAAGTCTTCCTGGTTGCAGCCCACCTTCTGTCTTTCACCCTGAACACTCCCCAGCTTCCAGAAACTGTATACTCGCAGGGGCCCTGGGCAAGAGAGGGACTCTGAAGCTTCAACTTCACTGGCTTCGTGGAAAATTTACCTCTAGTTCTCTGAATAAGACTGATAACATACAACTGTGCCAAAAAATATTTCCAGAGAGTGCTAAGTACTATAAAAATATAAAAATAAGCAATGTGACACGCAGTGTCTGGGCAGGCAGTATTAAATACAGTGGAAGTGAAGACCTTAAACTTGATTCCAGGGTAAAGATCATACAAAAGCCACAAGCCTTTAAAGGTCACAAGTTTTTTGCTTTCTTGACTGTTTTTATTGCAGCAAATTTTAAAAAGGGGATTACAAGGGAAGGTAGCAGGAGCCTATGTTGCATTTTTTAAAAATACAAAGCTGTTTTATATCTTAAAAATCTATCGATTTAGTTTTTAGAGAAAAGAAGGATTGCTGTAAAATAAATCAAGCTATCAATGAAAAAAAGCATTCAAGACAAGCAATTTTCACTTTTATCTTTGAAATGGTAGTTTAGATCATCTTGCAGGGTATTTGAGGCCTATTAACCTACTCAAAGCCCTTTTGGAAATGTCTTAAAACTCCATGGTCTCTATTCAAAGAGAAGCATACAGTGCAGTATCTTTGAGAAATAAATTTTAAAAATAAAGAGGGAGTTCAATTTTGGCAGAAGAAGAGAAAGGAAAACTAAATGTAAAACTTGAAACCCTCAAGTACCACACCTTAAATGCCAAAGTCTGAAGCCTATGTATCCATTTAAGTTACTCCAAGTATTGTTATTTTGAGTCAGAGAGAAAAAGAGATTGTCAATAGAATTACTGTCTCAAATCTGGGGTGAAGAAAGAGATGAAAACTCTGAATGTTTCTAAACTTTCATTGAACCACATTTTAAAAATTTTCTTGAAATTGAACTTCATAATTTTACAAGAACTCTGCTTAGTTCTGAAAGATTATTTTAACACAAGAGTATTTCAATTTAGGGGTTCAGAGAAATTCCTCAAGTTGAGATGGCTGTCTTAAATGACCATGCTGGTTTCCATCTTCACTGAAATAATGTGCACAAACAGAAAAAGAGAGCTTTTCCCAACTCCTTTTTCAAATTCTCCTGTCAGATAAGTTTACAATAATTAAAGCAAACTAGTTGCTGAGAATTTCTATAATGGAATTCCACTATCAGCCTGTTTTTTTGTTTGTTTATTTTTTTGTTTTTGTTTTTGTTTTTTTGGGTTTTCTTTGTCCAGCTAAATGCTTTTTATTTTAAGTGATACAGACCTATGGTTTAAAAAAAAAAAAAAAAGAGAGAACAGAAATATATATATACATAATGAAAAGAAATTTTCTATTCCCACTCTATTCCCACTTCATGCCATGTTTCCCCCATCCTCACCCCCACTTCCCTCTCCACCCAGAGTTAACCAAAGAAAAGTTTCTTATGGACCCTTCTGGAAGTAGGAGAAAGACACACACACACACACACACACACACACACACACACACACACACACACACACATTTTACACAAATAGCATTAAGTGCCAAAGAGTATTTGAATCTTCACATTTTTCACTTTGAATAGCTGTTGCCAAATTACCTTCCAAAGAGGTTGTTTATTTTATTTTCCCATCAGTGTCTGAGCTCTATTTCTTCATGCCCTCCCCACCATTGAAAGTTATCAAATCTTTTTAGTTTTGTTCATCTGAAAGGTAAAAAAAGATCACCATTTTTGCTTTTATTGACTAATTATGAATTAAAGTGAATATCTTCTCATGTTATTTTGGCCATTTATATTTCTTTTTCTGTTAAGTATTTAACACCTCTACATATTTTCCTGCTATATTTTCTTTTACATGGCCATTTGTGTAAACCATCTGCAAATTTAGAAAAATTACCATTTGTGGTTAGATCTGTTGTAAATACTTTTTCAAGTTAGTCTTTTGGTTTTTTGCTTTACAAATTTTTTTTCTTTATAAAATTATGCCTAGAGTCTTAGTACAGTGCATTGTTTTAACATTTTTTAACCTTTTCCTTTATGGCTTCAGTATATAGTGTCCTGCCTATAAAGGCCACCCCATAACAAGATTATATATAGGTTCACCCAAGTTTTCTTTTAGTAACTTTGTAATTTTTTAATTAAATCTTTGAAGTACCTAGAAATTGTTGGGGTTTTTTTATTTTAAAGATTTTATTGGGAAATTGGGGGAGGGGAACAGGCAAGTTGCTGTTCTTCTGTTCTTCAGTCTAGTTGTGGAGGACGTTGCTTCACTGGCCCCTGTTGGTATTATCATTGCGCTCTTCCCAGGTGAGGCAGATGGGTCATCGGCCACTGGACGGCCGCTCACGGCAGCTCTTGGCAGCTCATGCTAGCTGCCGACCACTCACAGTAGCTTGTGGCAGCCCACTGCAGCCTATGCCGTCATCAGCGACTCACAGCAGCCCAGTTCCAGGTCGAGCTGTTGTTCACCATCTTAGCTGTAGAGGGCACAGCATCACTGGCCCTAATGTGGGTTTTGAACTGGGGCCCTGCTGCTCAGAGCCGGCATCCCAAGCCAACTCTTAACCAACGCGCCACTCAGCTGGCCCTAGAAATTGTTTTGATATTAGTATTAAGATAGGAATCAACTTTATTTTTCCAAACTGCTACCAAATTTTTCCAATTTATATTATTTATGAATATTTATATTACCTATGAATCTGTTCTTTCTCCACTGATTTGACATGCCACCCTCATAATATACTAATTTCCTGTAAATAGTTGCATTCATTATTGAATCCTTATTACTAGATTCCTAGATCTATTTCTTCTATATTACCAAACTCTTTTTAGGTATTTTAACTTGATTACACATTTTATTATCTGGTAGACTAGACTTCTTTTATTACTTTTCCAAAATTGTCCTTGTGATACTCACCTGTTTACTTTCACAAATTTACTCTGGTAACATTTTGTCTAATCCCTCTTAAAATCTGATAGTTTATTGAGACTGATTGATGAATTAATAAATTAATTTAGCATTAGGTGATCATTTTATATCTATCCATAAACAAGGTGTCATTTCCTTCATCAATCTTACTAGTTTTTTTTAAATGGAGTCCTAAAAATCCTACATATTCTATAAATATCTCATTAACCATATGAATGAGATCTTTCCTTCCTTTTCTCCTAACATGTTATTATTTACTGTTAAGTAAGGTTCTGACTTTTGTATATTAATTGTGTGGCTAGCCATGTTGCTAAAATTTATTTTATCAATTGTGAGAAGGTTTTTTTATGATTGCTTTAAATTTTCTAGGGAGACAATCATCTCACCTGCAAATGATAATTTTCTCCGTTTTCCATTTCTTTTTTTTCCTTCCAATATCTATGCCTTTTATTTCTCTCTCTTGTCTAATTTGTATAAGCTATTACTTCCTGAACAGTATTAATGATAGTGTTAATACTAAGACTCCTTGCCTTTATCCTAACTTTAATTTGAATGTTTATAGTGTTTCATCATTAACTCGTTTTAGTATGCAGGATATTTGTCAAATATCTTTAACACCTATTGAAAATAAGATAATCATTTTCCTCTTTTAGCCCCATATCCTGAGGAATTATGTTAATTTTCTACATGTGTAGACAACTTTGCATTCTTGGGATGAGCTGCACCTGACCAGGAAGTATTATTTTTTAAATGATCATTTAATACTATTTACACATTTAAAAAATATGTGTATCAATATTATGAATGAGATTACTTTGTAATTTGTGGGGAAGAACAAAGTTTGGTATCATTTTTCTGCTGAGTTAGTAAATAAAAGTTGAAAGCTTTCACTCCTTCCCTATTCACTAAAATATTTTAAACCAGGTTGGAATTATCTATGAAGTCATTTAATTGGTTTTTCAGGGTACCACTACTATGTTTTCTGCAAATTTGGTTTGATTCCTTCTTTAGTAAAAGGTCTTTGAGTAAAAGTGTAAATCTTTATTATTTCCTTTCTTCTATGCACTTGGGATTTATTTTGATCTTTTATTTAATTTTATTAAGGTGGAATGTTAGGCATTAATTTTAGATATTTTTTTTATTTTCTACTGTCAGCATTTATGTGTAAAGGTGTAAGTTTCTCTCTAAGCACAGCTTAGCTTTATCTCATAAATTTTGATATGTTGTCTTTTCATTATAATTTATATCAAAGTGTTTTCTTATTTCCCTTGTTTTCCATGGTATTCTTCATGTTTATCCTGTCTGGGACTTACTGATCTTGAATTTATAAATTTATGTCTTCTACCAAATTTAACAGATTTCAGCCATTTTTCTTCTTTATTTTTTGGTGCCTCTTAATCTCTTGCACTGACTCTCTGGAATTCAATTCATGTATTCATGAGTTGATATTATCTATGGTTCCCTGAGACCTGAGGTTTTTTGTTTTTTGTTTTTTTTCTTCAATCTTTTTCTCTCTATTCTTAGTTTGGATTATTTTTGTCAGCTTATTTTCAAGTTTACTGACTTGTTCCTCTGTCATCTCTATTCAACTCGTGAGCCCATCTATCAGTATGTTTTATTTTATTTTTTTAATTTAAGATATTATGTTTAGCATTTCTAAAATTTCCATTTGGTTCCTTTTTATAGTCTCCTCTTGTCTCATGAGACTTTCTCTCATTCCATTCTTTTCAGGAGTGTTTTTTTTCCCATCAAGTTGCATAGTTATTTAACAGCTGCATTAAATTCTCTGGTAGTTCCATTACCTAGGTAATCTCAGGGATGACAGCTGTTCATTGTCTTTTTTCTTTAGAATTAGACACATATTTTTGGTTCTGTGTATGTAGAGTAGTTTTCTATTGCATCTGGACATTGTGAAAGTTTTATTGTGTAGACTGTGGGCACTATTGTAATTCTCTGGAGAAACCAATATGATTTAAACAGTAAGATCCGTCTCATTTCTGTGAGTGGTCATTCAAATCTCAGTTCAGTTTTCTAAGCCTTTGCAAATCTCTTTTATATCTGGCCCAAGGATTTGTAGTTCATGGGTTGGTACGAGAATTTTTTTAGTCTGTTTTCAGTTCAATTTGTTTAAGCCTTTATCTGGGTCTTTCTTAGATAAACATAATGAGTGGGGGGCATTATATCTGCATTAAAGTTGAGACTTGTGCATATGTTCAAACCTCAATTCCATTTTGAAAGCCTTGCTCTGTGTTGGTTAAGGTCGGAACTGTGCATGCATAGATCAGGAGTTGGCTGAGACCTGTGGGGATCATATAGAAATAGAAATCCCTTTCTCTGGTTTTCTCTTTCAAGGATTACCTACCCCTTCATACATAGACTTCAGCTTGTGAAGGCCCGTTTCTGATTTTTATGAAGCCTACTTTTGCAGCAGAGCCACAAAGGAAATATAAGTTTATAAATAAATGGGAAACCTATCCTATGTAGAACATTTCGCTTAGTTTTTGCTCTCCGACCTATGGTCAAATCAATCTGTTTTTGTTACTTTTCATAGTCCTTGACTAATTCAGACTATTTTTGTTTGTTGGTTGGTTGTTCAGAGTTTTTTCATTGTAATCAGTGGAAAAGATGGGCTATAGTGAGATTATTTCCTGAGAATTTTACATTTGTTTAGAGATGCCCTCTTACATGACAAGGCTTGCATCAATTTTTTTATTAACTCTTTCCTCAGAGTTCAATAGAGATTGCCTCACTATAAAATAAGAGGAAATCTGGCTTCCTGAACATAGCCTTTTCATACCTACATCCTTGCAGAACTCTTTGTCCTAGAAATTCAATAAATTCTTCAGAATATCCCCTAATAATGAACACACTGTATCAGCTTTTGCTAGAACATAGTGGGACTTTTTAATCTGTAGTTT
>NW_017731366.1:5655127-5656548 GCF_001890085.2 Hipposideros armiger | reverse complement strand
ACACACACACACACACACACCAGAACTTATAAGCAATGAACTTGGATATTTAGCTGAGGATATTTCCAAGCAAAGTGTAAAAGGTTCATCCTGGTTTTTCCTTGCTAATTATAGTATAATGTGAGAGGAAATAAATCAATTAAGGGAAAAACTATTAAAAGGGAAACAGAACTTGAGGATTTGGAAAATTCTTAGCCCACCTACATAGCATGCTCTAGAGACAGGACCTAGGATCTTGGGTCACCTTATGCTGAAGAGATTAAGCATGTAACGTATGTAACATATGAATCCAACCCACCATCTCAACAGAACCCAATAATAGAGATAGAGTTATTAAATAAAGATTTGTGGAGGAATTTCTTGTCTGATGGCACAAACTTCTGTGAATTGAATGGGAGACCACCAAGGTTTTTAAGAATGTTATGCCAGGAGAAACACTGCCAGCCTGGACTAAAAGGGTCAGAGATGAACAAAATGAAGAAAGACTGTCAGGCTTCTTGATTCTACAAGAAAAAAAAAAGTGGGGGGGAGCTAATAAAGCGACTCAGCTGCAAATATGTGCTAATCTTCAAGACTAAAGAAGATTGACTCTAAGGGCAGAGCCACAGATGCACAGACAGAGGACAGGAAAGGCAGGACTACTGCCAGAGGCTGAGAAGTGAGGCCACTGTCGCAGGCCCAAGAGGGCAGAACATCAGGCTTAAGAGAATTATTCCCAGGCTTTGAGCCTGATGGAATCTGTCTTGCTGGGTTTTGGACTTGCTTGGAACTAGTGACTCCTTTATTTCTTCCAATTTCTCCCTATGGGCGTGAGAATGTCTGTTCTATGCCTGTCCCACAATTGTATTTTATTAGCAGATAACTCGTTTTCTTTTTTCACATGTCCATGAATATACAGGATTGCGAGGGATCGCCAACAATCACCAGAAGCTGTCCTCCAGAACTATGAGAGAATAAATTTCTGTTGTTTTAAGTTACTCAATTTGTGGTTGTTTGTAATGGCAGCCCTAGAACACTAATACAGTGTGGAATTTACTTTGCTTTTTTATATGATAGATTTCATCTGTTGGGGTTTCTTTAATATTATGTTACTTTCTTCAGTGATTTTATTGTAGTGCTTTTTACGTAGATTTCTTGGCATTTCTTTTTTTTTCTTTTTTTTTAAGATTTTTATTGGGGAATTGAGGGAAGGGGAAAAACAAGTTGCTATCCTTTTTTGTTGTTCTTCAGTCTAGTTGCGGAGGACGTTGCTTCACTGGCCGAAGTTGGCACCATCATTGCGCTCTTCCCGGGCGAGGGAGATCAGTCGTTGGCTTCTGGATGGCCACTCACAGTGGCTGCTGGCCACTTACACTGGCTGCTGGCTACACACGGTAGCCCATGGCAACTCACCTGCCATTGCCGGCGACTCACGGCAGCCC
>NW_017731366.1:5601122-5654842 GCF_001890085.2 Hipposideros armiger | reverse complement strand
GGTTGTTCAGCATCTTAGCTGTGGAGGGCAGTGTCACTGGCCCTCATATGTGGGATCTGAACTGGGGCCCTCTGGCGTCCCAAGCCAGCTGTTAACCAACACGCCACTCGGCCGGCCCTCTTGCCATTTCTTCTTGTCTTAATTATTATTCATTTGAATTGTTCCATCAAAACGTTCTTTTGGCCCTAAATAATTTTGTTACATTCTTCTTGTTTTCTTTTCATGTGTCTCCATTTTTCATTCCTCAGAGCTTTGCTATGAATGCCCTCATTTTCCTTATTATGCACAAAAGAGAAGAGCTAAGTCCAGCAATGGGCAATCACAGGTAGAAGACCTTCCCTATGGGCTCGCTAATAGCATTTTGCTAGAAATTAACTATATAAGAAAATGGGGTAAAGACTTCAAGGCGTACCTCACAAAAGAAGATATCTAAATGGTCAATAAACATACAACTAAAATAAAAATGACTGAGTTGGGGCCGGCCGAGTGTCGCATTGGTTAAGAGTTGGCTTGGGAGTGCCAGCTCTGAGCAGCAGGGCCCCAGTTCAGATCCCGCATGAGCCAGTGACGCTGCGCCCTCTACAGCTAAGATTTTGAACAACAGCTCGACCTGGAGCTGGGCTGCCATGAGTCGCCGGCGATGGCGTAGGCTGTAGCCCCTGCTGCAGTGGGCTACCATAAGCTACCGTGAGTGGCTGGCAGCCAGCATGAGTGGCCAGCAGCCGGTGTGAGCTGCCAAGAGCTGCTGTGAGTGGCCATCCAGTGGCCAGCAACCTATCTGCCTCACCTGGGAAGAGCACAATGATATACCAACATGGGCCAGTGAAGTGACTTCCTACACAACTAGACTGAAGAACAAAAAAAAAGAGTACAGCAGTTTGTCTGTTCCCCTTCCCCAATTCCCCAACAAAATCTTCAAAAAAAAAAAAATGACTGAGTTGGCAAGGATCTAGAATAATTGGAAATCTCATAGATTGCTGTTATAAATTAGCTCAACTATCTTGAAAACAATTGCTTGGCAGCATCTATCTAATAAACCTAATCATATGTATACTCCATGACCCAGCAATTCAACTTGTAAATATATACCCTACAGAAATGTATTCAGGTGTTCATCAAAAAAACATGTACAATAGGTTCATAGCATTTCCAAACTGGGAACAGTTCAAATACTTCAACAATAAAATGGGGGGGGAAATGTGATATGCTCACACAATGAAATATTATACAGTATTAAGAATTAACAAACTAAAACTACACACAGTAGTATAGATGTTATTGTTAGCAAACAATGTTAGCAAAAAAGAGAGAGAATCTGTCTTAGACTGAATGTTTATGTCTATCCAAAGTGCATATGTTGAAACTATTGACTATATTTGGAGATAGGTTATGTTAAGGTTCAGGTTAACTGAGTGGGGCACAATCCAATAGGATGTGTCATTGTAAGAGGAGACACTGAGAGCTAATGCTCTCTTTCTTTCTCTCTCTCTCTCTCTCTCTCTCTCTCTCTCTCTCTCTCTCTCTCTCTCTCTCTCTGTGTGTGTCTCTCTCTCTCTCTCTCTCTCTCTCTGCCATGTGAAGGCACAGCAAGAAGGCGGCCATATGCAAACCACAATAAGAACTCTTACCAGAAATGAAATTGGCTGGAACCTTGATCTAGGACTTCAAGCCTTCAGTACTGTGAAAAAACAAACTTCTGTTATTAAAGACACTTTGTCTATGAAATTTTTTTATGGCAGCTCAAGCAGACTAATACTAATCTATTGCACGATTCCACTGCTTATATACAGTTCGAAACCAGCTATAGAATTAGAAGTTATAATAGAAGTGGATAATGCCAAGAAGGGAGCCCAGGGAGAACGCTGAGATACTAGAAAATGTTCTGTTTCTTGATGGAACTGCATGGATGTCTTCACTTTGTGAATATTACTTGTGATTTATGTGCTTTATACAAAAACTATAACAAAAAGTTAAGATGTTTAAAAGTTTAGTGTCTTAATGCACCGCTGCTAGTCAGGCCATAGATTCTGGGTTTTTATTTTTGTTTTTTAACATAAAGCTACCCTTAGGATGTAGCTCCTTCTCCCCAGTTCAGCAATTTCAAATAAGGAGTCCCAGGTCTTCAATTCCTTATTATCTTTCACCAGCTGCGATTCACAATTCCTTCAGGTTCTTTTGTTTTTTATTTTTAACTATAAAACGTTTGTTGATAGAAAAGAAAATTGGTTGGATTTCATCTGCAGTTCTCCAAGTGCCTCCTCCCTTGGAGGATTTTATCTTATTTTCTCATTTGGCATCCTTTATACTAGATATATAAACACCATTGACAGATCAATTAATTTAGATATAATTTTTCAGACTTCCTTGTACAGCTTACCTCCCAGTGGGTGAGCCCTGGTGGGCTTGCCTGCCTCAGGTGCATTGGTAGATAATGGTTTATAGAAATTTGGGGAGAAGAATAGTCATATCTGTTCACATTTGAGCCTATGCATGTCTCTCTGAAATATGACACTCCAGCCAAAGCCTTGGTAATATAACTAGATTCCTATTGTGTCCTCTTATAAGGAGAATAAATTCTTATTGAACTCATGCAAATAACAATATTGCCATGAAAATCAGAGCACTCACTGTGAGTTTCTGAATTCTGGGGGGATCAAGTAGGGAGAAAAAGACAAATGCTTCAGTTCTACTTACAAAGATATAATTTACTAAATTGCTCTAAGTCATAGTTAGCTTAAAAAAATTTTTTTTCCTTATATCTGGGAAAAAAATTAAGAGCTAGCAATGTTTCAAACAAGAAATCATAAAAATTGTAACTGTTCTTATCAGTTCATTCAGTCCTATGTAATTAAACTTGAACCCAGTTTTTCCATTAGTTCTCTCAGCCTTGCCTGATAATTGAGAGTGATAGGGTCAGTGATAATTCCAAGAAGTTTGCAAGGCTATCCATCAAGGCTTGTATGATTTGCTCAGTGAAGTGGGTGACTCAATCTCTAGAGATTGTGGAAGGTATACCCCAAGTGGGAAACAGTTTCTTTGCCACTCTGAGGACATCAGCCTTTCAGTAGGGGAAGGCTTTAAAGCCATTCAGAAAACACACACAAGTACATATTGATAACCCAAACTAGGTGGCAGTTGAATGAAATCTAACTGAAATGTATGTACTATGGTGGATGAAGGAATGCAACAACTGAAAAAATAATGAGGTTTGCCAGGGAGAAATGAAAAAGCAAGCAACTGTCTTGGGTTTCCCACAGCCCTGGCTACTCATTTAATTTACAGCCATTGTTTACCCATAGAATATACCCTAGGGTATATATTGTACATTCTAGAAGCCCTTCTGAAATACCTCAAAGTTACTCCCAGGTCAAAACTCTATAATTTGAATTTGGTATAGTTTGTCAAAATGTCTCAAAAGATTTAGGTACTTGATTAAATAGGATTGTAAGTCATTATGAAATAATATTAATTATCCATTTCACAAAAGTGACAAAAGATTTCAAAGACAAATACAGAAGTTTACATAACTGTTAGCAAAATATAGCTCTTAATATTGAGAAAATCTAGTTTTCTCAAGTAATCAAGGACCTGATTAAGACAGCATAAAACAAAATTATTTTGATGAAACACAGAATCTTTGCTTTCTAGGCAGAAAAGTTTTTCACAGTATCAGTAGCGGACCAATAGTCCAAGAAAACTTTGTCTTTTTAACAGGAAGAGAAAAACAAATTTTAATTTTGTATCATCTTACTTTTGACATTTAAATTCATTTACTTGAGTAAACTTATTTCACTTCTATTCAGATTGATCGCATATAAAATTTCCTTTCTTAAGGTACTGTTTTATATTCAGATTTTTGTTCTGTTTTTTCTCTTTCCCATTCTGAAATAACCAGCCTCACTTTGGGACAAAATTACTTTTCTTTCTCTCAAAAGTACATCTCCAAATCTCATACCTTTTTTTTTAAACTAAAACATATTCTATTTTTCTTGCATACACAGTTGTTTTCCTTATTATTATTAATAATTTTGTAGCTTTAATTATATATATTAGAATTCTTAACCTTTAAAAACCTTAATTTCTAGTGAAAACTAAGAAGAATTGTGAACCATCTGTTATACCATTACTCTTTAGATTGACAAGTTTATAAATATATATCATAATTTCTAGAATTATATATTTCCTCATAGCACAATATTTTTTAATGTGGCATAAGACATGTTTACTAATAGACTCAAATATCTTATTTCCTCTATAATAACAAGCAAAACATAGATAATCTATGTTAAGTAATTAATGTTTCATTATTTTACCTTTTTTGGAAATGGTTTAGTCGTTCAATGAATATTCAACATTTAATTTAACTAGCAAAAGTTTAAAGTTTCAAGTTACCAAAGGAATTGAGGAAACCATTCTGAAGTACACATATAGTATAATTATTGCTAAAAGGAAAGTTTTTATCCCTCTTACATTTATTTAATTTACTTGCTCTTAACAATTAAATTTAGATTACTTATGAAAGTTTCATTACACCAAGTTTTTTTCTTTGCTGAAAATTTTGCGAAAGAGATAACATGAACTTGTTTGAATAATAAACCCAGGTAGAATAAAAATATTATTTAATGCTGATGACTCTACAGACATGCCTATTTAACCCAACCAAACTCAAACCAGCTTTAATATCATGTGATTCTGAAAAGCATTTGGGTTGGTTTCTGTTATATTTTTGAGAATTCTCATATAAGTGCTTGTTTGCTTAAGCCAATTTAATATAGCTCTTTTTATACATTAACAATACCATGCAGAGGTAGAAAATACCACCTAACACACATGAACATACAGACAAACACAATCAGACACCTCCTAGTCTTCATTTTAAAATTACTGCTGTAAAATGGGTATGACAGTGTAAAAAAACAGTTGAATCCAAACTGTATTTCTGGCAGATGGAACAAATTAGGGTTACCTGGTTAAATGGCTAAAGTTTTTTCTTACTGATATTTGTGGAGAAAACAATTTAAGGTTTGTATTTGTCCTTCACAAGGAGCCTTGGAGCCAGAGCAACAACTAGTGCTAAAACAAACAAACAAACAAACAAAAAAAAAAACCCTCATTTCCTTTTTTTCCCTTCAGTCTTAGGACTTGGGGATGATATGGATAGGTGGGATTTGAACTGCTTCTAGAGTTGCATTTCTGGTTTTGCAAAGATTAGTAAGATAAAGACAGTTGTTCCCAATTCTCCCAAAGAATTGAGTTTTAACTTAAGTGATGTCATAGGTTGACCTACCTGTCCAATACATAATCCCTAATTTTCTTCTTTTCCTCTGGCTACATAGTTTTATTTTCATTTAGGGAGGGGGCTCAAAATTCCAATTTTGCCAAATTTCTGATCAAAAAGTTATTAAGCTCTTTCAAATATCTTGTCAGGTTTCAACTGAGACAAACAGCAAATATTTCTGGCAGTACTATACAGTTCCATGGACCCAAGAGAGCACATGAAGTTTACTATCTTCTAGAGCTTCCCTCTGATGGCCAGAAGAAAGAATTTACAATCTTCCTGTTCCGGCCCCCCAGTGAGACACAATGCCTATTTCCACAACACAATCAGGGAAAAGAGATGCAATCAATTAAACTTAACATAACTTTTTTAACATAAAGTCTGTTTAAATATTTCAACTTTCAGAATCTTACAGTCCTTAAATTTCTGTATTCTTTTAATCTAATGGTAATCTGGTCAGGGTTTCACCAATGGGCTTTGGTATCACAGTTCATGAGTTCCCATATCAAGGCATCCCGGAGATTTCTCTCTTCTATCTCCTGAGCATTTTACCCACTCTTGAGTAAAAAGGCTTGGGGTCCCCAGTGAGGGGTCACGCCAAGGACCCTGGCCCTATTATCAACCTTTAACTTGATTTAACCAGCCTGACTGTTGCCCCAAGAAATTTTGGGGCAGGTTTCTCATGGTAACCTCTCCCTTCCAGTCTTTTAAACTTCTCTGCATTGGGGTAAATAGAGCAGACTTGTTTGGGGCCCTTTAATGTTGGGGGGAGGGGGCATGAGGGGTTCGATTTGGCCCATTCAGCCTTTGGTAGTGCTGTACTAAAACTGTTGTTTTAACCCCATCAATGTCCATTTTATTTAGCCCACTTTTTTTTTTATTAAATGCAGGATAATTGTGCTTCTAATGTCCTAATTTTGATAACATCTGCAAACATCTGAAGGCAAATAGGAAGGAGTCTGAGGAGACTTTGATTTTTATTCTAATTCCTGTCCTTCCACCATATTAAGAGAATATTAATAACCAGCTATTATAACAATATGAGAGCTCTCTAAGAAAACAAAAATCTTATTTTTTTTTCCAATGTATAAATTTCTTTTCAATTAAAAAGATTCATTGTCTGGCCTTGACAGTAGGATCTGTAGTGACTCAAACCAATAAGCCTTTTATGGTTTTACCCAGGAAACAAGAAAATAATTAGAGAAAATAAGGTCTTTTGTTGCACAGGTATTAAGGTTAGTGGGCAGGTGCTACTGGAATAGGACGTTTCCAGTGGGAACAAGCAGCGAAAGTTGAGACAACAAAAGCCCTTATGGTCTGGGGCCCCTTATGACAAACTCCCCTGAAAGTCAGCAGGTCCAGACAAAGAGGACCAATAAGCCTTCTTTGGCTTTACCAAGGCTTGGAACCCCAGTCTATTTGACTGGCTACCAAATGCATCCTGGTAAGTGCACCTTCCATGTGGAGACACCAGAGGAACTATTCTCATTGGTCATAAAGGCCAAGTTCTCAGGACATATATCAAGATGCAAGGACAGACATCAGACAGAGACAGAGAAAAACAGAATTAACAAAACCATGAGTACTCATACCAAATAACCAAGAGTCGCTAAGCCCCAGAAACTAGTTTCACAAGTAATTTCTCCTGCCAATCTAATTTTAGAAGACAGGGAAAGATCCTCATCACTTCCATTTCCACCAGGTCCTGCAGACAGAAATTGGAGGCGTGCTGACATGGTAAGAACGCTTACCTTCTGCTGGTCTGCATCAGACACCCCGAGATCTCCTCATCTGCAGCAGCCTCGTGGGGAAGCGCGGGGTTCCAGACAGTGAGCTTATCCAGCTCACAGCACCAACTGTGGGGGAGGAGAAGCTTTCCTCTACCCTCAAGGTTCTTTTGGCTGGTCTAATAATCAAATAGACAGGAGACAGATTAACAACAACAACGACAACAAAATCAAATTTAGTACATACATATATGTATGGGAACCCTGCATACATGAGAGACTCGGAGAGCCCACATGCACCAGAGGTTCAGAGACAGAAAGGGAAAATGGGTCTATAAGACCTTCTGAGCTAAGGATGAGGTGCCTTAAGGGCTTCAGAAGGCAATTGCAGGGAGAGCACATGTTCGGCAATTATTAGTTTGCCCTACCATGTAGATAAGTAAAAAGCCAACTCTGGTTTTAACTCGTATCATGGGCCAGGCTCCTAATTTAAGTTCTTCTAGATAGGTAAGGGGAGAGAGCAGAGGTGTCTCTTGAGGCAGCAGGGTCTCAGTTGCCTTTAGCTCAAAATAATCCACATACCACAAGGCCCACCTTAGGGTGGCTCATTAGGAACCCCTAGAATTTCATACTCTCAAAAGATTTAGTGTGATTTCCTCAAGCTGACTTCTTCATTCATTCATTTTTCTTCAAACTGTGATGACTGTGTGTGGGAGGAGAAGAAAAAAGTGAAGAGGTGAAGATCAGTTATATTTTTTAGGCTATCATTCATCTTCTTTCCCCTATGACTTACTGGAGGGATGGAAGATGAAAGCTTCACAATGCCTGTCAAATTCTGTCTCTCTTTCCCTGGCTTGGTTATGTATCTATTTGTTTGACTCCTGCTGCCATACTAAAATTTTCTTTCATGCATGTCTGTAATTGTTGCTGTGTTAAACTTATTTTTTATATTTTTCTTTTTCTTTTTGGAGAAAGAAGAGCTTATGATATAACTATGTCACCCCAGAAAGCTCAGGCCAAGTTTACTTAACTGCAAACTTATTTAGCTACCATATATTTTAAGATGCATCAGTAGGTAGGTAATTTTCAAAAAATTTGTATAAACCCCTATAAATAATCATAGTAGTACACATGGAGAGTTAAGTTTAAATTATCAAAACTTTTAATAAAGACCCCTGCTCATAATTGACCCAAAGTATTATCTAGTAGAATTCTATCAGTTTGAAACCCAAAAAGGAAAAAAAGCATCTCTTTCTCTCCTCCAAGGACATTTGACTGCTGAAATGTTTCTTCTTGAAGGCAATGACCATGTCTTATTTGCTGTTCACTGCCCTATCCCATCACCAGCACCCTGGACACTGTCCAGTTCTAAATAAATATTTGTGAATGAGTATGTAAATTAGTGAATGGGAATGTAATCACAACAAATAAAATATAAATATAACATGCGAATGTTTGAAAGAGAAAGAGAAGACTCATCTCTTAGCTATTTCTTTACACTATTTTAAAGTAGTTTGCCAGCATTGCACCAAAGAACAAACTAAGCATTTAATTTAATAAGTTAAAGTAAAATTCAAGAAGAGAAAGTAATTTTTTAAATGACACCAGAATTCAATGGAAAATAAACCAATAAAGAATAAGTTGATAAAACTATAACCTGACTCTTAAAATGCCAAAACATGAACAAATACTTTTTAAAACTCATCACTTATTTCCAAAACTACTCCAAGAAGAGGAAGAAATGTGAACTTGTCAAAACACTATTCACCCCAAAGAATAAAGGTTTCAGATGATTTCATAACTCAGTTATTTTGAATCCTCAAAGAATAAATAATTCTTCTGTCTTTTAAGTGTTTCAAGATTATAGTAAAAAAAAGCATCACTTCCAAGTGTATTTTATGAGATTAGCATATTGATACCAAAACCTAGGCAGATGACATTAAAATACCTAATACTCATAAAGAGCTTTTTGTATAACAAGCACTATTGTAAGTGTGCTGGGAATATAAATCCATCATAAAGTGCCTGTGAGATAGATATTTTATTATCACCCTTTCCAAATAATAAAACTTAAACACAGAGGGGTTAAGTAACTTCTCTGAGATCTCACAATTAATAAATGATAGAGCTGGGATGGAACCCAAGAAAATTGTTTCTAGAAGATAAGCAATTAACAATTATACTTCCTGCCTCACATAGAAAACATTTATGAATGAAGATGCCAGCATCTGAGATAAATTACCAGCAAGTTTAACGCAAAAGTATATGAAAGTACACCACACACACACACACACACACACACACACACACACACACACACACACACACATATACACACGAGGTCTGACAGTTAAGTTCACAAACCCATCCTAGAAAAAGTGCTACATACCTCATTTAAATATCACTATGGTCACCTTCGAAGTACTTCCCTTGGGAAGCTATGCACCAATGCCAGTGCCTAGTCCACCCTTCAAAGCAATTTTGGAACTGTTTTTCTAGAATGGCCATCAGAACTGTCTTCGTATTACCCTTTATGTACTGAATGTCATCAAAATGTCTTCCTTTCCGTATTTCCTTTATCTTTGGGTAAAGAAAGTCATTAGGGGCCAGATCAGGTGAGTAGGGAGGGTGTTCCAATACAGTTATTTGCTTACTGGCTAAAATGCCCCTCAAAGACAGTACCATGTGAGCTGGTGCATTGTCGTGATGCAAGAGCCATGAATTGTTGGCAAAAAGTTCAGGTTGTCTAGCTTTTTCATGCAGCCTTTTCAGCACTTCCAAATAGTAAACTTGGTTAACTGCTTGTCCAGTTGGTACAAATTCATAATGAATAATCCCTCTGATATCAAAATGGTTAGAAACATGGTTGCAACGTTTGCGAACCTAATTTTCATTATGTGTGTGTGTGTGTGTGTGTGTGTGTACCAAAGTAGGTTTATTCAAGAAAATCAAAGATAAATAGTATAAGAGTTAATTATATAATTTTTAAATTCTGGGTAAATTTAAATTTTTATATAGTCAATTCAATCAGAAAAGAGAACAAAATAAGTTGTATATATGTACATACATATGAAGTAGACAAAAATTATCATCATTCACAGATTGTATAGTAAACACAGAAAATAAAATGAAAAAAGTTTACTAATATGAGATTTCAGTAAAGAGGGTGTTGGATAGATTTGGGCAGAGGGCAACTAGACCCATAATCTCAAATCAGGAATTCTTAATCAGTTGATAACTCTCTTGTGTGATAAAGATAAGGGTAGAAGATGGCCACAAATACATACCACCTAAATTTACTATGGGCCACTAGGTCATAGGTTACTGGCTCCAGGAATAGACATTCATATCTGCCCTTTGGGAGGCTGGGGATAAGAATGATGTTCTGAGGGCAGGCCGAGTGGCACGTTCGTTAAGAGCTGGCTTGGGATGCCAGAGGGCACCGGTTCAGATCCCACATATGAGGGCCAGTGACACTGTCCTCTACAGCTAAGATGTTGAACAACAGCTCAACCTGGAGCTGGGATGCCGTGAGTCACTGGCGACGGTGTAGGCTGCAGCCCCTGCTGTAGTGGATTGCAGTGGGCTACCGTGTGTAGCCAGCAGCCAGCGTGAGTGGCCTGCAGCCGCTGTGAGAGGCCGCCCAGAAGCTGGCGACTGATCTGCCTCGCCCGGGAAGAGTGCAATGATGGTGCCAACTTGGGCCAGTGGAGCAATGGCCTCCACAACTAGACTGAAGAACAAAAGGACAGCAACTTGTCTGTTCCCCTTCCCCCAATTCCCCAGCGCTGTACCCATCCCCCAATTCCCCAATAAAAATCTTTAAAAAAAAAAAAAGAATGATGTTCTGAGAGGTTGCAGCAAAATTATGTAATTTCTTACATGTAACACAGCCTGTTTAATCTGCAAATGTCTCTTTGGGCTGATTGAAAGCTGAAACCCCATTAGTAAAGATCTTTGTCTTTAGCTGGAAGCTTTCTTAATGTGTTAAGTGAAATACTTATGGTTGTGATGGCTTACTAACTTTTAACAGGCATTTCTACCTCAGTGCAGGTAATTTAAGGCAAGTATGTTGGACACTAAGGTTGTTTCCATATCTTGGCTTTTGTAAATTATGCTGTAATGAACATAAGAATGCATATATGTATCTTTTCAAATCAGTGTTTTGAAATCCAGCATTGGAAGTTCTGGGTCATAAGTCAGTTCCATTTTTATTTTTTTGAGGGACTTCCATACTGTTTTCCATAATTACTGCACCCAATTTGCAATCCCACCAACAATGTGCAAGGGTTCCCTTTTCTTCACACCCTCACCAGCACTTGTTGTTTGTTTATTTATTGATGATAGCCATTCTGATAGGTGTAAGGTTATATCTCATTTATTGAATAGACTGTTTTTACCCCAATATACATTCTTGCTTTCTTTATCATAGATTAAATGACCATATAAGCATGGGCTTATTTCTGGGCTCTCTATTCTGTTCCATTTATTTATGTGTCTGTTTTTATACCAATACCATGCTATTTTGATTACTACAGCCTTGTAGAATAATTTGATATCAGGTAGCATGATTCCTCCAACTTTGTAAGAACACACTTTAATATTTCTTTTGCTGTGGATCTGTTGATAACAAATTCCTTTAGCTTATCTTCATTCTTGAAGAACATATTTTCAAAAAACTTTGAAGACTATCTTTTCACTCACTGCCTTTTGTGGCATCTCTTCTTTAGGTTGAAAATTCAGATATCAGCCTAATTGTTAGTTTTTTGAGTTCAAGAGTGTAAGTCCCCAGTCATCTGCAAGAAACAATCATAAGTCCTTATGGAGGAAGGTAATATACTAGGTTTCTCACAAATTTTTGTATACGCTCTCTAGCACTCAATCAAAAGTAATCAGGGCACATAAGAAAAAGAGAATAGAAAAAAACTTTAGCGTTTTAGAACCCCAAAAGTTAGATGTTGTAGGCTTGTCTGATACAGCATTTATTGGTGCATTAATCAGCTAATTATTTTTTTTAAGACTATATCTTATAACACACTTCCCCTTCTAACAGGCCTGTCACACATTTAACAGAACAAGTTTTGCTAGGTTCAGCTTAGCATGAGTGACATTTGAGACAACAGAATTTTACAACAGTAAGGAGTTGTTGAAAGTTTTTGAACAGCTGAGGAGTGACATAATCCAAGTTTCTGTTTCAGACCATCAACCAGGAAGTAAAGTGAACAATGAATTGGGATAAAGAAAATGAGAAACTGTGTTTTTATAAGGATAATGGTTAAAATGTTAATATAATAGCATTTATTATAGTATAATAAGTTAGTATAATAATCCAGGAAAATAAGAGAAGAATGTTCATGCTGGCTAATTTTGGCTTTGGGAATGGAATATAGGGGAAGGACCCAAGAGATCCTGTGGAGACAAAAATGTTAAGACTTGGGAACTTACCGTATGGGGAGTAATAAAGACATCATTAAAGATCACTTCGATGTGTCAAGCCTAGATGAACTAGGACCATGCTGGGTTCACAGGAGCATGAGTATGTGAAATGTCCTGAAAAATGAAAGGAAAAGTGCTTCTGCTCAGGAAACACAGTGGACTCATTGGTGTAGGTTTGGTAGTTGTCTGCCGTGAGATCATAGCTGAAAAAATGAGAATGGGTAAAAGCAATCAAGGAAGAAATGGTAGAGAGATGAAAGGAGAAGGAGAGATGCTTTACTTAGTCTTATGTGGACGTAAGAACATCCAAACCTGTAGAGAATTTTTATAAAATTTTATTTGAATCAAACAAAGTATATGCCTGGCAGCAAGATCTCAACAGATTGAGAAAAATGCTTCTGAGAACAACAGTTTGCAGTTTATTTTATGCATTTGAGATTAAGGAGGGAAGATAAGGAAGGTGGGAGAAAGCAAGGCAGAGATCAGGTTACCAGATATTATGTGCCGTCTTGAGGGTGGTCACTCTTTGGAAAGAAGGGTCTGAAAAGGTGGTCAAGTTTTAGAAGGAAATGTCTGAAAGAGGGCATTTCCAAGGTGTGTTCACCTAAATGCACAGAAACAATGGACAGGGCTTACTTACGGCCAAGATAAACCTTTTACTAAGGAAGTGATAGGCCTGGGGCATGGCTACCACCCTGACCTGCCCAGTTAGAAATTTATGATCAGATCACCCTGTGAGATTACTTTACATAAAACTCCTCTTTCATCCACATTTAACAGACCCTTGGAGGAAAAAGAGGACAGCAGAGGCCAGTGTTAGCACAATGCTGTGGAAGTTGAGAACTGCAAGTTCAAGAAATATGCATGTTAAAGACTTTAAAAGGTCACAGGTCTTGAAATAATAGGAAAAATTAAGGAAGAGTTTCCATTAGAAAGGTGAGAGGATTAGACAGAGTGGGACGACTGGGAGTTTAGAGAGGTTTGTCCAAGCCCAGGCTCAGGCCTGCAAGCGACTGACTTGGAGGGAAGATGCGCATCTCTGTAATTGGAGAGGACTAACCTGACCCTTAGGCTTTGAGGCGCCTTTAGATTAATGTTAATCACTCCCTACTGGAGAGTGGAATTGTGCCTTAGTGATTCAGTGGGGGTATTAGAGGATACAGAAAACCACACTTCAGAGGAAAACCTCTTTTACTTTTATTAACACCTACTGCAAAGAGCTGCTGGAGAAATTAACCTGACCCTGAATTTCTTAACAGAAAGAAAGTCATTGAGCTTCAGATAAATAAAAAGCAACGCCGCTAGTTTAATGGACGAGAAATAGGCTCCACTACCTTCAGGTGTGCAGCGCAGTGGTCAGGCATCTGCACAACTTATGAAGTGATCCCCTGACAAGTCCAGTACCCATCTGATACCCTAAATAATCTTTACGACATTATTGATTGTAGTCCCCATACTGCGTTTCACACCCCCATGACAATTTCGTGACTATCAATTTGGACTTTCTAATCCCTTCACCTTCTCCCCCATCCCCCAACCCCCTCTCGCCTAGTAACCAGTTTTTTGTTCTCAGTACCTCCGAGTCTATTTCTGTTTTGTTTGCTTGTTTATTCAGCTATTTTAATACCCTATACTGACTCAGTTTAGCAAGAATATGACTGAACCTGTCCTTTATCTTTGTGATATCAGGCCATCCCAGCAGGAACACCTTGTCGGGACCTGCCTTCCCACCCAGCTCCAGGAGCAGCAGGAAATGTGATAACCAGAGGGAACAGGAAGAGATTATTTTCCCTTGGGAATGTAACTGCACCTCTATCAAACACTATCAGATAGCACAGGTGGGCTAGGAGAACAGACAATAATTCTTCTATAATAATACAATTAATTTGATAAGAACTAAAACAAGACAGACCACATTGTTTAGTATTTTTGGAGCTATATTTCAATTATATACAATTTTGCCCTAGTCAAATAGATCCTACTAAACTTTCATTTCTTTCATTTTTCTGGTATAGTTTCAAAAGCTCCAATGTATCAATGTGTGTTGAACAAACTATTATGGAATAGCATTCTCAAATCACTGTACTTGAAAAGACTTTTTTCACATTAAAAAACATCTTGTAAAAATGAGCAGTTAGTGTTCTTTAGGATTTAACATTCAGACATTTTAAGCATTCTAATAAAAATATACGCTAAAAGCCACCATGTATATACATCTGCATGTACAGATCAGGTTATATTTTAAAGAATTTTCCTTTCACTTGGCCTTAAAGAATGTCGATGAATGCAATAATCTGCATTGGTAAGAATGTCTGATGAAAAGGATTAAGAATGATGGGGTTAAAGATAAGCTTTATCTTTGCAAATGGATTGGTATGGTATAAAGCAGAAAACATAAAAGTCTAAATTCAAGATATTTTCTTTCACTTGGCACTTTTCCTAGAAATATTATGGATCCAAGAGAAGTTAGAAATCGATTAAATTTAGAATATGATTATATCAAGATAAGAAGCAAACTTTCCTACTCAGAGGTTGCTTAGAAGCCGCATTTCTTTTCTTTCTTTTGCTTGTCCTAGGTTTGACTATTTGTAATCAGCACCCCCACCCAAAGGTCAGAGTCGGAAAGAACCGGAGGTTTACAGGTAAACTGTGCCAAGGCTGAACAGCTGCCCCCAGTCTGGGTTCTTCCTGTGGCTGCTGTTGTGTGGTACTCGACTCACCACTCTTACCAGCTGCCCACAGGAAATGCATCAGAGAGGCCTCTTGGGAATGAATCATGCGCACGTGTCCCTTGGCATGTGGTGATGGACATCCTCAAAAAGCTTGCCACAGGCAGCCCTCCCTCCAGGCCAGAATTGCTTCCAGACTTGTTGAATGCTAAGTGTCCACTAAGTTGTGCTATGAAACACATCCTCCTTCCCCTTTCTCTAGATGTTATCAGTAAAGGAATTATAGAATGTTGCTGGAATGAGACACTCAGCCATCTTGGAGATGTGGGGGGATGAGCACTTCTCTGTAGCTGACCTTAGACACGTCCTCGTAAGAGAGGAAAGTGCAGCCTGTCCCGTAGGGACTTTCCTGCAGGGCAGTATCAGAGCATATGAAACACTTTAGCCAGAGAACAGGCTCTATGCCATGTTTTGACTTTCATTTTTCAGTCGGTCAGTTATAGCCAATCAAACAACTGCCTGGTGAGTGAAGCTTGAAGCCACAGTGTTTCTGAGTCCTCTTTGTCATCACAGTTAATTATTGCATTTGGCACATAACAAATATTTAGATGTTTTGCTAGATTGTCAGAAATAACAAACGTCTCATTGTTAGGTTCTATCACATGACAAAAATGCTAGAGTTTCAACAAGATGCCCAACATCTTATCCACACCTTACCACCACCACCACCAAGTGTCCCCTAGCTCAGTGAAGTGACAGATACACCTAGTTGCCCAAAACTGAATTCTAGATTCCTTCTTATTCTTTACCTTCAATATTAAAAAATCACTAAGTCCTGGGAATTCCACCTCGAAAGAGTGCTCCTTTAATTGTCTTAGATGATTTATTTATTTATAAAACATCTCTTATTGTGCTAGTATTTTCTTTTTTCAGTTTGTTTTTTTTTTTAATGAACAAAAAAACCCAAGACAAAATAGCTTGCTCATGTGCTAAACGCATGGTAGGCAAATGGTCCTTTTTTTGATTAGCTGCTTGATTTGTTATAATAAAATCAAATGATTTAATCTGAATATAAATTATTTTTGTTGACAACTGTTAGAAGGGAAAGAGAAATTTGATGGGTAATCTACTCTATTTTTAAATTGTTCTGATGATTAGAACATTTTCCCTCATGGCCATAAAAATGAATCACAATACGGAAGCCTGCTGGGTGCCATTTTTCAGCTTTCAATATGCATTTCATATTTTTAAGATCACCCACCTTTTAATATTGACCTGGTTGGCAGATAGAGTTCATCACTGGCCCCGGACCTCACTGATGGTGCCAATCAGGACCGTCAAAGAAAAGCGTTGCTTGCTTTTTCACTCAACACTGTGTTCAGAGGACTCTGAGGCCACCTTAAGACTCATACAATAGTTTTTTAAAAGATCTCTCTTTTGGCCGGCCGAGTGGCGCGATGGTTAAGAACTGGCTTGGGACGCCAGAGGGCCCCGGTTCGGATCCCACATATGAGGGCTAGTGACACTGCCGATGGCGTAGGCTGCAGCCCCTGTGGCAGTGGGTTGCCATGGGCTACCGTATGTAGCCAACAGCCAGCGTGAGCGGACAGCAGCCTCAGTGAGCGGCCGTCCAGAAGCCGGCAACTGATCTGCCTCACCTGGGAAGAGCGCAATGATGGTGCCAACTTGGGCCAGTGAAGCAATGTCCTCTACAACTAGACTGAAGAACAAAAGGACAGCAACTTGTCTGTTCCCCTTCCCCCAATTCCCCAGCACTGTTCCCATCCCCCCAATTCCCCAATTAAAAAAAAAATCTTTAAAAAAATCTAAACCTCTGAAAAAAAAAAAAAGATCTCTCTTTGCTCCCTCTGTTCATGCTTATCGTTACCTTCAGTGCAACACAGACATCCTCTCATTAAACCCTGACCTTATTTTTCCCTTGTACCAATTCCACCATCACTTTCTATTGCATGCAACAAAATGTCAACAGTTTGCAGGACACAAAAATCTCTTTCTTACCTGGTCCCTGCCTTTTCAGTGTCCTCTCAAGAAACAAGTCCCCATCTCTCTTCTGTCCCCATGCTTTTTATACTTGAGCAATATCAAACCACTTGAAGTCATCAAAATATTGCAATGTATCTCCTACAATATTCAGTGTTCTCTATGTTATTTCTGCCTTAAATGTTCTTATCCTTTCCTTTGTTTAGCGAATTCCTCAAATCAAATAAAAAAAGTGTTAGAGATGAAGTATTCTGATATACCCATTGATAAAAACTTGCCCTGTCATATATTTCAAATGAACTTTGTATATAACTCACTTATGACAATTTCCATGTTCTATTGTAAATGCTTTCTTGCATTTCTCTTACCCACTAAACTATGGCTTCCCTGATTCCATAATCATCCTATCTTTTCATTGTATCTACACAATCCTGCATAGGATTTGCTTGCTTTTTCACCCAACACTCTTTTTGAGTGACCCATATTGGTTTGTTTAGCTGTAGTTCGTCATTTTGCATTCTGTGCAGTATTCTAGCATCCCATTTTATAAATGTATTACAATATTTCATCCACTCTTTTCTCAATAAACTTTAATGTTGTTTCTAGTTTTAAAATTATTAGCATAGACAATGCTGCTATGAAGTCTTGCACATAACTCCAGGTGCACACATATAGGCTTTTTTTCTAGCATATGTATCTAAAGGTAGAATTGCCGGATTGGAAATCATGTGCTTCTTCAGTTTTTCTAGACAATGTTTTCCAAAACTGTTGGCTAAACTGCAGTTGGCCTGCCAAAACTTGTATTGGCCTAGGCCAATAAAATGTAATGTCTGAGATTATCTTTTCAATGAAAATCAATAGCATCACTTCCAGAAAAAGTTCTATCTTTTTAGAGTTTAAAACAGCTTGGTTAATAGAAAGTCTACCCAAGGTGTGCATCCCGATAGAATCAGATAATCCCTAGCTGGGGATGTGTAAACTACAGCCAAATCCAGTAGCAATCAGTAGCTGCTATTGCAGAGCCCTCAAGCTAAGATTTTTTTGTTGTTGTTTTTTACATTTTTTAAGTGGTTGTAAAAAAAATTAACGTATATATTGAACAGAAACATGTGTGGACAAAAATATTAACTATGTGGCCTTTTACAGAGCTAGTTTTCCTTCCTTTGTGCTAGCCAAGGCCCAAATTCCATTGAAAAGCTAGCCAATAATCTCTTTTGCCCTCTACGAGGACATTTTTTTTACTCCTGGCAGATTGTATAAATTAACACCCTACCAGTGGTGTATAAGAAGTCAGGTGAGTAAAACTTGGTTTTATCTTAGAGTTTAAATTGCCACTCACCTATTAATTAATGAGATTGTATAACTTATATATGTTATGGTCATTACTATTTAGTCTTCATTTTAATGCCTGTTTATGTCTTTTGCATTTTGGGGGAATTGTTTGGCTTTTATTTGCTGTTCTTTATATATGCTAATAATTTTCCACTTTTATGTGTTGGAGATGTCTTTCCCTAGTGCATTGCTTGTCTTTTTCTTTTCAAAGTTTTTTGGCAAACAGAAATACAATTTAATTGGAAATTAAATTTATCAGTCTTCTTATGTTTTGAACTTTTGGGGCTTTGAAATCATTCCTTATTGCAAAGTCATAAAGCTTTCTTTTCTATATACTTCTGACTTTCTTTCTATATACTTTTAACACTGTAAAAAAGTTTCTCTTATCACATTTAAATCCTTAGTTCATGTAGAACTCATTTTTTTGTATGGTGTAGAAATGAAATATTTTTTCCATCTGCAGTTCATATCACTATTTAAAAAATTTTAAGTCCTTTATCTATCTATATGTCAAATCTACATATATCAAGTTTTCTTTTATGCATGAATCTCCTTTTTGTATCCTTATTATATTCCATTGATCTACTTTCTTTGAATCAAAAAATATTATGAATTAGTAAATTACCATGAAAATTACTTTGTAAGTCTTGTTATCTAGTAGGTTAAATCTCTTCTACCTTGTTCTTTTTCAGGATTATCCTGGCTATATTTTTCCCTCTGTATTTCCATTAGCATTTTATAATCAGTTTATCATATTTGTTTTAAAAAAATCTATTGAACATTTATTTGACTGAAATTTATTTTAATATATAGATTAAGGAGAACTGATGTTTTTATTATACTCGCATTGAATATTCAACTCTAGATACCTGATTTGTCCTTCAAGTTACCTGGTCTTCAGTAACTTTCAGTAACTTACACATCTCTTACTAATGATCACCTTATTTTAAAAAAAATGAGAGTTTTGCCATTATTTGCTTAGTTCTTTCCTTCTTTTTTCTTTTCTCTTCTCTCTTTTTCTTCACTTTCCTTCCTCTCCTCTCTATTTCTTTCTTTTTTTGTTTCTTTTCTAACTGCATAGCCTAGGCTCTCTAAATACAATACTTAATGTTGAATCGAACTTGCATTTCTAGCTTTTTGAGCCATTTTTATACATTGCCTACATTCAGTTTGCTAGTATTTTGTTTTCAGCATTTTTTGCTTCAACTTATGAGTGAGTTTGATCTTAATTTTCCCTTCAGGTACACTCCTGTTATTAGTGTCAAGTTTATATTAATTTCATAAAATGAATTAGGAAATATTCCTCCTTATTCTATTCTTTAGGAAAGTGTGTGTAATAATAGAATTGCCCATTCATTTGATTTAAGGTAGAATTTGCCTAAAAAATATCTAGGACTGTTTTTCTTTATGGGAAGATTCATAATTGTTAGTTAAATTTATTTAATGATTATAGGATTATTTAGGTTTTCTATTTCCTCTTGAAACAGTTTGAGTGATTTTTATTTTCCTACAAACCTGCCCATTTCATCTCACTTAAAAAAATATATTGGATCTAGCAGCCCATAACATTATCTTTTCATTTCTGCTTTATCTGTAGTTTCTTCTTTTGTTCATGCCTTGTAATGTTTGATTTCAACCTCCCAGTTACCCATCTTAATTAGTCTTGCCAATTTTATTTGTCTTTTCAAAGATCCAACTTTGGGTTTGTTGATCTTCCTTATTATGTATTTTTTATGAAGTTATTATTTTAAGGTAATTATCACCTTCCTTTTACTTTCTTAGGATTTATTCTGTTTTCCTTTTTCTAACTTCTTAAGTTAAATGTTTCACCTTTTTTAAATTTGAGCTTCTTTCTTCTAAAGTAAAAGCATTGAAGGCTAAAACTTGCTCTCTAGGTACTTCAGTTGATATGGATGTGGAATATTTTCATTGTCATTCAATTATAAGTTTTTAACTTTCATTATGATTTCATCTTTGATTCACATGTTATTTGCTAAAACAAAACTCAACTGAGTAATTTTAAAGATCTTATTATCTGAGGTTTGGCTTTCCATGGTTTCAGTTACCTGCAATCAACTGTGGTCTGAAAGTACTAAATAGAAAATTCTAGATAAACAATTCATAAGTTTTAAATTTAAATCATCCTGCTGAACTGATTATTCTCCTTTCTGGTAAAATTTGTCTTTTATCTGACTACAATATTGCTACATCAGCTCTCTTTTGGTTAATATTGATCTGATATATCTTTTTCCATCATTTTGCTTTCAACTATTTTATAGTCTTATGTTTTAGGGATGTCTCTCAAACAGAAGATAGCTGGATTTTGTTTATTTATTGTATTACAAATCTTTGTCTTCTAATTGAAGAGTTAGGTGCAATTATATTTATTGTGATTAATATATTTGGATTTATTTCTACCATCTTATTCTGTACTTTTTGTATGTTATTTTCTAATATTTAATTTTTTTTCTTTTTCCTTATCTTCCTTTAGATTGCCTTTTATATAATTGTAATATTTTTCTCTCTGCAGTATTTGACCTTATGTACTCCATTTCTATTTTTCGTTTGTTTGTTTTTGTTTTTTTAGTCATTACACTAGTAACTTTTACATGTATAAAGTCTAAAATTAATATAATATAATTATCTTCTTTTCCAATGTTGGGGCTTAAAAAAAATTTTCTCTACCTTCCTACGTTCTTCCAACTGGTCTAATAATAATATCAACATGAGACAGATTAATAAGAGAAAATAACCAAATTTAATGGCATACATATGTAAGGGAACCCCACATACATGACAGAGTCAGAAACCCCATCTACATGAGAGGTTCAGAGACAGGAAGGGAAAATGAGGTATTGCTTATAAAATTTCCTAGGGCTGAGAGAAAAAGAAAGAGGCTGAAAACTCCAGCATTATATCTGGGGTTTTTACTAGTGTATTGGGGTGGGGCGGGGGGACATTACAAATTTATTTTATTACAAGTTTATTGGGGAGGGGACACATAATGAGGTGTGTCACTGAGCTGCAGCTGCTAAAGAATTACATAGAACCAGGCAGAATGGATATGGGTACTGGAACTGACCTGTCTCAGATAAGGGAAAATGCTTGCTTTGGGCAGGGCAACTGCCTGTTCCAGGAGTCAACACTCCATGGGACATAGAGGAAAGGTGGGTCAGGCAGTCTCAAAGGGGATTTATGTGACGCATTCTCTATCTAGTTCAAAGGTCTGGCAGTAGTCACATCATAGAACAGTCTCTCCTCCACAGGTATGCGTGACATCCTGAGTTAAGGATGAAGCAAGTCGCCTTGGGGCTTCGGAGGGGGAGGAAGGTCATTGGCAGGATAAGAAGAGCAGATGTTCAGTAATTAGATGTTTGCCCTCCCCTAGATAAAGGTCATAAAAAGTTATCTCTGGTAATAACTCTTATGGGCAAGGCCCCAAGTATAAATTATCTAAGAAAGAGGTAAATATTTTCCATGAGTCTATAGTCTCAATTGCCTTCATCTCAAAATAACACCAAAGTGGCACATCTTGGGAAGGCCTATTTTGAACCCCTTCCCAAACAGAAGTAAGCACTTTAGAGTGTTTTAACTCTAAATAATACTATCTCAAATTACACACCACTGTCCAGTATTTTTTAGCCCCATATATTTTCATAGTCAATGTTTGCTTAGATTTACCTACATTGTTACTGTATTCTTTGCTTTATCATTCCTTCTTGTGTATTAGGTCTTCTATCTAGTATCATTTTGTTTCATAAATTCATTCTCAAGAAGTTCTTTCAGTGAAAGTTAGGTGGTAATAATTCTCTCAATTTTTGTTTGGCATAATCCAGCTGGGACCACTTTACTATAAATTTTTGCCTTGGAAATTTTCAAACCACACAATTAGTATAAATTCTATATCCTAGAACAAATCATCTAAAGTCTGGCTTGACCATGAATTTTCACCAGAAGCTTTTTGGTGTAAATTTACCTGTCTGAGTCAAGGCAGAGAAAGAACATATCTTTATGTTTGGGGGGATGGCCGGGGAGGAGGGGGAGGGTGGTATGGAGGGAGTGGGAATGGGGTTTGAGTTTTGTTCTTTCCATTTTTCTAGTTTACCTTTTCACTGCACATGTTTCTTTTCAGTGGGTCTGCTTTATGTAGGAATCGCTGATCTGACTTTTCACCTTGTTCGGTACTAGGCTTTGTATGAAGCCCCTGGCATTTACAAGTCCTTTGAAAATTGAAGTTCTAGGTCACCTAGGTTTGGTGACACCTCCTGAGATAGGTAGATGCCCAAGGGCAGTACCATCTTCAGCACTCACATACCTGTCTGGATTCCTGGCTCGCCATGTTTAGGGCTTCTGAGGTTTTCCTTCACTTTCTGGCTGGCTCAGTGATGCATTTAAAGGGCCTTTTAAAAATACTTTATCAATATTATTCAATGGCAGCTGAAACTAATAATAATAATAATAATAATAATAATAAAGAAAGAAAATAAAATTGCAACCCAGTAAAAAAAAAAAAAAACTTTATCAAGCATTTGTAAATGTTGCATACAAAGGCAGCTTTTAAGGATCTACTCTGCATCTTGCCAGCACCAGTGCATTCCACTCTTAATAACTCATACAAGACAGCCAAGAGGACTATTTTCTCCTCCATCCTATAACTCAAAAAACTGCATGACCTTGAACAATGTCTGTAAACCTCAGCTTTCTGAGTTTCCTTACTAGGAACTCTTTATTTGATCTTAAAAAAAAAAAAATCTTCTTAAACTTGAAAACCTTCTTCTGGAAAGAGATTTAGCATTCTTGATAAAAATTCTTAAATTTCTGGTAAACTTTAATGAGATTAAGACCAGCTGAAAATCAGACTTTAAAAATAACTTTATGCATTTTCTTTTGCTATATATTTTACATCCATTTTTTTTCGTTGTGAAATACCCCTACCAAGAGTGAATCTTTGAATTGACTTACTATCGGTTTCTTTTCTCCTCTTGCTACAAGATAAAACTGTAAACCAAAATTAATTTTAGAATGTAATAAGGAATAAAAGCATTTATTTGAGCAAAAAGAGTTACAGCCTGCGAAACGCAGATTCAGGTAGTAACCTAAATTGACGTTCCGCCAAGAGAAAGGAGAAGTTATCTTTTATAATTTTCCTGCCTACAGTTCCCCTTTTAGTCCATTTCATGTAAATGAGTTTTCCAAATTATACAGTTCTGATAGGTCTAAATTGTGCAATTCTAATTGCTCTGTATTGATGCAAATAAGGATATAATTTGTGTAGTTCTTTCTGATTGGACAGAGCTAGTCTCAGTCAATTGGTCAAAAGAGGAAACTCGGGCTTCCCTGCAGTGGTTGCCTTAGGCTGCATAAACAAGCATAGTGTGGGAAACCGAGAGTTCAATCTGAGGTTCCTCCTGGTGTACAGAGTACTTGAGGAGCCCCTGTCGGCAAATGACTGCTAGACTTTTATTATTCATAGAATTTTGGCCCTCGGTTGACCATGGGAAATTTATCTCAGCAGATAAATTCCTTCTTAGGGGTCACAGCAAATGAATTTTTCTACTCAGGGGTTGACAGTACTCATAACTGAATAGTCCGAAAAGTTTTCATTGACAAATCTCTAATTAAAAAAAAATTAAATACATTTTTCAATTTTCAGCTTTAAGTTTAGAGGCACTATAAACAAATCAAACCAACTTAGTTTTCATTGGTATTCCTGAGCTGCAAAGATATATTATTACCTTCCAAAGGACCTTTTTCTGTTTAAAATTTTTCTGCATGTTGGAAAACAAAAGCTTGTTTGAAAAGTTGAAATTGAAATGTTAAGACCAAGCCTATGAGTTTATTGCATTTCCTGTTGATATGCAAATTCGGGGATTATTCTGGTCAAGGCATTCCCCCACCACCAACGTTCATTATTATGTTAATCACAGGAAATGTATTATATTTTTAATGCATCTGGCTCCTTATGACGAAACTGAGGACTGGCTAAGAGAAAGAAAAAGAAAAGGTGTTTCTAGTTCATTATAATTCATTGTTGATTATGTAAGGTTGAAATAACATTTTGGTAATTAAGCTGAAGGGTAATAAAAATTAAGCACTGAAGTGTTAGAAGATCCAGATTTCTCACTGAAAGTATTTTAGTAAACCACCGTTCTATGCTTCAATCCCTTCTGTAAAATGAGGATAAGAGTAACTTGGCATTTGAGTCAAAATGAACTGGGTTCAAATTCCAGTTGAGGCATTTCCCAGCGGTTTTAACTTAGCCAAGCACCTTATGCTCATTTGTGGGGTAATTATACTCATATTTTCGGGTTGCTGTGAAGATTAAGTGGTGTCTGCAACACACACCATGAAAGAGTCAAGCATAGAGCTATAGTGAGAGTGCTTCTGAAGTCTACTCATTGGATTTCTCTGTATTAACCTAATGATTGTTTTAACTTCTTTTAATGTCTCCCTATTGCATTCCATTTACTATTTCATTAGCAAGTACCACTTTTCCTCCTTACTTTCAGCTTTCTCTACCATAAAAAGGATGTAAAACTTATCAGTGCAAAGGGTCTCTTCTCTCAAGCAGTGAGTCGTTTTGATGTTAAAAGCAGATAATTGAAAGTTCAGGAAAACCCACCTGTATTTCAGTATAAATTCCCCAAGGCACGTGTGTGCGCGCGCGTGCGCGTGTATGTTGGCAATGATATGTGATTCAAAGGAGAAAAAGGATCAATGATAAAGCTACTTATATACTTGGCACTGAATAATTAAACTAAAGATTAGAGAAGCAAAAAAAAAATTAGGGGAGGTTCAACTCTTCTGAGCTCCTTGACACTTATAGTTGCTTAAGGCAGCTTTTAGAAAGGAATAGCCCTTATGCAAAAAGTTTTGGTTTTTTTTAACCCCCCTTGAGAAGGAATCACAGGTCTTACATGAAAATGATGTGCTGCTTGGTTGCATTAAAACAGCAAGGGTCCAGACACATTACAGCTAATTTTAGTAGATAAGACAGATACACCTCAGCTTATTTTTCTCTGTCTCACTCCCCATCCCAAAAGCCTCAGGTACACTCATTACACGATTCCCTAGCAGTGGTTCTCAACCTTCCTAATGCCGCAACCCCTTAATACAGTTCCTCATGGTGTGGTGACCCCCCAAACCATAAAATTATTCTCGTTGCTACTCTATAACTGTAATTTTGCTACTGTTATGAATCATAATGTAAATATCTTTTTGTTTTCCGATGGTCTTAGGCGACCCCTGTGAAAGGGTCGGTCGACACCCCCCCCCCAGGGGTCACGACCCACAGGTTGAGAACCGCTGCTAGAGTCAGGCGGTGGGAGTGGAGAGTTTCAGCACAGCGTGTAGCTCTCCACATCATACTAGTCTGACCAAGAAAAAGAAAGAAAGGGAAGAAAGAAGAGAGGGAAGGCAAAGAGAGAAGGGGGAAAGAAAGGAAGGAGAGAAGCAGAAAGAGAGAGAGAAGACAGAGAGAAGGAGAGAGAAAGAGAGAGGAAAGCGAAGAAAAGAAAGAAAAAACAAAAAGCAGGAGGGAGAGAAAATTTTTAAAAAGGAGAAAGGAAGGATGCTTGGATGAAGAGAGTGAAAGGGAGCAAGAAAGAGAGCGAAAAAAGCATGTGAGAAAAAGGGAGACGGTCCAAGAGGGAGAGAAATAGAACCTTCACCAGCACTACAGAATCTCCTACAGGCAGTGTATTGTTTTCTTGAAAGCTCCGAAGCTAAGCAATTCCAAGAATGTTTGGCAAAACCCTTTTGGGAAGGCTGAGGTGGGGCACGGGGGATAGGGGCTTTCTCACACACATGCACACCCGGCCCCCACGCAAGATGTGACAAGGTCAGGGAGACCTAGCGGAAACCTTCAGGTCATCCAGAGAACTGCTCCTCTCGCTGGTCCTGCAGCGGCGAGGCGGTGGGGGGTGGGGAAAATAGGGGGGGTGAGAGCGCCGAGACGCGCGGGGCGCGGAGATGAGCAAGTGGCGAAGCTTGACCGAGCGCAGGCGGGAGCAGCCGCCCAACTCCAGGCGCGGGATCTGCTGAGAGGCCACGGTGAGTCTCTCCGGGTGCGGGTCCGAGGGATGCCCGGGGTGCCCGGGCCGAGGAGGGCCCGTAACCTTTCCGGAGTCTGGCCTCGGCTCGGCGCTGCTGCCCGCAGCCTGGAGCCGGCGCCGCTCCGGGCGCGCCTGGGCGGACACACGGACCGACCCGCGCTCGGCGGGGCTCTTGGCCCCGCGCGCTCATTGGTGGGGATGTGTCTGCTCAGCAGCCTCCAACTTCTCCCGAATCCCACTGGTGAGTCCCGAGAGAGCGAACGGGCGCCGGGGAGCCGGGGGAGAAGGGTCCGAAGGGCGCGAGAGCCGGGGGCGGTGGGACCGGAGCGGGGAGGGCAGAGCCGGCCGGGGGGAGCGTTTGCCCCGCGGGCGCGCCGAGCAGGGTCAGAGGATCAGGTCCAGCGCGATCCGAGCGCCCGGGACCCCGTGGCCGTGGGCGAGGGAGGCGTGCCCGGAGACGGAGCCGCAGCTGGGACCTGAAGAGTGAGGGAAAGGGGTCGAGAGGGCGACCTGGAGGAGGGCTCTGAAGTGCCGTCAGGTCGACTCTTCAGGTTCATTTCCATAGCTCCTGCCTGGGTTCTGTTTGGTTGCCAAGATCAGCGCTACCTAATTGCAGCGGGGCTGATTTGGGGGCTTGAAATTTGCCATTCCGTTGTACAGGCGCTGATGGGGTTTTTTGGGGTGGTTTTTTTTTTAAAGCAAGGTTTGTTTTCATTTTGAATTCTGTCGGATTTTCTCTTCATTTGTAACTCACTTTTCTATTTTTACTTTTCCTAACCTGAAGATCTTTTCATTATCCCACCTCTTCATCTTGCTTAGAATCTTAGTTTCCTGTTATATAATTTATGCGGTTAGCGTACTTAAACCACACAAGGGTTGGTTGGCAGGAGTGGTGGTGGTGGTGGGGGTTCTTTTGTAGATGAAAGTTTCCTTACTTAATCGGTCTCAATCTATTTGTAGCATGTGAAAATAAGGGTAATTGCAACCTAACGCTCTTCTTTAAGCCACTTGGTAAAGTCTGTTCCTCCCCCAAGTATGATGCAAATGGTAATTTTATTAAACTGAAAAATAGTACCTGGCTTACAGTGTCAGTGTTTGGGAACTCCTAATCGGAAAAATCGGCTATGAAGGCGTGTAGCTTCTCCACTTTTGTTGCATTGTTGCTGGCTTCCAGCACTTTAAAACAATTGTCCGATAGTTGCTCGGGTTCAATGCTGTGACTTGTTGTTGCACAGCTATACAGCATGTAGGAGTAATGTGATTGGAACTCTGTGCCCAGAACTCCAAATTCCGGCCAAGAAAACACCTACAAATTAATGTCCGGGGAAAACAAAGAGATGATTTCTCTTGAGTACCTGCCTTCTCAGCTTCTGCAGCTATAGTCTGAACATGAAACCTGTTTCTCCTGTTTCCTGTGCCTCAGTTTCCATAATACAAACTATAATTGCATGGCGTACCCTCAGGTACTTGCCGAAATGTTAATGTAGTTTTGTGCTGTGAAGATGAACATTGCTTAGGTTTATAGGCTTTCCTTTAACAAACCTTAGTTATTCTCTAAGTTCTTTGATTTGACTATGTGATAAAGTGATGTGTATACTCAACTGGTCCAAGCACTGCTGCTTTGTATTGCTTTGAAATTGAGCTTCTACTTCAGCAAAATAATCATGTTTTCTTTCAGTGATGTTGTCAAGCTTGCAGGGTTCTTTTTGGGGCTAGATCTCCTAATTCTCTGTTTTCTCCTTCTTGGAAGTGTCTACTTTTTGGTCTAAGCTTTCTAACGTATCTCCAGTTAAGCCGAAATATGTTAAGGATATAGGTATGTTTTGGCATATCCTGTTTATTATGGGACTACGAGTATCAATCTATATCTACTCATATGTATCTATCTTTCTATCTCTACCTATCTTCTTTTTGTGTGTGTAATTGCTTTTATTTCCAAGCCCTCTCTCAAATGGGGTTGGGTGTGGTTGAGTTGGATATTCAGGTATCTGGGAGGCTGGTGATATGTTTCATCCTGAGGTTCAAGATTCTGACCTCTATTTTCTTAAAAGAAAATACTGAATCCATTGGAATTAACTGAAAATGAATAACAAAGTTAATTTGGGAGGTTCAATTTGCATCGTTTCTGCTTTTACTCAGTACTGTTGAAAAGTGCTACTTAAGAGCAAATGACTTAGAACATTTGCAGAAGGTTTAGGAGAAGGGCAGATGGAGAATTTGCAGGTGATTCAAAGACGATATTCGTTTGACGCAGGTAAAAGGACTAAACAGCTTCAGTCACTGCCTTCATGTCCCTACAACAATTTCTGCAGCCTTAGGTGCAGAGCCATTAATAGCCCAGATGTTTTCCTGCAAATGCCTGATGTTCTAAAGAGCACCTTTAATTTAACCCCGGGGCTGCCCTGGTTCCTGGCCCTCAGTTTTACTGGAGAAACTGATTGTTGTTTGTAAGAAAGAACTAAAAAGAGAAGCGGGTCATATTTATACCAGGACAATGTTTCTTTAGATTGTCTTCTGAAATATTATTAGAGCAGGGGGAATAACTACTCAAGAAAGGGAAATATTTGTGCAAATGTGATTAATATTCAGATGTTCTTTAGGTCAGTCTTGACTTCTTCTGGGGGAACTAGGAAAATTACTCTTTTTATTGTTTGACTCTGTATGATGTCCAAGTGTTAAATTTATTCCCATCTTTTCTTTCCCCAACCACCACCCCTATTAAAATTACAAGGACTGCAATCAATGCAATTCCATATCATACCCCCAGGGGCTGTGAGACTAAGCCAACATGAGTTACATAACCATTAAGGAAGACATTTTAACATTCAGGTACATTACATTCCACGTTTATTGAGCAGACATGGTTTTCATGGTCTAATAAAATATTTTTATTTGATAGTCTGTCCTTGGTTATAGCCTCATGTAATCAAGGGGACGGCATGCTTAAGATTTTGTATCCAGAACTTTAACGTCCAGTTGTGGTTCACTTATTAATAACTCACTGGGGAGATTAAATCCCTAATTATCTGTTGGATCTCCCAGGCCACACTTCAAATGTAGACTCTGTTTCTACTTTATCCTGTGCCTCAGTTTCCACAAAACACACCCCATGGGAATTGCGTGTATTCATCAAAGACCTTTAACTGTAAGAGTATTTCTGAGCAATCACTTCACCTAGGAACTAAATTATATGCTTAATTTGGAACTAAATTATACGCTTAATTTGTATTAAGCTGTAAAAAGCTAACCTGTTAGCTTACAATGCTCTTTTCTACAGTCCTGCAGAAAAATTGAAGTTGTCTGGGCTTAGGTGGATGGCCCATAGAGAATCAACAGGCCTCTAAAAGAAACATAATGAAATCTGATATTTAGGCTTATAGCCTCTAAATTTTCCTCCTAAGCTTATGCAGTACAATCTAAAGTGGCTCTTATTATATGATGATACAATTTTATTTCAAACAGTGACCAAATGTATTTTTTAGAAAGAACATTTACTAGTTGTGTAGCCTTGGGCAAATTACCTGACTTCTCTGTGCCTGTTTTCTAAGATATGGAATTGGAATGTTAATATCCACCTTACAATGATTAAATGAATTAGTACATGTAAAACACAAAGAACTGTGACTGACACATGGGAAGTATTCAATAAATGTCAACTATTATTAGTATAAGTATTAATAGTAATTTAAATACAAGTTAAATATCTTAACCATTGTTACCCTGACCTACAAGGTAGAATTTTTTAAATTACATATTTTTATCTTACTGAGTTGCAAAAAGAGATTATAGTTAATATTGTTCATCCCAGGAGGTAAACCACTGACTTTTCTCCAGTGAGTAACCTTTTTCAGAATGTTATCTAACCAGTTAATAGATACCCATATCGGCTCTAGTCATAATTTTGAACTGTAAAATCAAAAGTCGTTTTTCAGACTAAACTATCACAAGTGTTTATTGTGTTTTGTTTTTGTCTGTATTCCTATTTCAAATTATTGCTTAGTCAAAGCCTCAAAGTGTTAGTCATTGATTGCCTAACTCCTAAAGGAAGCTACTGGAACAAGATATAAAATTCACCTTTGACATTGTCCGAAGTTCAAAAGGGTGAGTTTAAAACGTTCCTTAATGATGGTACAGCAATTATTTGCTTGTGAACTGCTGAAGGAATCATACATATTTAGCTGAGTCTCCTTGTCTAATTTTGCTTGGATCTTCTGTGATATATCAAAACAAAGACAAAAGGTTGTAACCGGGACCTGTCACATTCATCTGGTTCTATATTCTTCACTGTCAGAATCAAGATTTTGACTTTCAACAAAAAATTTTTATTTCTTATTTAAAATGAATCAACCTTTTCCTTTTATTCAGCCACATTAAGCATTTGGAAAATTGTATATATATTTCCTCTTCTCTTTATTAATTTATTGGTAGTTTAAAAAAATTAAAAAAAATTTTTTTTTGCAAATTTTAGGTGATGGGCAGATCAGAAAGTCAGATGGATATAACCGATAGCAACACTCCAAAGCCAAAGAAGAAACAACGATGGACCCCATTGGAGATCAGTCTTTCTGTCCTCGTTGTTCTCCTCACCATCATTGCTGTCACGATGATCGCACTCTATGCAACCTATGATGGTGAGTTCCTCCCACCCCTGTGCTCACAGAAATGCACAAGAGAGTAAAATCTTCATCTTATGCTTTTCCCATCTACCAAACAAATGTGTTAAGGAGAAAGACAATTAAAGATGGAGCTATAAAGATTCATTTATAAAATGTGACATCAATATGTCAAAACAATTAACTTTCACTAAAGTACAATGTCTTTTATGTTTGAGCCAAGTTATTAATTGCCTAGTATATTTAGTGCACTCATACTTAGTTTTTGAGGATTCTAATGTACAATTCTATTTGATTGAAGTATACACAATTTTATGACCAACTTCAATTAGAGAGCTTTTGTTGTGTCATTGAAATTCTAAAGGGCTTCATAGGAATTTAAGAGGTCTAATTTGAGTCTTAGAAGTTTTTCACAATAAGGATTAGAAAAGATTGGTTCTTTAATGGCAAAAAACATGATTACCAGACTAAAACAACTGATAATTTAAAAGACCTACGGCTGAGTGGGTAGAGAATGTAATAAATACATTTTTCTTCATAATAAAAATTTTAAATTTAGGGTTTGCCTATTTTATTCCTCCATATTTTTTGTCTAACTAACTACTGACAATGATATATGATATTCAGGTTTAGTTTTTTTGCTTCAAGGAATTGATTATTTAATTGGCAGTTTTTAAGATAGGGAGAAATTAGAAAACTTGTATTGCAAATATTTATGCATATACCCTCCTTTTTCTAGATGGTATTTGCAAGTCACCAGACTGCATAAAATCAGGTAAGAAGATGGCTTTTAAATACTTTTATAATTAATGTATAACATTTAAAAAGCAAATGCTAGTAGATATATCTCCAAATTTGCTTTCTTTATGCTTGTATTTATTATAGATCACTTATTTTATAGTGAAGGAAAATAAAAATGTATTTAAATAGATTAATTAACTTGTTTAGTCTAAAAAGGAAATCACTGTGTTCAGCCCTGGAGTGTATGGTAGGGTGATAGAGAACTCTGTCGCTAGCTTAATGGAATTGGAGAGAAAATCAGCATGTATGAAACAGTGAGCATCCTAGCATTCAGTATGAAATTTCTCCATGCATACCATTAGACTCATTAGAGGGATAAAAAAGGAGTAACAGGTAGTCACTTAAGCTACATGGAGAAACTGAGATTTGGGAGGGGCCTTGAAGTAGGGCTAGGATTTGGAAGTGGCAGTACGGAAGAGGGAATTCCAAACAAGGAGAAAGAACAACAGGAATAAATCATATTGTGGAGAAGCAGTGAAAATGTAACCTTGATAGATTGGGTCACATTACTGAGAGCTTTGAAAATCCATGTTTAGCCTTGATGTTGTAATAACAGAGAAATGGTTATTTTCCTGACGAGATCACTCAGCAAGGCAAAAGTTGAATGATGATTCTAGGAATGCTCGGCTGGGTAGATTGAATGAGGGGTGATAAGGCAGGGAGAGTGGCAGGTAGGGGTTTTAACTCAGGTGTGAGCTGAGGAGGTCAGCCTGTGGTGGGATGAGACAGCTGCGGGGCAGCATGAAGGGAGAATTGGATGGCGCGATAGAAATGACTCACTAAATGAAGGATGTGAATAATTTGAAAACCATGCCAACTTTTAAATAAAACCTAAAGGATTCAGGAGAATGGTGGCAGTGTGTACAGAAGTAGAGAAGTTAGGAGGTAAGTTTGTCTTAGGGAAGGATGTGATTAATATGGATTTGGACATGTTGAGTCTAAGCTGGGTTGACGTCCCCGTGGGGATAGACAGCAGGAAGGTAGAGATGGGGTGTTGGAGACTCTCTCACGTGGTAGATTTAGGATCTATCAACCCAGAGATGACAGTTGAAGCCTTGGGAGAATCTGAGTTCCCAAAAGGAGGAAAGAAGAGGTGTAATGCCTGAACTTAGGAGGACATCAAAAATTAGAGAAGAAGAAAAAGAAAAGTCAGAGAAGGGAACAGAGAAGTGTATGGAGCTACAGAAGTCACATCCATTAGTGTGTGGTGAAAACAGAAGAGCATTTTGAGAGGAAGAAAAGTGTAGCTGGGCACAGCACCCTGGATATGAACACAGTATTAATCCCTTTGACAAGAGATTCTAAACTTCCTTCCAAGAAATAACTTGTCCCTAGTGATTTTTTTTAACCATTTTCTGTTGGATATTTTAACTATGTTTTTGTTATTCAGACCTTTGCAAAATAACGATGGCAAAAAATCTTGGGATTTTAGGTTATAATCTGATAACCCAAATATGTGCCCTTTGCTTTTCTATATTGCTTTTTGATGATGATGATGATTTTCCCATTGGATCTTCAGTGCACCAACCGTACTCCTGAGACATGATGTAGGTAGCTTGAGAAAGATCTGATTGGGATATCAGCAACATAATAACAGGCACTTCCCCATCTTTGGGCTTTCCCAGAAACAACAGAAGTTTTTCTGTTACCCAGGGAAATAGTTGTACAGGTACGTTGGCTGGGAGATGTCCAGGGCCCCTGTACCAGAGCAAGTTGTCAAAGTTACCATTTGCTCTATCCCCAAATCCTCCTCTTCCGTCCTGTCTACCAGCTGCCTTACTATATGCGCATACCTATCCTCCACTTACATAATGACTTCTCTCTCCAAGTTTCTCAGTTCTTAATACACTTGACGTGTTTAAGTCTCTTCATCTATAGGTTCTGTTTCACACAGTCTCTTCTCCCTCTTACCCCTTTTTTCTCTTCTTGTTTTCTTGCATTTTGTTTTTGAAGAAACTGGATCCTTTGACTAGGTAGGTAGGCATAAAAATCTGGGCAGGTTCCTCTAGTGGTACCCACCCTAACAAGCAATGTGATATTTGGAATCTTGAATCTTAGATGTGACTTAATGTTTAGGAGTATGGCTTTGGCTTTTTAATACTGTTTAGCAAATCTCAACTCATTAAAATGTATTTAACCTGTATCCTCTAATTGTAGCTTAGAAATCATACCAAATGTAAAACACCTCCCTGGACTGTCTCTTGGCAGAGAAGTGTATACAATAGAAATAGCTTCAGTGGTAAACATGATTGCTGAATAGCTTTGTGTTTTTCTTCATTCTGCTGGGTTGGTTCACAATCTGTTAGAATACTTTCATACTCATAGTTCTTATTCTTCCTGGGTGAAAAAATGAAATTGAAACTCACCCTTATGGATACAGTCTTCACACCCATGCACACACACATAGTTCTCTGCTGGTTAAGAAATCTTTTCTGCCACGGAAAATACAACTATTGCTTTTAGAAATTGCTGCAAATTAAGAAAACTCTAGGGGAAATCTTAGACAGAAAAATGCAGTAAAGAAAGGGAGAGAGTGGAGTGGATGGAGAGGAAAAGCAAGGTGGAAAAAAAGAGATTGAAGAACATATAAGGTCTCCTACTAGCAATTCTATAACTTAATTTAAAGGAATGGGAGAATTCAAACCTGAGCACAGAAGTTCTTGAGAATTTAAGAAATTAAGTATTGAGACCCAAGGTCCTTACTTTAAGTGCAAGGTGGTTCTAACTTAATTCTTTCTCCTGGTGGAAGGGAAAATCACAGTAAATGCACTGTTCTCTTTTATCCTGAAAAGTCAAGGGATAGAAATCAGGCCATACCAAGGCAAAAATAAAATATTGCAGAAACCTATTAAGTACTTAAACCTGAGCATCTATGAATTTAAATATTTATAATATGAATAAAATATTTATAATAAACACTTTAAATTAATGTGTCTATATGTGATATGCAGCAGTATGAAAGATTACACAAGACTTAAAACACTACTTAACAAATAACAAGTTAAGGCAGTGTTCAAAATCCTACTATTAAAGTAGAAGTAATATTATTCATCTCTTATTTACTATCTAAGATTGTCAAAAACGTGGAGTTATAGAGCTGGCATGTGATTTGTCAAACTTCTCTATGTAAATCTAAATCCTGGAACCAGCTTCTATTGCATTGTAATCTTACTAAGAAGATTTCAAGGAATCTTATGCTTCCCATCAGGGGTTGTCAGCTTCATCACTGTTGACATTTTGGGCTGGATAATTCTTTGTTGGGGGCAGGCAACTGTCTTGTGTATTATAAGATGTTGAGCAGTATCACTAGCTGCTAGCCATAGATTCCTAGTAGCAACGTGCCTCCCAGTTGTCACATCTAAAAATGTCTCCAGATATTGTCAAATGTCCCTTGGGGCAGCATAATCACTTCCAATTGGGTACCACTGGCTTAAATGATCTCAAGAGATCATCTACTGTTTTTCTGCTTGTCGTGGTCAGAATAATGCCTCCCCAAAGATGTCCATGTCCCACCCCATGGGATTCTGTGAATGTGTTACCTTCCATGGCAAAAGGCACTTTGTAGATGTGATTACATTAAGGATCTTCACATGTGGAGATTATCCTGAATTAGCTGGGTGGTGTTACTTAGTCACATATGTATTATAAGGGGAAGAGAATAGGAGGGTCAGAATCACAGAAAGAGATGTGAAAACAGAAGCAAAGGAAGCAGAGGTTGCAGCAATGTGACCACAGCCAAGGAATGTGTGTGGCCCGTAGAAGCTAGAAAGGGAAAGGAATGGTTGTCCCCTAGAGTATCCAGAAGGAACACAGCCCTGTCGGCCCTTTTTAGACTTCTGACCTCCAGAATTATAAGGTAATAAATCTGTGTTGTTTTACGCCACTAAGTTTATGGTCATTTGTTACAGTGGCAATAGAGAACTAATAATACGCCTCCCATAATTCCTTTATTTTAAGACTATCTCTGAAGAGTTAAGAAACACACACACACACACACACACACACACACACACACACACACTGTGTCCTGCCAAACTGCTGTTTTATTACTAAATTGAGCTGTGTAATATACAGGTATAGGGAAGGAATGTTAAATGGATTAATAAAAGGGGATAATAATAGAATGCAGGAGACTAATAATAGAATATAATAAAATAAAAACAGAAGGTAATGAAATAGAATAGATATAGCTAACACTTTTTTTGACTGTTTCTGAGTCTGGCACTGTTGTAAGCAGTTAGCATGTATTAACATATTTGATCCTAATAATGACTCTGTGAGGTAGGTACCATTCTACAGTCTTTTCACAGATGAAAAAACTTGGGTTGGGATCCCTGCACAGGAGGCAGCCTGGCTCCAGAGCCAGTATTCAGGACCATATCTCCATGTTGCCTCAAAGGAGCTAGGAATCTGTCTACCTTTTAATACCCTGTGCCTGTACATACAGTATGTGAGAGCAGATTGCATCCCCTCCTGCTAGAATTTGGAGCTAAAAGATATAAGATGACTCTCCAAGAGTTGAAATATATATATTTTTTACTAGTTTCAGGTGTACAAAACAACATAGTAATCAGACATTTACGTAACCCACAAAGTGATAACCCCAACAAGTCTATTGCACACCCAACACTGTACATAGTTATTACAACATTATTGATTATATTCCCCATGCTGCACCACACATCCCCATGACTATTTTTTAAATTATATTTGACATTCAAATTAATTTATATTAGCTTCATGTGTGTAGTGTAGTGAGTAGACATTTATATAATTTATGAAGTGATCCCCCCTTTAAGTCTACTACCCATCTGACACTATACATAATTTTTATAATACTACTTAGTATATACCACATACCATACTTTACATCCCTGTGACTGTCCTGTAACTATCAATTTGTATTTCTTAATCCCTTCATCTTTCTTACCCAGCCCTCCAATTCCTCCCATCTAGTAACCATCAGTTTGTTCTCAGTATCTATGGGACTGTTTCTGTTTTATTTGTTCTTTCCCCCCCCCCTTTGGATTCTACATATAAGTGAATTCATATAGTATTTGTCTTTCTCAGGCTGACTTATTTCACTTAGCATAATATTCTCTAGGTCCATCCATGTTGTTGCAAATAGTAAGATATCATTTTCTTTAAGACACAGTAATATTCCATTGTATATATGTGCCACAATTTCTTTATCCAATCATCTATTGATGGAAATTTTGGTTGCTTCCATATGTTAACTATTGTAAATAGAGTGGCGGTGAACATAGGGGTGCATAAATCTTTTCAAATTAGTGTTTTGGATTTCTTTGGATAAATACCCAGGAATGGAATTGCTGAGTCATAAGATAGCTCTATTTTTAATTTTTTGAGGAACCTCCATACTGTTTTCCATAATGGCCGCACCAATCTGCAATCCCACCAACAGTGCATGAGGGTTCCCTTTTCTCCACATCCTCGCCAGTACTTGTTTGTTGATTTATTGATGATAGCTATTCTGACAAGTGTGAAGTAATATCTCATTGTGGTTTTTATTTTCATTCTCTGATGTTTAGTGACATTGACCATCTTTTCATTAGTCTGTTGGCCTTCTGTATGTCCTCTTTAGAGAAATGTCTGTTCAGGTCCTCTGCCCATTTTTTGATTGGATTTTTTTTTTTTGGTGTTAAGCTACATAACTTTTATGGGGGTCTTTTATGATTCAATATACATTTTAGGATTATTTGTTCTAGTTCTGTGAAAAATGCCATTGGTATTTTGATAAGGATTGCTTTGAATCTATAGATTGCTTTGGGTAGTATGGACATTTTAACGCTATTCTTCCTATCTATGAGCATGGTATATACTTTCATTTATTTGTATCTTTAATTTTTCTCATCAGTGTCTTATAATTTTCTGAGTATAGATCTTTTACTTCCTTGGTTAAATTTATTCCTTAGTTTTTTTTTGGTTTTATTTTTTTTGATGCAATTGTAAATGGTATTGTTTTCTTATTTTGTCTCTCTGATAGTTCGTTATTGGTGTATAAAAATGTAACCAATTTCTGAATATTAATTTTGTGTCCTGCTACTTTACTAAATTCATTTATTAGGACTCTAATAGTTTTTGGATGAAATCTTTGGGGCTCTCCATGTATAGTATGTTTCTTGCACCTCTTGAGTAATTGTCCCTCCTCTGGAGCCCAGGGTGAGTACCTGTGAGTGAGTCTATGTGTAGGCCCCTTATGAGGACTCTGGGTTACCAGCTGCCTTCTGTCTCACTGGGACAGACGAAGGGAACCCCCACTGATTTTCACTGCCAGATGTTGTGGGGACTCCTCTTCCCCACACAGGACTCCTGGGCTGGAAAGCCCAGTGTGGGGCTGAGACCCCTCACTCTTCTGGGGGGACCTCCACTGCTGAGGTGTCCCTCCCAGTGCTCAACCACTATCTGTGGGCTTGGCGTCAGCCTGTTTCATGTATCCACCCCTCCTACCCATCTTGATGTGGCTTCTTCTTTATATCCTTAGTTATAGAGTTTCTGTTCAGATAGTCTTCAGATCATTTTCAAGGTTAATTGTTCTATAATTTAGCTGTAATTTTATTTGATCCCGGGAAGCAGCAGGCATAGTGTATACCTATTCTGCCATCTTGGACCTCCCAAGAGTTGAAATATGTTAATCGAGACTGAGAAAGAAGAGAATAAATATTGCTTAGACCCAGAAACCAGCTACTTTACTGAAAGCAGTGAGCAGCTTCATCAGTGATTTTAGTACATCAAATGCAACATGGAACTGAGGGGTGTAAAAAGCAAATATTAGCAGTTTAGTCCTATACTCTCCAGGGGATAGAGAAGCCAAGGTACATGAGCAATACAGTTCACAAGAGAGAACCAGACCATCTGTAGTGTTGTACATGTTGTACACTGCACAATTGGGACAGCCCTGAGAGATAGGCTCGTGGAGCATCAAGACCTGGATGAAACCTCTCAGAACTATCCATTTCCTTTAACTCTCTACTAACCAAGCAAACTTTTGATGACTATTTAATTATTAATACAAGGAAAGGAGGCATTACATTCGCTTGAAAGATATATTCAGATGATGAATATATTTACATTCTGATTTATCACCTTTATGTGGCTTGAGCTATGACCCTTGAATTAATTGAAAGCTCCAAGTAGCTGGTCATTTTTGTAAGGGCCAGATCCTGGTAATGCCCTAGGCGAAGTCTTTTGGCACCCACTGGTCTTTTCTTGACAGCAACAGGGAGCCTCTGTCTCCCTATGGGCCATGGTCTCTCATTTCTTGCCTAAAAAACACCCCAGAAGCCTCCATGAAGAAAAATGGCACAACTGCAAAAGTACAGGAAGTACTGCAGACTAACACTTGAGGGCTGTCAGCTGAGTTACAACCTTTCAGAGTAGTAGATTTGAGGTTATTTTATTACATAATTAAGTTTGAAAAAAATAATAAAACACCCTTCAGGCAATAAGAATGCAGCAGGTATCTCAGTGGAAAGACTGCTGAAGCACACCTTTGTTAATGTAAATGTGGCAAGTGGCAATTTGCTTCTGGCGGCTTCCGACACAATTTTTCTGACAATTGTATATCAATATTTGCTTTAAAAATTCTCCAGTCAAAATTAGCAACTGTCAATCAAATTCTTTCCAAGAAAGGGAGTGTATTATATAATAAATACACACATATATAACATATTTTTATTACCTTCTGCGTAGTTTTTAAGCAGTAATACACCATCATTTTTTTAATGCATGGTCAAGGTATGGAAAAGCTAGACAAGTTGAATTAAGCAGTTAAAAGGAAAGAAAATTAGTATAGTAACACCTTGTAAACTTATTTGAAATCCAAAGGTTTGTTTTGCAGCTGCAGTAATTACCTGTACGTAAAGGGGAGTAGATATAAACTCGATTTTAGGCTGGGATGAGGACCCCATCTTTACTCTTAACATTTTAGAATGAGAGATATGGGAAAGCCCCTCTGTAATTGAAGGGTCTTGCTCTGTCATGCTTATCATCAAATCCAAGCTTCTTTCCAATAAGCCTTGGACATAATGTGAAGCTCAAGTTGATAAAAATATGTAGATTATTTAAGGAAAGTTAAAAAACAGAATTAAAAAGATCATAAGAGGAAAGTTGCACAGCCTTCGAATGGAAAAATTTGATTCTCTGAGACTATTCAGAAAAGGAGATATGGCGATTCCTGGGGGAAGGGCTAGTTTTGATCCTATTTCTGACTGACTGAAAACTCGAATAAATTCTCTCTGTTCAAAACCCCCTAACCCCTTACCCACTAGGAGGGCTATCATAAAAAAGGTAGACAGTCTCAAGTGTTAGAGACGAGAAACATCATACTTTGCTGATGGAATGTAAAATATTTTAATACATCTCAGCTCAAAATGTAAACACCATTTTGGAAAACAGTGCAACCATTTTTATGAAAATTAAACATATGCTTTCCATACAACCCAGCAATTCCACTCTCAAGTATTTACCTTAGAGAAATGAAAACACATGTCTTCACAAGGATGTTTATGTCATTGTTCCTTATAGCATTATTCATAATAGCCAAAACATAGAACAACTCTGATGTTTATCAACAGGTAAATAAACAAAATGTAGTAGAGCTATAGACAAAAATGCTACACAACAATAAAACAATAAAAAGGAACAGACTGATACATGCAATAATATGGATGAACCTCAAAAACATGCTAAGTGAAATAATCCAGACACAAAAGACTGCGTGTTATAGAATTCCATTTATATAAAATTTCCAGAAAAGGCAAAATTGTAGAGGCAGAGAGCAGAACAGCTGTTGCTTAGGGCTGGGAATGGAGAAGGGATTGCTGCACATGGGCACAAGGGAACTTTCTGGATTGATGGAATCATTCTAAAATTGGATCATGGTGATGGTTGTACAACTATGTATCAAAAATCATTGGGTTAATTTATGGTATGCACATTATAGCTCAATAAAATGGTCAGAAAACGAAACCAAACCACTCTCATCCCTTTTATTCCATCTCCAATGTCCACTAATAAGTAATTATCTTATATTTTGATCTTATGCTTGCTAATAAATGTTGAGTCCATTAATTCCCATTTTTGCAATTCAAAATATGCATGGTTTTCAATGCCTACCACATCTTCACTAAATAATTCAAGCTTCTTACTTTGAGTGAGTACCTATTATTTGATTACATTAGGGCTATCCTGATGAAAACAATTATGGAAATTAGTAAATCAACTAGGAAGTTAAAATTATTTCAGAAGTGGACATTGGAGGCATTATTTACATGCCTTGGGGTTTCACTTTCAGAGGAAGACAGAGATATATGTGGGATAGGAGGACCAGCCTTCTCTGGTTCTGAGTCAGAATTCGGGGTCTACCAGAGAATAGTTACCAGGAATAATCCTGCTTCTGGAAAAATGTGTTGGGTTTTCATGCAGGCTCTGTGACATGTTTTCCTTTTCACCTTGACTGCTAGTAAGGCAACACTCAAATTTTAACCTGTAATTTTAGGACATCTTTGTATACATTTGATTCACTAGCATTATTCCTGGTCATTTTTTTTCTTCCCCATTGAGCGTATATGTATTCCGGTAAGGCCACTTTGAAATCTTTTACTAGCAATGTAAGTTAATTGAATGACTAGAGTATAGATAAATTCCACCAATAGATATGTGCAAGAGAAAGACTTAAATAGTAAACTTTATTTCAAAGAGATGCACGTGTTATGAATAATGAAGGCATAAGCTTTTGAATGATTACTGCTTTTTTTTTTTTCTACTAAGCCAACTTAGCATGGGAGAGCGAAGATGTCAGTGGTGGCCACATCCTGTGTTGTTAGTATGGGATCTTAATTAAGTCCGTTTAGCTTTCGGCATTTCATTTTCCTTATCTACAAAATTGGAATGAGAAGTGTCTCATTTCATAGAGAAACATTAAAGACTAATGATCGTCCATTTCGTGTTACACATCCTTCAGGGAGATACACCATAGGGGTAATGCTCAGATACATTCCATTTAACGTGTTCTTTCGTGAATGCCACCAATGCACCATTTAAAGCTATTTATTGAATCAAAAAGCAGTCAGTATATTTTTAAGGAGAAAGTTATGGCCAAAAGAGAGAGGGGGGAGAGAAGAAGAGAGAGTAGTGCATTTTAGATATTCTCAGGTCAAAAATGTGTCATTCCTTATTAACGTTTTCCTTGACTATTGTGCTCTATTTTAGCATGCTGGGTGACAGTTTAGCCTGTGAATCTGTTACAATGAGCACATTCAGAAATTGGCACTTCGGGTCCATGTCTCCTACAAAGCAAAACCTACCAACAGGCACACCTGGGTTTGAACTTGTGGCTAGTCTCTGCTTGTCCTTGTAGGCTCTCACTGTTAACCTTTTCCTCACCACTGATTAGCCTCTAAGAGCAAATAAATAAGCCAGAGGCCTAGAGCAAGAGGAGAATAACTAGATTCTTACTATTCAAAGTGTGGTCTATGGACCAACAGCATCAGTATCAGCATCAGCTAGGAACTTGCAAAAATGCAAATTCTCAGGCTCCACCTGTGACATATTGAATCTGCACCTGCATTTTTAGTAAAGTCATCAGAAGAGCAGTGTGCACAATAAAGTTCAAGAAGTGCTGAAGAATAGTGATTCTCAACTATGGCTGCTTATCAGGATAATTTGGGAAGCTTTTAAAATATACCTATGCCAGACCTTCTCTCCTCCCTGACACACAAAGTTCCTATTCCTGCAGTGAACTGGTTTCTGTCAGCTGTTAGGAGGAAAAGCAGTTTCGGTAAATACACTGACATTAAGGTATATAGGAATTACCTGGATATTTGCATTTTTTTTTAATTTTTACTTTTATTTTTATTTTTTTTTTAGCTGAGCCATCCTGCCACCTGTTGGCAGCTCAGTGGCAGCTCAGCTCGGGCCAGGAATCAAACTGCTGTTGCTCAGAGCTCACACTCTTGAGCGAGCTCCTAACCAACTGAGCCAATCGGCTGGCCCAGATATTTGCATTTTTAAAAGAAGGTACATGTCAGCTAGCATTGTTTCAATAGGTACAGACTGTGCTACTCACTGCTAACTAAGTCAGAGCGGGTCAGACACTGGGCCTGTTTAACTGCTAATAATAAAGAAGCTGAACCTGGAGTGTCCTCCTGAATTTCCCAGTATAATGTGGACATGAATGCTTTCATAGAGACTTCAGAACAATGTCTTTCCTCATCCATTTATTCATTCATTCATTTTGTTTTTCCCAAAAATATTAATTGAGCGCCTTCTAAGCACTGAGTACTTTTTGAGACACTGGGAATATGAACTAAGATACCCCTGCCCTCATGAAAGTGATAGTCTGGTAAGCATGACAAGCCAATAAACAAAATTATCATGTGGTTTCGATGGTGCTCTGATAGCGGTAAGCAGCCTATGCTACAGGCACACTGAGGGGAAGAGCACCTAAACCACTTCATTCATGGCAATGGGCAGCTAGAGTGATTGTATAACTGGGCCAGAAAAGCCTTCTCCAGAGAACATGTCATCCCACTAAGTTCAGAAGGATAACCCGAGATTGCCAGACCAATGGCGCAGAGGGCAGCATGTGCATAGGCTGAATGCAGGATGCAAGTGAGGGCCTGGTGAGTTCAGGACCTCAAGTGGTTCATGATGGCTGGAGTGTAATGTGGGATGTACCAGGCTAGCAACGTGAGGCTGGAGAAGTAAACAGGGGCTAGGTCAGATGCTATGTGGGTTGCATAGAGTCTATAAAAATCAATAAATTTTCTAGAGTCTGTAGAAAATGAATATGTTACTAGAGTCTGTAGAAAATAAATCAATTCCGAGAGTCTATAGAAAATGAATAAATATGTTACAGAAAGCATCTAAACATTAAAGCATGTTAAGCAGAGGTGTCGCATTCTCAAGCTCACCTGCCATCTAGACTTGGTGAAGTGGAGGCAAAGATTTACTCATAAAAAGGAATAACATTTCCATGTCCTATGTGTGAGGGAGAGCTTGGCAAGATGGAAGAACTGAAAGAATAGCTATAGAGCTAAGTCATAAAGAGTATTTATGAGGTTGTGAGAATGTGGATGAGATAAACAGGAGTTGGATCTTATAGTCCATGTTAAAGTGTTTGGACCTTCTACTAATAGCAATGAGAAGTTATAGAAGGAAGGGTTTGAAGTGAGGCATGATTTGATGAGAATTGTTGAGAAAGATCACTAACTATACCTATAGAATGGCTGCACGCAGGAAATTAGGGTACTTCCCACATCTGGATGAGAGCTAATGGTTGCTTCCATTTGAATGGTTATAGGATGAAGAGAATGGATGGATGGGTTTGAGAGATATTTAAGGGGTAGAATCCAGAAGATAATAGTGTTTGCACAAATATGGGAGGTAGTGCAAAAGAAGTGAATAAAGTATAACTCAAATTTCTGGCTTGGGAAACTGGAGTTAAAGTATGTCCACTGAGCCAGGGGACACAGCAAGAGCTGGTCTAGTAATAGGCTGGGGCCAATGCAGTGAAAAAGTCCCTGTGAGACAGTGTAGACCTGAGACATTGCTAAGTCTTACATCTCTCAAAGTTCAGGGAAGTCAGGGTGGGAAATAAGGATTCAGGCATCATCTGCACATGCATGATGGGTTGGGATTTCCCAGGAAGGAAAAGGAGATTTCCAAAAGAGACTGAGGAGGAGTCAGAAAGGTAGAAAGGAAATCAATAAAGTGCAGTCAAGTGCAGCTTAGAGGCTGAGTAAGATAAGAAATGAAAGCAGAGAGAGGAAAAGTTTGAAGATTCAGGTAGATGGGGAAATGGGTGGATCTTGTTCCTGGGATGTAAGAGAGGAAATACTCAGAGAAAAGATGGCAGGACTGCCCTTAGACAGAGGAGGGCATCCTTTTCCACTGTTAGTTAGCAGGGGAAAGATGCAATGATGGTTTGGATGCAAATACTGTGTTTGAAGGCTAGGAAAGAGAGGAAGCCATGTGGTCCATCATCCAGTGCCTTCAATTTTGTCTGTGAAGTTAGAGGCAAAATCTGCCCCTGAGAGTGAGTTGGCGGAGAAAGTAAGAAAAATATTGAAAGCTGAAAAGGGGCAGTGCGAGCAGTGGAAACGAAGGCTTACCAGGGCCATGCAGAAAAGCCGTGCACATAATTGATGACCCTGTTGATGGTGAAGGCCATAATTTGAAATGGCATTAAACCAGACTGGTAAGGGATTTTCTCAGCATCGCAATTAATACCTTCAACAGGTATTTATTGAGCACTATTCTAGGAGATGCAGATGCAGAAATGAGCAACACAATGCCCCTACTCAGAAGGAGCTTACAATCAACAATGAGACAGACAATCAATCAATTAATAAATGTATAAATATCTTAGACTAGAGTTGGAAGGAAAAAAGGAAGGTAGCTGGATAGACTCGGGGTAGGCTCACTTGCAGGGGACAAGAGAATGAAATACTTCGGTGAGATGATGATTCAAATGATGGCACCACAGGATGTAGCACAGAAAGTAAAAGAAAGGAAAAGAAAAAGTAGAATGAACAGGGTGAGATTTCTCAGTGAAGTTGAAGAGCAGGCATAGAGGGACTAAAATGGAAAAAAAAACACTTCTAAGGATTGGAAGGTTGGAGCACAGGTTACTCAAGTCAAAGACTGCAGAAGCAGAACTGTTCTGGGTAATAATATCAGGAATTACCATGAAAATTCATGTTACGATGTGGAGTAGAGGCAAAGGTCATGAGAGTCTAGAAGGTTAAGAAATTCTTAAGCTAGAGAGTAGGGGGGTAGTTTTTGCCCACATAGCCCCTGATGTTAGCTGGGAAGATGGTAGAACTCTCACGGAAGGAAAGACCCTGAGTGAGGTGTCAGTCTTTAATAAAGAGAAATGAATGTCTAGGAAGTTTAGTAGATGACAGAGATAAAACAGTTGAGTCTGGGATGGTCAACTGGCAGAAGCCTAAATAAATAAGCATGGTGGAGAGAAACGATTTGGATACTGCAGAGAGTGATAAGAGAAGGCAAGTTTTGCCTTTCAGTGCTGTGAAGTGCTAGAGGGACAAGGAGCTTCAGGGGAAGGGGGTTGAGTTCAGTCAGAGAGCTGGAGGGAGCATTCTGTGAGTAGGCTTAGGACTTAATACAGTCATGTCTTCTTGTCCCAGAGAATTCCAGAAGTGCTCTTCTAATCCTGTTTTCTCTCACAACTGAATCCCTTTTCTTTCCTTCTCTGGAGAGATAAGTTTGCAGGGGATATCCTTCTGAATGGAGGTCAATGTTTGCTAACAAGAGTAAGATTCCAGAATCCTAGGATGTGCAACTAGATCTAGAAATTAGTTCAGATAGGTTAGGGTTTTTGGCTCTTGTGTTATATGTAATTATATCACCTGAGTGGGTAAAATCAATCAGCAAGAGGAAATGTTGGCTTCATAAGTTATAAAATTGTCTAACCACTATGCTATATACCTGAAACTAGTATGATGTTGAATGTCAACTGTAATTGGGAAAAAAAAAAATTTTTTTTTTTTTAAACGAGATGTAGGCGGGCCACCTGTCTGGAATACTACTGTTGAACTCCATTTGCTAGAATTAGAATTACTAATGTATTCATTTTTATTTATTTTTATTTATTATTCATATCTTCAAACAAAATGTTTGTTAGTCATCCCTTAGAGGCAAGATCTTCCTTCAAAATTAAAAAACAAAACAAAACAGAATTGTCACATTTCAGATACCAAAATGTCTTTTTAATAAACTCTTCAATCCAGAGTAGTACCTTAGCTATGAAGCTAATGAAAAATGGGTTTGTTCACAGACAGACTAGGTGATTGGGAAGTCCAACTGAAGTCAGTCAGGCGCAACCACTAGCCAGCAGTGGGTCTCTTTCTCTGTGCTCAATGCTCAAGGCAAACATAAAGACAAACAAGCCAACTATGAAATTGTGGATATGGCCCAGGCCATATCTTTTATGTAGTTTCTTTTGTTAATCAAGACTTTACTGAACTTAAAAGAAATTCTTATTTAAAGAATCCCTAAATCATTAAAGACTTGTGCTTTAACATGTGCTTGAGGATATTTCCAGAAAAGAAAGCTTTTGTTAAACCCATTGGCTTAATTTTCTGGTGTAATGAAATTAGGCTGCTTCTAATACCTCTGCAGGCTGAAGCCAAAATAAATTTGTTGTCCCCAAACACGTGTATATATTAATTAATGACTTCACTTACTTAGAAGCCAAGGAGCAAAATAATAATTTATTTTTTTCAGAGAAATAATTTAATTCTATTTGAATGAATCAACTAAAGGAAACAACATACAAAAATTAATGAATCGAACAGAAAATTTCTCAGAGCACTGTATATGATATTCTGTAGCAAGGATATGACAATATATTGAGGAGAAATGGCTCAAATGAAACCCTGCAAGTCCCCTTAAGCTCATATCTATGCAAATGTGAATCTTTTAAAAGAGAATATAAGATAGTAACAATAGATGCTATGAAACTTTTCATGATATATTTCAACTGTGGTAATAAAATTAAAACAAAGAAAAGAAGTGGGAAGATTTGAAAAGTTAACCAACTGGTTTAGTTCCATGCAGGGCGTGTGTTGCTGTGACCCTCATCACCCTTCGTCAGACACTGGAGAATTTCCTTGGGGCACCACACACTGTCTGCTGTTTATAGCTCCTTCATCACAGCTTCCACGCTGGTCTTCATCCTGTGTAGCTTCCTTCCATTGCTGTTAGCTGGGAGCTTCCTGTTTCTGATCCCTTGGAGTCCATCTAAAATAAGATTCAGTCTGATGACACTGTCTCAGACTACTTCTACCTGAGCCCCGTTTATGTAAATGACAAACATTTTATATGGAAGAAAAATGTTTCTTAATTTGCAGAGGCAGGAAGAGCTCATTCATTTTGTTTGGCAACACACAAAGCCTAGGATCCTGCTTTTCCCTCAGCCATCAGCCATCACACCTATTAATGTGAAAAACTTCGGAGGGAAGAATCAATTGTCGTGTTTTATTTAATATAAGAAAATCTATTTGTGTAAAAATTCAAAAATTTTCAGATATTGCCTATCTGGCTTTAAATGAACAATAGTCATTTTTAATTCAAGTGTAGCAACAGGAAAAAGAAACCAGTATCAAAATATTTTAAGATTCTGATATAAGGCATGTGTGGTTTTCAAAGCTTTTAAAGAACAGATGGTGATAAGTTACTATAAGAAGACTTAATTAACTGAGAAGGAAGGAATCTTCTGCAATGTCATTATAGATTCGTAATTGTGCAAGGTGTTGGAATTAGAGTCCTTGCTTTGGGTGGAGGGTTACAATTATCATTGCTTTACATTCTGTGGGTTTCCTGGAAATATACTTTGAGATATTTCTCAGAAGTTGCACATCTCATACTGATAACTCATTACATTGTTGATGGTCTAAGACTCCATCTCTCACCTACTCATGTGGTCATACAAATGATGCCATGATATATGAACCTTACAGAGGAGGTCATAGGCAGCTTGACAAGTGCAATCCACAAGAATTCTGTCTGGATTCGTGGAGGGAACTAGTCCAAGCTAGGGCTTATGAAAACCTAAGTTAACTTGACAGGTCATGTGCTAAAGAGATGATTTAGAACTTTGTGACCAGCCATAAAGATAGAGTGAGAATAAAGGGACAGCTGTTCCCAGGAGATGGCCCTGATGAGATGGCCATGGGAAAGGCTGGCTGTTTCCTTCACCCTCAGCAAAGGTAATTTGTCTTTCCTGCAATCAAATCCCTCCACTTCACTGGACAAGGTGACAAAGGCCAAACCCCTGCTTATTAGTTCCCACACGTCTGCTCCCACCAATCAGACAGTCAGGGCTTCTCCTGGGGTGCTGAAGCCTTGAGAACATAGCTCTTCATCTTTTGTTCATCCTGTATCCTACCTCTCCCCACTCACAGAGAGCCACTCTACACTCCAGTCCTCTTTTGGTTCCCTCTTTTGTCAAGGCCATCACCTACCTTCTCTGCTTGGAATACAGCTCATTACCTGACTCAAGTATTTGTTGAATGGATGGAAGAAAGAAAGGAAGGAAGGGAGGGAAGGAGGGAGAGAGGAAGGAAGGAAGGAAAGAAAGAAAGAGAGAGAGAGAGAAAGGAAGGAAGAGAGGAAGGAAGGAAGGAAGGAAGGAAGGAAGGAAGGAAGGAAGGAAGGAAGGAAGAAAAAAAGGAAGAAATGCTCTCTGTCCCTTCCATCTTTGCCTAATCCCTTCTTCACTCCCAGCACACCCTATCCACTGCACAGAGAACTCACATCTCACTTGTAGTTAGTTTTCCAATGTCTAGTTTTGCCCACTGTAATGTGTTCACTATTTCTACCTTATTCATCATTCTGTTTCCAGCAATTAGCAAGGTGCATGGCACATAGTAAGTTCTCAATAAATATTGGTTGAATAAATAAATATTGTATTCATTTTTTAATATTTATTCTCAGGTTCCTTGTCTTGAGGTCACAAAACCATTGCTATCAAAGTAAAGTGATTTGTCAGGGCACCTGGTAAACAGACACAGTCGCAAAGAAGTGTTTTCCATCTGGCTTTGTCCCACTTATGCAATCAGATTTCCCAGTTCTGTATTTCTCTGTCAAGTCTCCTAAGTTTAGCCCTTTTCTGTCTGATCCATCTCCTTTGTTAGCAGTAAAGTCAATTATTTTCTTCTCAGTTGTTTAATTTACCTTGCGAATTCTATCCTCTTAAGCTAGAACTAGGTCAGCAAGGAAACAGTTTCTATATGTATTTCTCTTTCCCACTACTTTCCTGTTTCAGGGATTATTTCAACTAATTTCCTACCCAGGTAAGCATTTCCAGCTCTCTGGGACTAAAATCTCCATTAGCCTGGCCTTTCTTTGCATCTCCAGTTTTCTCGGAGCTTCTCCCTTCTCAGTAACTCATTTCTGCACTCCTTTAATGAAGCCCCTGTGTTCTCCTCTTGGGCGCCATTATTTAGCAAGTGTTGCTACTTTCAACCATGATTGTCTAAGGCTCCTGCATGCCTGGTTGTGTCATTCATAGCATGCTCAGTCACATCCTGGCCAGCTCACAGATACAAGCATAAGCTCATTTGCAGAAGACCACTGCACGTGACTGCTTACCACTAGGTGACATAGAAAATAGGAACTTGACTTGTCATCTGGGAAAGCTTGGGAGTTGAAAATGTGAACTGAGGGTAACAACCCTCCATATACAGATACAGTTACATTCTAGGAGTTTATGTGGATTATGAAAGAAACAGCCTTATTTCAGAGGAAAGCCTGCAGGCTCTGTGAGGGCAGGGGTTATGTCTGTTTTTTCACCATGATATCTTCAATTCTACGTAGTGTCAGACATAGCAGGGTATTCAAAAATATTTGTGGACATGAAATGGAAAGTTTCAGTCTTTTCATGCCCCACAAAGAGAAAATCCTTTTGGAGGAGGCAAATGATTTGGCATCGTCCTCTCGGGCTTCTGTAATAGAAAAGAGCTATTTATTCATTAGAAAAATCTAAACATGTGGAGCCAATGCTAGCTTGTGTCAACTAAATGCTTAGTTTATTAATATGTACTAAATTTAATAGCGCTCACTAGAGAAGAGCCTTTTTACAATTTTGACTTCATTTTAGGCAGCGTTCTAACATCACCACTGACCCAGCTTATCCTCTGCTGTGATCTGTTTGCACTAACCCCTAACCAAAATTCATGCAAAGGCAGAGGTTTTGAGTTACTCTCAGTAATTGCATATTATTGAAGTTGGCCTGATTATTCTCCTTTAGTGACATGTTCCAGGAAAACAAAACGTTTAAATGGGAGAGCATGGATATGTAATCTCATTGTTTCCCTTTCAGAGACATCTGCCAGGGTCCAGGGACCTTGAGATCTACCTGAGAAAGCTACTTAAGGGAACAGCATAGTCTTTTCGTAACCTTCTATATATTTCCTTTTAAAAAAAGAACACGATTATTCATTAACATTATAATCAACACACAGCCCTGATAACTAATTTTAAGTGATATATTATATTTAAGTTGCAATTTAACCACTAATAGCTTTTTGCTAGCAAATAATCTTTTAGGATTCAAAATGCAAATTGGACCTGAAAAAGAAAAATTATTTTTAGACTTATGACACTTCAGCCTAACTGTAACACAGTTTCAGGGCTTTCATTTATTAGCAGAATATGTTTTTGGTTGTGAAAATGAGGAATTCCCTACTGGAAAATTAGTGGCTGTCCTCTCTTGGCTGTGAGCCATTCATTTAAATAGGCTATGAGATAAGACTGAAGAATTTCACTCATTTGGGGACAGCCAACTAAGGATTATTATTGTGGGTCCATTAGACTTGGGATTTCTGTGATTATCTCAACATTTTCTAAAATCCAGGGCCAAATGAAGTGAAAAAAATTCATGTAGCTATACTCTTGTATGGAGCAATTAAAATTTTAATTGAGCATCAAAAAAATACAAAACAAAACAAAAACAGTGGTTGCTGTATAATTTAATTTGGATTCTCCCCCTCTTATTGTTGTTATTTAGAGTTATTCAGAATGATATTGTAAAAAAAAAACAAAGAAAGAAAGTCAGCTTAAAATTAGACCTGAGTACAATCTAAATTCATATTGGTGTCCTTGAGCATGTAACAACTCTGTACCCAGATTTCCTATAAATAGAGGTAATATGTCCTACTTTATAGAGCAATTATAAGGAAGAAAAATAACTAAAACCAGCATCATAGTTAAGAGCTCAGACTCTGGCCACCAGGCTGCTTGAAGTCAAACCTCAGCTTTGCTACTTAACTATGTGACTATAAGTTAAAATTTCTACATCTCTAAAATAGGTACAAAAACATATTTGCCACACAGAGTTAAATGTTAAAGAATTTAGAAAAGTGCCTCACATGAGTGACACATGTCAAACATTGACTTCATTATTATTATGATTACATAAGTACCTTTGGCTGAACCCAAATGAAAAATCGTCTAGTTAACATTCTGTATGTAAATCTGATAGTGAGTTCTTCTGTAAATCTGATAGTTAACTATTTATAGGCTGGTGCCTGTGCATGCGTGTGTGCATGCACACCAATGTGTTTAAGGTAAATTTAAATCAGTAACATGTATATAAGAAATATCATCCAACTAAAACACACAAAAAAATAAGTCTCCTTTTTGAGAGTTATAGTTGTACAGAGTAAATTCACTGGGCTTGAAAATTTCCCTCAGATTTACTTGTCTAAATCTACAAACAGTTTCTAGACAGTTGTATAGTGATGGCTTTCTTGGTGCTGATCAATTAGACAGGTCTAAGACTTGACCTTGGCTTAGCTGGAACTTAGCAGAGGTTGACAGAGAGTGTTTGAATTAAGTGGTAAACTTGAAGTCCAGATAACATTCAGCATCAGGTAGTCCTCTGCCCCAGCCCTAACCTTTCTTCAGTCAGGATATCAGCAAAACATTCTGAGGAGAGGGATTTCATTTAAAAGTGAGGAGTGGATTGTGGAAGAATCCAGAATGTTTATAATGAAAACCATTTGTTTTTTATTAGCATTAGTCTGTGCTCGCTAATTTTCAGTCATTTTCTCTTCAGGAATGGTCCCCTGGATTCTAGTTTCCACATTACTGCCTTTTGAATGGAGTCCTTTGTGACCCATTATGATTACATTGCATTTTCCTTGTGTTCTTTGAAAATGTTCTGACTTTGCCTGAGTTTTGGTTGGGGGATGGTGGGAGGGAAGAAGGTGGCAGCCCGGGAATGAGGTCAGCAGTACTTTCAGGATGTTGTTAAAGGAGATTTTTAAGTTGTCAAAAATTGCCTAGTAAGATATGTCAGGCTTAGTGTCTGTTAACAGCAAACATTTAGGACAGAGGATTGGGTCAGAAATGGCTGTCCTAGGGTCTTCACAAGAGCATTTACTTCTGGGTCCCCCAGCATTTCTCTGACCTCTCCTGGACGCTTGCAGAGCAGTATTAAGCCAGGCTGATTATAGTGATTTTAAGATACTGAAATGAAAATGTTGTATAGTTGGGGACAAAAAGCCAAGAGCTTAGGTTGAGTTGGAGAGAACAAGCTAAAAACAAATTTACTCACACACCATTTCCTAAATCTTACTTCCATGCAGAGCAAGAACAGTCAGTGAAGAAATTTTGCCATGAAGCCAGTTATGTGGTGTATGCATGGTAAATAGATGCCTAACCTATTTAAAAATGTCTGATGCTAAAATATATTGTGGCCAGGAGATTTTAAAGCACAGCACTAATTGAGAAAAACATTATTTGTATGCCATTTCCACTTAATTTTCTTGCCTGTTTTATACATTTTGTCTGGATACTTCAAAAAGCCTCCAACTGAAAATAGACAAAAGTATAGAAAATCCTAATTATTTACAAATTGCCTGTTAGTTAATTTGCCAACTGGCTAAAATTTATTTGTAATCCCAAATTCAGCACTTGTGGCACAGACATGCTCAGACCTGTGAACGATTTGAGTTGCTATAAACACACATACCCAGCTGAGGTCCAACAAGGAGACTGTAAACATGGGTCCTTCTCCTGGTCTATTTAGTGCCGCATTTTTCACATTTTCAGTGCTTTTTGCTGGTGATGTCACTCTTTACAATTGTTCCCAAGCACAGTGCTGAAGTGCTGTCTGGTGTTCCTAAGCAGAGGAAGGCTGAGATGTGCCTCACAGAGAAAAGTCGAGTGTCACATAAACTTCGTTCAAGCATGAGTTATTGTGTTATTGGTTGTGAGTTCAAGATATAAGTAACATATCTTTAAATTTAACAGAA
>NW_017731366.1:5443859-5600469 GCF_001890085.2 Hipposideros armiger | reverse complement strand
ATTATATTGCATTCTCACCAAAAGCATCAGTGACCTACTGAGTAGGGCAGACCGAGGATTGTCTCCCCTTGCAGTGGCCATGTAGCAGGATGCCAGGGTAGCTGGAATGTCACCATGTCTAATCAGGCTCTGGTGACTGGTGGAGTGGGTGTGCCTGAACTCTGTTGCCTGCGAGGCTCTGGGGCCTGCTGATATAGAGAGCTCATCCTAAAGAAACAGAAAGTCAAGCTCAACAAAAACACACCTTGAACAAAGCCTTGGCCACCAAAGAGAAGTGATTCTAAATATAATGGAGAGATTGCTATTATCATCTCCCCAAAATCCAGGCCTTTTGGTCCTTGTGGTTTTTGGGAGAGGGAGGCATGGAGGTAAAATCTGAAAGAACTCCTCACCTCAAGGCATGAGAAGCCCTCCTCGGGACTCCTCTAAGACAGTGAAAGATGGATGAGAGGCATTTTCCATGCATCCAACAGCTCCAGCACCAGAGGGAACTGGGTCATGGATGGGGCCTGGGGCGGGAGGTTGTAGAGGCCAAAGTCAGTATACAGTAGAGTGGAGGCCTGGCGGAGGTGGGCTTGTGCAGGAGACACATGTGTGTCTCCCTGTAATACTGTGCCAGGGACTCATACAGACTAAAATGCACTTAGACGTATGGGTTGTTAGGATGTGAGCCCATTCACACTCACAGGCAGGGCAGGCAAGAAGAAATATGCCTGATTTATCTAAGTATGGGACCATCTTTACTTTCTGATATTGAATTCTCTTATCCCCATTTTCCATGTTTCTCTATTGTTTGATCTGACAGTTCTTTCCTGACTACACATTAGAACCACTCAGGAAGCCTTAAAAAAATGCCTGGAACACCTCAAAGATTCTGATTTAATTGATCAGGGATGAGTCCTGGGCATCTGTACATTTAAAAGGCTCCTAAGATGATTTACATACTTAACCAGGGTTGAGAAGCACTGCTCTAAAAACATCACCGAGATTTTCCCCCCTCCCTAATCCAGTGTATTCTCTCCAAAGGTAGGTTAGGGGAAAAGCCCGCTTACATGGACACCTTCTGGGTGTGCCTTTGAGTGCAAATGGCTTCCGTGCCACGTTCCTGCCTGCTTTCCCTGCTGTGAAGAATTCATCTGTTTGTTTTCCCCTTTCCTTCTTCCTGGTCACTACAGACCCTCCCAAGTTCTGATGTTTTCTCCTGCCTATGACCCAGCACTAGTTGCTCGTGATAAGCCTGGCCCTGCGGAAGGAGGGAAGCTGTAGCTATGACAGAGGCAGGGAGAAGAGGAAGTAAAAAAGAGGCAGGGCCAGGGGGAAGTAAGGGGTAATTGGGAAGCAACAGAAAAGGAGAAAGGGAAAGCGTGTAAGTGACGGCTTTGCACATGTTCCCATCTGCAGTATCCAAAGTGTGGAGGGAGGTGGTGAGCTCGGAGCCACACACACCCAAGTGCAAGCCCTGGTGCCCCATCGTTTACGAGCTACTTGATCTTAGGGACATTACTTAGTCTTGTACTTAATCCCCCTTCTTATCCATGGGGAACGCATTCCAAGACCCCAGTGGATACCTGACATCACGGATAAGTATTAAACCCTATAGATACTGTTTTTCTTGTGGGTACACACCTTTTCACCTAACGAAGCACTTCATGGCTTCTTTTTGGCATATCCGAATTGCCAGCATCACTAGCTTGTGCTTTGGATCCGTTATTCAAAATAAGGGTGACTTAAACACGAAGGCTGAGATCCTGATACAGCCAGTCTGATCACCGAGATGGCTACTGAGTGCCTCGTGGGCAGGGCGTGTAGCCAGCACGGATACACTGGACACTGATTCACATCTGGGCACGAAGGAGCAGCATGGAGCGAGGTTTCATCATTTTACTCAGAACAGTGAGCAATTTAAAGTTTATGAATTGTTTATTTCTGTAATATTTTTTGGTCTGTGGTTGATTTCAAGTAACTGAAACCAGGGAAAATGACACCGCGGATAAGCAGGGACTACCGTACAACTAAAAAGTGATACTGAGGGATTCAAAACAGGCCTGGGTCTGCCTGATTTAAACACCCCCAAACATTTTGCCAGCTTATACAGCACCTCCTAATCTGTACCCACATAATAAACCCTTGGTAATGAATACAGTAATTAATAACTTCCCAGATGGGAGTTGAGCTTGTTTTTAAATTTCTATAGTCAAATAGGTTGGGAGAATGTTACAAGAAGATTAGTTCGGAAAATAATGGTATGTCATTTATTATCAGCCTAGAACATTCAGAATTGTCATTCATAAGAAATAAGCTCATTATTAATAGAAGATTACTTTTCTTGCCTTCATGTGACTATTTTCTTAAATTAAAAATAGTCTTTTTTTTTCCAATTGCAAAAGCAATACATGTTTATCTAATACAAATTGGAAAGTAAAGATAAGCAAATAATACAAAATTAAACACACTCGTAATCCCTCCACCCAACTATAACTGCTGTAAATGCCCTTTAAACTTTTCTGGGCTTTTACGCAGATTTTTAAAAATCACACTAGACTCTTTCTTTCACCTTACAAACATCTGGTCAATAGCATTCCATGTCTAAATACATTTTTGCCTGTACTACATCAATTTTTCTATCTTCTTACTAAGGTGAATAATTGTGTTTTTAAACCACATTTGTTTGCTCAGAAGTCAGACCTACAGATAAGGAAACAACTGAAGAGCCCAGGTGTGGGGATGTGGAGAGGTTGAGTAATTCAAAACAAAGCACAAAATAGAAAAACAATTACAACCCGTCTGACAGTTTTGCGTCTGTTTCCTACGGCCTTTCTACCCACAAGTCTACTGCTGACTTCAAAGAAAAGTCAGAACACAGGGAGGTCCGGAGGATAAGGCGCAAAACCAGAATCAAGCCCACGATAAGAGATTAAAGACCCAGCATAAAAGTGCGAGCCCATGACTTGCCTTGGCCCATGGCCCCAAAACATTCATCCGAACAGAGAGCTTTCTTTGAAGTGATTGGAAGCTCCCATACCCAGATGAGTTCTCTGGTCAGAGGGAGATTTAAAAAGTGGCACAGGAAGGAGTTTGCAAAGTTGCCCCTTCCTATCTCTGGTTGGCGTATCCCTCACAAATTGTTTAAATGCTGCTTCTGTGATTTGTTGTCCAGAGATAAGTGCTTTAACTGCACTGGGTATGAGTGAGGAATTCAGCTCAGGATGGGGAGGAGGATTGTCTTGTTTCCTATGGGCGATGTGGGAAGTACAGATGCATTCGCATGGCAGTGGATTTGCACTCACGAGCATGGAGCTGAAACCTCTGCGCCTCCTTTTTGTTCAGGATGTTCAAAAGGGCATGTGGTATTTCCAAATAGGCAGTAAGGCGTGTGCATTGCTCTTGTTTATTCTACTTGTTCACTACTTGGCCACTGCTCTCTCGGTTAATAGTTTACCGCTCCTTGTGGTGTTAGGACATAAACCATCCATTTCCCCAGAGAGGGGAAGAAAATAGAAGTGTTCCCCAAATGGCAGGAGCCTTTACAACATTAGCTTACATTTCTTTTTAAGTATTTTGAAAGACAGGAGTTACATAAAATTGCTAAAAATGTACGCTTAGAATGTCTTTAGTTAGCACTTCTTTCAGGCTCCAATTTTCTGGCTTTTCACTTCACATGATAATCTTTTATGTATTTAGGATCTTTATTTTCACTTCCCCTGTCATCGTGTTTTTATTTTCTTCAAAGTTCAAAAGAATTACTTTTTCTCTACACATTTTTGTAGGTCAGTTTTCTAATCTTTACCTGAGATTTCAAGTTAAAGTTTTTACTGACAAGTCGGGATTGAGCACAAGGTCAGGGTCTGTGAGAGAACTGGAATACGCATTCCCTCCTTTACCAGAACCATGGGCCAGTTGAGGAAACAGTTAATTTTCCAACAACAACAACAAAATGAATGTGATGCTAGTTGATACGAGCTTTATAAGGACAGTCCTTCATGAAGAAGGAAAATTTGAACTGGGCCTTGTAAATGTCTGAAATTTCTAAATGTGGAAAAATAAGAAAGGATATTTTAGTAAGAATTGAGGTAACACGGTCAAAGGTGCAGAAGCAGAAAATTACAAGGTGTTTCACAGCAAAAACCTAATACATTCATTTAATTGGGGCAGATGTCTCATGTGAGAAAGGAGTGAGAGAGAAGCTTCACTAGATACGTTAGGGAACCTGGATTTTATTATGAATGCAAAAGGATTATATTTAAAAACCTTGAAATGGAAAATGGCGTGCTGAAACGTTGTGAGGACATCGATCTGACGGGAACACAGGGTGGGTGGGGTGGGGAGAGGCCGGGGGCCATAGCTTGTGTGAAAGGGCCTGAGAGAAAGAGGGCAGGCCTGAAAGAGAATGGAAATGGTGAGAATTGAAAGGATGGGACGGACTCTGGAGGTCGTGAAATGAGAACTGGTCTGATCTGCAGGAGGAAGACAGGGGAGTGTGTCGGAGGAAAGGTTAGGGGGCACATAGAAGTTTCAGGAACATTGTCACACATAAACATACTTGTACCCCTTTAACTGAGGTGCTAGGTGATATGTATACAAAGAGGTTAAGTTCATCTACAGAATGGTTAGGAAGACAGAGTAGGTATCCATGATGAGGAACCCAAAGTAGCCACAGCTAAGCATCAAAGACTAAGTGAGGCAATGCGCTCTTAGTTCAGAGAAATAGTTCCTGCAGTTTGGAGTAATGGAAGCTTCAGGGAAGAGGTTGGACACAAGCTGAACCTTGAAGTGTGGGTAGAAATTGGAGAGTGTGGGAGTAGTTAAAAGGGTGAGATGGGGGCGGGGCAGAAGCGCAGGCACAAGGTAGGGGACACAGGCGGGAGGCACTAGCCCTTCTGTTTGGAGTGCAGAGTGTGTATAAAAACACAGAGAGGTTTGGTTTCGTAAAGATTTCGAGGCTGAGTTAAAGTGCTGTAATTTAACCTGGGCAATGTCAAGCCCCTGACATTTGAGTAAGGGAGTGGCCAGTGCTAAAAGGGTATTTCGGGATGTTTAACCTGGAAAGATGGGCAGAATGTATAAAAGTAGGAAGCTAGTACTAGCAAGAGGAGTAGTTGGGTGACTTCTCGTCAAAAGAGGATGAAGAGGTAAACTAGGTTGACACTGATTATGGAAAGAGTACAGAAAAGAGACAAAGTTGTTAGCTGTAAGCCCAAGGGCAAGGGATACAGAGAGCTTTACCCAAGGTTTTAAGCCTGGGAGGCCATCATAACAATTGTGCTGTATATCAAAGTGTCAAAGTCCAGAGAGAACTATAATAGTTTGGAGGGAACCCAGAGAGTTTAGTACTAAAGAGATGGAGCCTGAGATGGCAGCCAAGTAAGCGGGTCCACAGGGTGGTTTAGAAGTGGGAGCTCGAGGCTCAGCTGGAAAACAGATTTACCATTCCAAGTTGAAAAATTCCACATAGCTCAGCAGTCGTGTGAAGTTTTTAATTAAATAATTTATTTATTCAGAAAGTGACGTATTTTCAAAAGCCCGTTTGAGAACTTATACTCTCTTGATACCGATGAATTCTCAATTGCTCTTTTGTTTTTCTTGCAAAACAGTTCAAGTTATGTGAGAAAGTGGAGAGAGCAGTGGGAGCTTTCCTCACTATTCCAGGTGTAGAAATTGTGGACATTGGGCCTCTTGTACATAATATTCTTCCCTTCAGTGGTAATAATTCATAATTTATACATCTTTCTATCAGTTGCAGCACCTAGCACAGTCTCAGTGTTTCGTGCATTGTAAGTACTCAGTGTTGGTTGATTTGCATTTTCATTGCAGTTCTCAAAGATAAAAGAGTGGACATAAGAAAAACTAACAGGCTTTCAGCCAATTTTGTAATGACAGACTCTACATAAACAAATGCAAATTTGATGTCAAATTTGAATTGCAAAAATTTTGTAAGCCAGGTCCAAGAAGTAATAACCTAGCTTCAGATCTTTACTAAAATGAAAAAAAAAATCTATTAACGACCCCTCATTCCTTGGAGTTTCAGAGACATTCAAAAGTCACAGCCTCTTGAAGAGCAGAGTCAGCAGCTCAAGTTATCAGAGTGAAGAGTGAGTGACCTTGTATTAACCCCAGGCCCAGAACAGCCAAGGCAGACCTATGTTCTTTTTTACATCTGAGACAGAAACTGGCAAGGACCTCAGTGATTGGGGAGAGGGGGTGAGATATAGGATGGAAGGACCCAGACCTCTCAAGAATAAAGCCAACCTACTATATAGTAAAGGAGGGCTATCCACAGATAATATTCATCATTCCACCTTGAACTGACAGTTGCATAAGAAAAAGGGGCATCCATGAGGGGGAAAAACATACTTCTTTTTTCCCCTTCCAAACTACTTACACCCTTTGTTTTATCTCATCCTTTCCCTGGTCTCTCAGCTGCTCGACTCATCCAGAACATGGATACTACTGCTGAGCCTTGTTCTAACTTTTTCAAATATGCCTGTGGAGGTTGGCTGAAACGCAACGTCATTCCTGAGACTAGCTCCCGTTACGGCAACTTTGACATTTTAAGAGATGAACTGGAAGTCATTTTGAAAGGTTAGTGGAGTTTCTGTCTCTGCATCAAAGATTTCTCTCTTAATATGTCCATTTTTTAAGATACAGCTCTTAGCCATTACAAGGAACATTGCACAAAATTGAAGTCGATAATCCCTCCAAGGTTTATGTGCCACCACCTGGTCACTCTGAGGGAAGTAGACTCTGAAATGGATATGTGGGCATCTCTTGGCATTCCTGCTTTTACTTGTAGGTACACAAACAGTAAAGCCCTAGCATCCCTAGAGATGGCATCTTTATGCCATTATACAGAAGAAGAAATTTAAGTGATGTCTTAAAAAAATTTAAGTGATGTCTACTGCTCTACTATCCTCCACCCTCTGTCCTCCTCTTCTAGAAGTTACTTTGTCGAAAAAACAAGTTTTGCTCTTTTCTAACATCCAAAGAAGAGCAATTCATTCAATTCATTTGGAGCATGAATAGCACAATCACACAAAGGTAATTAGTTTTCAGCCATCAAGAGGGCTATCATATTAAATTCCAAATTCCTCTGTATTATTATTTTTCTTTTTAATCTCAGTTTCAAAGAAAAGTAACTTCTCTATGCCAGAGCAGTACACATCATTGTTCACACAAAAAAGATAATCTAGTCAAAAACACTTTCTTGTAACCTGGCTAATGAAACTAACTCCCAGTTCTGCACTAGGAATAATGATCAGGTAAGGGGTTTGGTGCTTTCTGTAGGGTTTCAGCATAAGGGAGGGAGTGACTATACATACAAAGAAGCAAATTAGTTACTGAACCTGTCTTGAAAATGTTAATTGCAGCTGCAAATGAGCCATTTGTATTGATGCATTTTATTAATTGCCCAATTTCAGATGTTCTTCAGGAACCCAAAACTGAAGATATAGTAGCAGTGCAGAAAGCAAAAACATTGTACAGATCTTGTATAAATGAATGTAAGTGCCCTTAATTTTATTTCATTAAGAGTATTTATACAATATGCATAGACTTCTTAATGAATTTATTTTCATTGTTTTCAAAAGCTGCTATTGACAGCAGAGGCGGAATGCCTCTACTCCAACTTCTACAAGATATATATGAATGGCCAGTAGCAACAGAAAACTGGGAGCAAACCTATGGTAAGGCAGTTTTCCTTCTTTTTTTTAAAAGAAAATAATTTTCAATCAAATCCATGTTAGTATTGTGTTATAGTATCATATGAATGCACTAAGGCCTCTAAAGATATATTTTACCTTTCATTGCTTTAGGTACTTCTTGGACAGCCGAGAAATCCATTGCACAACTGAATTCTAAATATGGGAAAAAAGTCATTATTAATTTTTTCATTGGTACTGATGATAAGAACTCTGTGAACCATATAATTCATGTAAGTTCATGTGGCTGTCAGCCAAAGTTATCTTTAAATTGTAATAAACCTTCCACACATGTTATTGATATTTAGAAATAATGCATATTCTCATTTGAATTGCATGAGCAAGGTGGTAATAAATTTATTCTCTGTCCCCGATATCTGGATTCCCAATTTCTAAAGTATTTTCTTAATACTGTGTTTTAGACATTCGTCTCTTCTCCCTGCTTCCTTTGTTTTAGATAACTCTCCCTACATAAAATAAATGATAAGAAATGAAAGACTTCGGGCCTCTCCTATTTTAGCAAAAGAACCTAATTTCTTGGTTTGTTCATGTAAGGAGCATGATCTGGTGTACATAAGTAATGCAGGTCTGGTAACCAGAAATTCCTAATTGCTTCCAAAAAAGAACATAGAAAGGGATTTTGAACACAATTTTGGTTTACACTAAAGAATGTCTGTATTTTTTCTCAATTAAAGTAAATAAAATGCCATTCTTTTTAAAATGCCATGGCTTTGGTTAGATTTTTTTTTTAATGTAAGTCATTCATTTAGGTTTACCTGAAGTGTCACCTTAAACGAGATTAATACTTAATGAGCATACTTGGATTGGATTAAAATACCTATAAAGCTTTTACATGGTCTCCTGTAATTAACCCAAAAGTTGCAGGTCTCAGAATCATATTTATGTCACTATTGCATACATCTTCATGGCCATTTTAATTAAAATCATGAAAGGCATTGAATCCGGCTTTCTTCTACAGTGGACCCCTTTTCTGCCTTCCCACATTCTCTCCTAGGGCTCTCGAATGCCAGCACCCTGCATGATCATCATGAGGGGCGTTTTTTAAGAGGGTCAGGAGCTTGGAGAAGGAGCAGGGCCCTCCTTGTGGAGACGTCGTCTGACTTTTTACATGACTGTCCTCTGGGTGATGTTTCTTCTGTATTGGCCTGGCTCTTCCTGCTAAGATTCTTCCTTTAACCCCTAAATTCTCTGATTTTCCCCAGTACCCATCTTCTTACCTTGCAGTGCATAGGAAGCAGCCTCACAAAGCTGCGAGTGTGTCCAGGTAGTTTTCACTCGGTATAAAGGTGGGCTAGACACAGTAGAGCAGAACTGAGTTTCCTCTTTCACACACTCAGCCAGCAGCTGACTCTGCTGAAGTCCTGAGCATTGGAGAGAACCCAGGAGGCATCTCCTCCATCCCCATAAGGTAGAGGATCTCAAAAAAAATTTCTGGCAAGATTCCACTAGCCAAAACATTCTAGAGATTCCATAGAGGTTTTCCACCTTTTATTTTTTCCCATCCCAGTTAAGGGTGAGGATAGAAGAGACTGTCCCCCAAGGGAGCATATTAGAATCTCAGGAAGCTGGAATGTCCTGCAAACGTGTAATATAGAAACTCCCCAGACCTAGATTGTCACATGTTTTCGTTCACCTGCACCACCTGTTCTGCATTAAAAATCATTCCCGGTATATTTTCTGTTCCAGTTTTCCTCAAATATCTGCAGCACAACCTTCCAGATTACCTAAGTTCCTATCAGTTTAACACCTAGAAACAGTGTGGAACCATTTCCTGGTTATGGATTCACTCAGTGTCTGATTGTTACATTTATAAGCAGCAAGGACTCTAGGATCTTGCTCAGATGTAGCCATTCTCGTATTTTGACAAACTGTTCTGTATCAACTGAATGATTTATTTTCACCTTTTGTACATTTTTTATAGATTGACCAACCTCGACTTGGCCTCCCTTCCAGAGACTACTATGAATGCACTGGAATATATAAAGAGGTAAAAAAGTAAAATAAAAATGAAACTACAAAATAATTTGGTGTAAACTGATACATATTAGTCTGTTGGAAAAGTCATGACATATTTTTTCTATGTTTTGCGTTGCAAAAATGCACCATGAGATTTCCGACAGCCCAATAAAAAAAAAAGACTAAGACTGAGGATACACTTTAACCCTCCATGTCTCTCACTCTGGACAGAGACTTAAAATCACACATAAAAGTGAGCTTCCCTTTGGTAGAATGAATATTTTCAGCAGAATGAATGGAGGTATTTTAAGAAACAAGGAAACTTGAAATTCCTTATTTGTGTCTTGAGTCTTCGTATATGTCATATAACCCATTTTGAAAAGTCAATGTTAAATGCTTTAATTCTGCCTATAAATTGGATCATTTGAAAAATGAACTTTAATCATGGTCTAGAGCTGTACCAGTGAGGGCCAAGAAATGGTCCAGTATTAGACACATCGTGCTCTGTGGCGTGCTTCCAGAGCCCTCTGCTTTAATGTTCACAGGGCTCCCCAGGCAGGGACATTGGATTCAGACAGGCCTTTGCAGCCACTTTCTGACTCAGACGTTGGCGAGCTAGCCCAGGGTGCTTCTTACTGTCTTACAGCCTTACCTGTTTCAGGCTGGTGTTTTTGTTTGTTTGTTTTTTGTGCTCTTGCTCATTGACTCATTGATAGAAACGGGCAAAAGAAGGCAACTCAGTAATAGAATATATTATTAGATACCTGGGGAAGGTGTTGGTTCTATAAATGTTTTCTTCATAATTATTTTGTAGCTCAGAAGTAAGTGAAGTTTAGCGCTGATGATCCTAATGGGTCAGTGTAGGGGTGGCTGAAATTACTTCCTAGTTGAAATTATTAGCTAAATATGTTTATGCTAAGCATTTATTTTGCATAATCAAGTTCAAATAACATGGAGTCAATTCCCTATAAAGTATCTTTTTGAGTGACTACACCATATTGAAATTAAGAAAAAGATGTATTATAAATGGCCACAATTAATAGTGCAGAAAAACAATTAATAGCACAGACAATCAAATGGGTGTGGGATACTTGAGTTCATTATAATCTAGTTTAGTGTGTGAGTTGCAGCCACTGGCTCTACAAGCCTTCCAGCTGCTTCCCATTGCAGAGTTGAGGGTGACTGAGGAATTTTGGCTCATTCTACAACGTTTTCATCATCATCATCATCAACTGGGATGCTTTTCATATTTAAGAGCGTGTCCTCAACACATATCACATGTTTTCAATCCTAAAAATACACCCATATTTTTGTATTTTAACACTTCTGATGGTAAGATACCCAGCAGTCAGTGTATACATTTGATGTGGTAAAGTTTCTTTTTTGTTGTTTTATTTTTTTTTTGCAAAAGCTGTGAAGATAATGGTGTATTTGTGCATTTCATATTCAATGTGATGTCATAACCTAGAACAACAGGTCACAGGCTGGCAGTCATAGGCTTGAGTCTGATATAGAGGCATTTTTGTGTAACTTGCAGTTTTTTGTTTGTTGTCATTTGGATTAATTTCCAATATTTTAAAATGTTGGAAGATTTCACTTGAGAATCAAGGTTTCTTGATAAATAAGTAGCGTTGGGAACCCTGGTCCTGCGCTGCCATGTGGCAGCTGTTGGACACAGCTATGTTGTATTTGCCCCCTTCGGGTAAGACATTTGTTCTCATCCTCACCCATATGGTTCATTGATTTATGTTGACTTCCTGGTTCCTGAAGCATTTGTGTTTGCGAATTACTGAGATCCTGACTAAGCTGCAGTAACAGAGACCTGAAAATACTGTAGCTTAAACAAGAGAGAAGTTTGTTTCTGTTTCCTGTTATAGCCCAAAAGTTGGCAGGCAGTCCAGTTGAGGTAGGACGCGCTGCTCCATGGGAATGGCCAGAGCACAGCTTTCTTTGATCTTGTTGCTCTAACACCAACCTCTTCTAGTGTCTTATATTGGTCTAACTGGTTGACGTTGGTTCACAAGTGCCTAGTTCACATGTCAGGCCACAGGAAAAAGAAAAGAGGGAAACTGGTAAACAGATGATTTCTTTTTATGTAAGTGATGCAGAAATTGTGTACATTTCATTGGTTAGAACACTGTCATGTGGCCACAACTAAATAGTAAAGAGGCTGGAAAATGTAGTCTTAAGCTGGGTGACCCTGTGGTGCCTTATTAAAATTGGGTTGATGGGGAGGGAGGTTCCATTACTAAAAAGTAGAAGGAGAGCTTGGATATCAGTGACATACAGCCATCTCTGCCACAGTTTGCATCCACTGGCCTGGGAAATACTATATCTGTAGCCAAATAACAGTGGCGATCAAATCTAGGGTAGTAATATGTTTATGGAGTGTATGGGTGAGAAATCTGAGGTTCAGAGGTTTGCCCTAGAAGAACACTCAGCAAAACAGTAGTAGAACCTCAGGTAGAACTTTTGTTCCTGTCTATTGCTCCTTCCATTTCATCTTTCCAATTCATAAGAGTAGTGCTTCATACTAGTAGAATTCTTTAAATGAGAAAATGATTTAGAAAACTCAGCAGCATTGGCACTTACAGTCTGGAACTTATTATCAGCTCAAATTAGGTGCCCTGACATGATCTGAATTAGCAAGCGCGGAGTATGCTTGCTGCCTTGCCCCCTTTCCATAGCTACGGCTATTTGGTCACTGCACTCTTTTCTGCTAAGCTCAGACCTCAGAATCCTTCTTAACTTAGTGCTCCAAGCAACCTCCTTCCAGTTGAAGGCAGTTGGCACATGAGATAAAATCTAATTGTCATCCTGCAAATGCATAATTGCTAGAATGTTTCTGTACCTTTCCCCTCTTTTAAAATTCATTATTTTGGGGAATGGTGGGGAAGAGTATGTAGCCATGGAAAAAAATCCTGATTTTCTCCTTATATCCCCCATGATATTTGCTGCTCTCTCCCAATCACTACTACCTATAATCCCTCACTTGGTTTCCTCTGTATCCCCAGCTAGCGAGCAAATAAAAATAATTTCCAGTTTTCAACTACCCTGCTATCTCTGAAAGAAGTCAACTCTTTTCAGTATTTTTTTTTCTTAGTATTTTATTGCTTTGTGGGGGGAAAATGTGGTGAGAAAGATAGGATAACAAAATAACATCTAGTGTAGATGCGATAAAGCTGGAGGAAATCTTAACATCATTGTATCAGTGTATCACTGGTCTTCATTGATTTTCTCACCTGTAAGCTTTTATATAAGCTGTATACTTTGCCTGAATCATTTCACACACACACATGCCAGCTCTCTTCCTCTTCTCTTGCCCTTTAAATCTAATTTGAATTTTGCTTCCTCATGAAGGCCTTTCCTGTAACATTTGACTAAATGAAGATACCTATGTGTTCCAATAGCACATGGGTTTCTGTATACTTTTTTACTTAATGTCATTTTTTTCCCTAGAAAACTAAGTTTATTGGGAGCACTGTGTCTCATTTATCCTTTGCTTTAGTCCCAGTACCCAGTTTGGTTTCTGGCCCTTAGAAATTATCAAATAAATATTGCTGAATCCGTGGATGAATGGTTGAGGGGGAAGATGGCAGGGAAGAGAGGGGTCACAAAGAAGACAGAAGAACCCAGTTTCTTAGGGGTGCCCCCTAGTTCCCACCTTGAGTCTTGGGGAAGAATGGGTTTTGGGCTTCCATAGCTAATGGAATACCTTTCCTGAGCATCTTACAAACATCTTATAAACCATGTCTCCCTTTTCTTCTTTTCAATCTCCAACTGTTTCCCTGCTATAGTCAATTTGCCCGAGATAGTCACACATTCAGCAAGTCTCATACTTTTGCATTCCACACCACTTCATTGAAAATAACCAAAAAAAGTTTTGAGACCTGACATGAGGTTACCAAGTTTTTCATAAAAAATGTGCTCTGTCTTTGACTAGAGAAGCCTGGTTTCTTTGCCTGTCACTCTAGTCAATGATGTTGAAACTATAGTGTGGAGTCTGGTTCTGCAGATGTGCCTCAGGAACCTGGGGGTGATGGAGGGTCATTGATCAAAAGCATCCTAATCATAGAGCTCCTTAATCAAATCATCACCGAAGCCCATTTTCCCAGCTCCTTTTTGATCCCTCTTTTCAGGATATCCAGCTGATCTAGGGAATCATCTTCCATAATTCTAAAACGTCTTATGAACAATGAAAATAGCACCTACAATTATTTTTTAAAAAGCCCATTTCACTTCACAGGTGTATTTTTTTTTTTACTTTCAATACCCTAGGAATGGAATTTTTGTGTTGTCATATCTGTATGGCATTCAAAACATAAAATATTTTGTTTTGTTACACTGTTAGGTTATGAAAATAGATAATGCATCTTTTTCAAGCACCTCCTTCCTTGAGACAAAACCTACTTTTCTCTTATTCTGGCAGTTTTAAATGTTATATTTTGAGAAATGCATGGTGTATTCCTCTGGCTATTGTTCTAAACTTAAATACCTCAGTTCCTTTTTGTTTTCTGTACTTTTCCTTTGACATAAAGAGGGAACATACCCTAAGGCAATAGAAACCCAAAGATTTATATTCTTATGTTGTTTACATGACAGATCGTATGTGTTCTTCAATAATGAAGGTTACCCATGTACAGACTTTAAGAACTAAATGGGACATTAGAGGATTTAGTCTAACCCTTCATTTTTCAAATGAGGGAACAGAGACCCAAAAAACTAAAATGACTTGTTTAAAAGTTGTAGATTAGAAGATCCGTGGTCAGCTAGGAATATTAATTGCAGGCAATAAAAACCTACTCTGGGCTGGCTGAGGGGCTCAGTTGGTCAAGAGCTCACTCAAGAGTAGGAGCTCTGAGCAACAGCGGTTCAATGCCCGGCCCGAGCTGAGCGGCCGCTGAGCTGCCAACAGGTGGCAGGATTTCTCAGCTAAAAAAGAAAAAGAAAAAAAAAGAAGAAACCTACTCTAATTAACGTAAATTTTGTTTTAAAAAATGTTTTTATTTGTCTCACCTAACTGTATAAAGTTCTGAGGATGAACCAGGCATGGTTGGTTCCAGAGGTTCAACTGAGTCATCTTATCTTTTCTTTCCCCGTTTTCAAGATTCTAGTTTCTTTTGTGTTGGCTTCTTTTTCTAGCATTCCGTCTCCATGTGAATCAAAGATAACCATTGGCAGACTCGATGCCTAGAAAAAAAGAAATTTCTTCTCTCCTAATGGCTATAGGTTTCTCAGTAAAGGACCCCGACTGGCTCTGCTTGAGCCATCTGCTGTTCTCTCAACCAGTCACTGTGTCCAGGAAACCAGGTTCTCTGATTAACTAGTTAGTAGTGCCAACTCATCTCTATGACTCGGGAAGGGAGGCCCTTTGGTCAATGCTTCTACTAAGAGAAAACACAATAGAAGGTTCTGTTGTGAGAAGACATGGTGTTATTTCTAAAGAAAACAAATACAAAAACAAAAAACCCGAGAGCAAATCTCATGTAAAAGTAATAAGCCAGCTTATGTTAATGACACGTTACCAAACAAGACTGAATAAACACTATCTTTTATCATCTATAAAAGTTCATAATTTAAAACTGTTAACTCAGTGTTGTGCAAGCCAAATATAGGTAGAAGACCATATAAACACCTGTGTGAATACTGAACAAATACATACATACACTAAAAAATGTATGTCTTACCTGTTTGGATGTACCTGTGTGGCTCTTGTGTAAAGTTTCCTTTCCTAGGAGATAAGTTGAACTTCCTAAATGTCATGGCAGAAGGAAATGTTCTCAAAATGGGTTTATTAAGAAGCTGTCATACTGGATCTCTCTTATTAAACATATAGAACCTAATCTATTCTGAGGTATTCTGATTATCTGAAGTGGTGACTTAATGACACTCTGCTACCTTAAAGGGCAGAAATAGTGATATTTAAAACAATTCTACCCTTTATAAGGGTATACATTCTTATGCTAGGAAAATAATATGAAAGAAACACATGGCCCATAAAAAATAATCATCCTATTCACAGAAGTTTAAAATGGAACCAATTAACTACTTCATGTGAGAAAATACTTGTAAACTGACTCACTGCAAGGAATGAGGACCATAATTTTCTTGAAAAATCACCCACCTTTGGAAGAGTCTCTGAACTTGGTATTGGGGATGAATTGGAATTGGCCTCAGAGCTTCCCTTCCTCCACTTCTTTAGCTCATCAGTGCTGTTATCTTGTCCTCCTTTACAAAGAAATCTGTAGGCCAGGAACTCAAAATGTTTGAGTATAATTGGGTTTTAGATACATTGATGCTCTGTGTCTGCGGAGGTAGAGTAGGGCGAGGGTAGTGGTTCCCAACCCAAGGACCACTTTGTGCAAATGACAGGGCTCTGTATAGCCACACCGTCCTGTATACATACTTCAGGAAAGTCCACCACGATTGATTTTACTTGTTTATACACCAACAAATGATTTATTTGAACAGATCATTTTCCGGGCTAAAGAGAAACATGAGTAAACCACCAGTCTAGCAGATGAGAGCGTGAGGAGGTGAGACAGGGGTTGGAAAATAGAAGCTCTGGTATGTAAGGCTGTGGAGCCTGGCAAGGGAGAAGGATGCCAGAGTCATGAAGACATTTAGCGCTCTTAGAAAAACTGGGGGTTCATAAAAAATGAAGACGTTTTAGGGATGAGGATAGAGGACGTGGAACATGGCCAGGATGGTGAGAAGCCAGAAAGAGACGACCCAGGGGTGTGTGTGTCTGAATAAGAGAAGACACAGACCAGGGAAATTCTCTACGCAGTGCCTGCTCAGGAGAGAGCACAGCTGAGATTTGCAGGCCTGTAGTTGAGCAGGTACAGGCTGGAACTGACTGAAACCTGGAGAGGAGTTTGTTTGCCCGCTTACCCAGAATACAAGCAGAGAGAAACTACTCTGGACTTGGGCTGAAAATAGAAGTCTTATGACATAGGAAATGAGTGAAACTTACTTAGTGTACTTAAAGTTTCATTTCTTTTTTTTTTTCATTCAACACATATTTATTGTGCTTCTACTGTGTGACAGATACTTTTCTATGCAGCACAGATACCGATGAAACAAGGCAGAAAAGGTCCTTTTCCGCATGGAAATCATGTTCTAATGGGAGGAGCATGATAGCAAAGAAACAAGTAAATAAGGAAATAAGATAAACGGAGGTAATGTTATAAAGCAACTAAAACAAGGTGATATGATACCAAGTGAATTACTAGGGTAGGTGGATAATTTAGATATAATTTGATTTGGTTTTTAAAAAGATCACTTTGACTGCTGCTCGTTGCTTGACTTGATAAAAACAGATCCTGCATGGGAAACTGCTGATCTCATTTTGTCCTTTCTGGACACCAGGTCACTAAAAGTCAGGAAGTCTCACCTAGGCCAGGTATCTGTATTTAACAAAACATAAAGGAGCTTTTTAACTTGAACTTAGAGGCTATGACAAGAAAATTGTTTGAGATTGACTGAACCAAGTTTGTAAAAAGGACTACATGCAGCTTCCCAAACGTATGCGGCAAGACTTAGTAGTTCCACAGCAACTTTTCATGAGTCTGCAGTTTCTCCTCATTAATAACCTGATGAAAGCTCCAAACAGTCTCCATGCTGGTCCACAGTGAATCCTCTTGTTTTGTGTTTCTCCTGCTCAAGTCTCCCTGTGCTGGCAGCTAGCTGCATGCTCCCTGACATGCTGCTTGCTGAAAGTGGGAAGAATTCCAAGCCTTTTCAATAGGAAACATATCTTCCTTGCTTATGTCTTCTGCATGTTCCTTCAGAAAACTCTGTGTAACACTATTAAGTATCCCCCAGCATCAGTGGCTAGGAGTAGTATAGTTCTGGGCCTTCTCAGTCACTTCGTGCTTCATATTATATCCGTTTTCTTCCTAAAGAGAAGAAGGCAGAAAATTGGTAAGAGCTGAGTGACCTGGAATAGAATCTTTGGAAGTGAAACTCCTGATTGACAAGTTCTTGGCACACATAGGTACCAAATATCAGCCAATATGATTGTGGAGCTATCCGTTTTTTGCTGGATCATTAATAAAGATACTGAAGTTTGAAGGACAATAGTTAATGGCATTGCTCTCTTTCGCTATGGCAACTCCAAAAAATATCAGCTTTTTCCCAAGCGGGAGGACCCCATCTTCTGAACAGAGCTAATGTATAAATACCATTGGTTGGGCCTGCAAAATGGAGAGAGTTCTAATTAGAGTAACAATGCATGGTGTTGGGTATTGATAAATATCATCTCATTGATACTATGTAATTTAAAAACTCACTAAACTGCTATTATGGATTTCACCCAACCATTTAAAACCAATTATCATCTTTAGACCTGCTATTATAAGCATAGTATTATAGTATAATGTTTTATTTTTAAAGGAAGGGTTACAAAAATATTTAAGTTTTTTGTTTGTTTGTTTTGTTTTTTCACATAAAAAATTCACTACATCAAGGCTGCAGCTAGGCTGCCTTATGACTCAAAGAAGATAGCTGACTCTGGCTCTTCTAATAACTAATTTTGGCCTTAGTGACAACAAAGAAATTGAATTTCAATTTTAAAAATATTCTGGCCAGTGTACTATTTAAATGTTAAAATATGTGTTAATTACCTTTTCCTCAAATCATGGCAGTTACTACCATTTGGCATTTTACATAGCTAGATGTATCTCCAGGAAGAAAATTAAAACCTTAAGGTAGAATTATGTTCTTGTAGAAAGAATTCAACAGCAGCTAGTAAGCCTGAGTTCTGACAGCTACTATATAAATTTGGAAGCTGGAAAAGGTAGTCAAGGTACAAGATGCATGTTTTAATCAGTCACATTGGAATAGTTGCCAGATCTCATTAAAGGAAGTAGTGTGCTCCACAGAGCTGTATTAAATATGTAAGCATCCCAGAATCTAGTGCTTCCAATTTTCTGGGAAACTTAGCTCAGCAGGACAGAAGCATCATTCATACTTGCCTTGTGCCAAGTTCCACAGTCTTTAGATACATCCGTAAGAATGAAGATACTGGAGTAGAACCAGTTTGCAGAGTCAACAAAGTGCAAGAGAGCATTCTCCTTATTGTTTCCTTACCTGATTAACAAAATAGCATCCCATAGAGTAAAAAACAAAACAAAACAAAAAAACCACCTCAGTAGGTTGATATTGAAAAATTCAAATTACCATTTCCTTCATAGTCAGTACTAATTCCCTGCTGAACGCAGATGAATTTATATAATTTGAAATATAGTTAATTCAAAACACTGCATGCTTATATTTTACAATAGTTGCTCCCATGAGGTAGGAACTCAGACACATTTGTTTACTACAATGTGAAACGAGAATTCTGATTACCTTTGAGAAGAATGGAGTTGACAAGAATACACAGAAAAATATTCTATTATCCTGTTACCTTAGTGATTAGGTTTTTTAATACAGACTCACAGCTAAGAAATAGTTTGTTCTGTTGAGTAGCAGATCCATAGATAGAGATGCTAGCTAGACAGCCCTAGCCTCACAGGGTACCCATGAAAGAGAGAACCCTCTCCCCAGGGAACTCTTTTCTTAGCATTTAGAAATGCTAGTCATGGAATGCTAGTATCTAAATCTTACTTAAAGGTGTCCTCTCAACTTTCAAATTGATAAACAGCCTGTACATTTTACTGAGATTATTGTGTGATAAAATATTTTCATCTCCTTATATGGTTTATGCTTGATCCTCTTAATGAGTCACTGCAAATTCAGATGTGCCTATGCACTGGCAGTGAATGCAAATAGACTCCTATCATTGACAGTAGATTAGCAGGTATATAAAACCCTTTTGAAAGTGTGAAAGTGTTAAGCATTGTATAGCCTTCCTTTGTATTTACCTTATGACAAGTCTTAGAAGTATAGAAGTGCCCATCTGTCCCAAATTGTGTGGCATGACTTCCCTAATCATGGTTGGTTGTTGTCAATCTGGTGCTGGGAACTTGAGTTTTGAGTAAGTTTTAATGAGGTGGGATCATCATTTATTTGAATTGTTGATAGGTAATAATGGCTAAATGGCGGTGAGTTGAGATTTATGAAAGTGGCATTCAATCTCCTGGAGTTGATGCCACTCTGAACTTGAATAAGGCATTTACATATTCTGTAAAAGGTCGATAAACTAGTTTATAGCTTACCTTCACCCAGTTAAAATGTATGTGAAGATAAAATGGAAAGCACTTGGATTCTTAGAAGAAAGCTGATATCAAAATCTATGCTGTCTTAGAGAGAAATTTCATAGTAATGGGAACCAACTATGGAATCAATTAAAACCTACAGATTTGTGCTGGAGGAGTTCATGAGAACACAGTCTCATTTGAAAAAGATTGCTTTGCCAGGGGAGACAGATATAAAGATATCCTGTTAATATTATATGAGTTTGTGTCCATATCTTCATGAATAGTTGAAAAAAATATACATACATGAGCAGAGAAAACCTGAGAAAAGGAAATTTGGTAAAGGAATATAATTATTATTTAAGAAAAAAATACTAAGTTTTTGCTTACCAGGTGTTTGTAACTGCATTCTTATTAAGGCAATATAATAACTTTAAAATAACTCGATTAAAAATTGAAAATGACAAAATCTCCAAAACCAAGCAGTTATAAATTACTTAGTACTTTCAACGTGATACTTTATTGTTTTCCTCTAATTCAAAGACATGTTGCCTTTTTAAGAACCTGTGCAGGTCATTTCTTTTAAGATTTCGGAAAGGATTTCTATTTTTATTGTGCTTTACCTGGTACCAAAAATTAATATTGAGTGGAAAATAAATTTTTAAGTTAAAGCACTGTGATGAATATTTAGGTTTGACAGTAATTTATTGTTATTTATTTCTTGCAGGCTTGTACAGCATATGTGGATTTTATGATTTCTGTGGCCAAATTGATTCGTCAGGAAAGAGGGCTGCCCATAGATGAAAACCAGATTTCTTCAGAAATGAATACAGTTATGGAATTGGAAAAAGAGATTGCCAATGTAAAACGCATTATCTATGATACACTGAATAATGTTAACCACTTTTTTTCTCTTTCTTTGCTCTATCATATTTTAAGGGTAAAAGGTGCAATTCCTTAGCCAAGAGATAAAAATGCATAGCTCAGTAATGGATCATTGACTTTAAGAGGACTTTTCAAACTGTACAAACTTATAGTAAAATGGGTTTCTGACATCCAGGAGACATACTAAGTTTGACAAATATTAAACTAGGTACACTTAATCACCTATTATTAGTGGGTTACATCAAAATTTCTATTTACCGTCAAACTGTCATTGAGATGTCCTGGAGACTCAGGACACACTTGATTGCTAACTGTTCAGCAAAGCTGTTTTAGTCTTGTTTACATTTTTTTTTTTAAGTTTATAGTGATCCCAGAGGTTGCCTCTATCCCTTTGCTAAGAATTAGCCCCTGAACGTGGCCCCATGTGGTATCACTGGGTTCAGACTGTCAGGCTGCTGAGCTCAGGGGAGACACTAAAGGTCAGCAGAGCCCTGGGGTGTATTCATGGATTTCCTCTAGTCCTTGGCGAACCCTTGGAGTCTGAGTTGGCACTTTCTTGCCTGACTGACTGGGTGTGCAGTCTCAAGTGAGAGAACGCTCTTGAAGCAGCATCGAGGTTACTGATTGAACCCATGGCCAGTTTCAGTCTAGGATCCACCGAGCTCTCTCTGACATTGCAAACAGCAGCCTGCACTGCTAAATCCCCGTCTGCTTGCCACTGTCATCAGAATCATGAAGACTGAAGATCTTTGAGGGCAATTTTTGCTTTCCTGGGGCTATATGAAACCAAAAATCTCCAATCAGAACGAGACTTTGCTTGGAGCTGTAGCTGGATGAATGGCAGTTTGATGGGTTACATGTGGTTCTGTGTTGAAAATAGAATTATGAGAGGAGAGGTTTAGTGCCCTGGACTTTTACCACTTGCACCTTCCCAGTCTATGTTCTCCTTTGATATGCTTCTTTTCTGTGGTAGTTGTAGCTTACTGTAGGATTATTTATGTCTATATTTTCTCTCTTCTCTTAGACTTCGAGATTGGGGTGGTGCCTTAGCCATCTTTGAATCACCTATGTATCTCTAATAGTTCCAGCTTATTATTGCATGCAGGAGATGTTCAGTAACTAATTTTTTAAATAAATTAATAAGTAAGTGACCTAAAGAGAAAGTTGGAGCCATTGCCACTGAGAAATAAGCCCCAGTTTAAACTTTTACCTTTTGTCTCTTCTCACTTAAAATTGCTTTTACTTATTTCAACCATGAGTTGGGGGGTTGTTATTGCAATTTTATTTTTTGATTCAGTTAAAATATAAAACTGGATGCTTTTAAGTATAGGGCGCTAAACTGATTAGGCAAGATAGGAAGAAAGTAAAAAAATAGAAGGTGCTAGCACTCTCCTCAGATAACATGCAATCTAACAGTTCTATGTACTAGGAATTTTTTCTGTTGTACTTGCTTTAAATTCTTGCAGAGACCATTGTGGGTTTTTGTTTTGTTTTTTTGTTTTTTTTTTCCTGTCTGAATTTTAACTGGGATGCTGAATGATAGTGGTGGAGGATGGGAGACAGTATTTGATAAATTGGAGATGACTATATTCAAAAAAGTTAATGTAATATGAAACAGACACAGCTGAGAGCTAGCCATTAGCCATAGAAGGAAGCAGGCCTGCAAATATTGCTTATGTGGTTTTGCAGTCCTCAAATATAAAAATTTTTTTTTAATTTTATGCTCAACACTGTAGCCAGATCTTGATAATTGTTACTGAATATAGTTAAAGTCTCTTAAATTTCACCTTCCTTTTTGATATAACAAAATAAATTACAAAACAAGCACAGAATAGAACTTATATTGTACTTATCCCCTATTTCTTTTTCCTTCAAATATAGTTATAGTTTTCTAAAGAATTCCTAGTTCTAAAATAATGATCAAAAATTAAATCCATAGGCTACAGCTAAACCTGAAGATCGAAATGATCCAATGCTTCTTTATAACAAAATGACATTAGCCCAGATCCAAAATAACTTTTCACTAGAGATCGATGGGAAGGTAAGTAGCAAGTTTTATGTATTCTCTTTGTGCCATTTCTAAAAATTATAGCATTGAAATACAGTTTGTTAAAATTCAGTTTCTTATTTATTGAAATAAGTTGAACATCAAATGAACTTAGATGACTCCAACCATTTGACTTCATGACAAGATGTGGAAAAAACTATTTGAAATTATTATATTTATATTTAGTTAGAGGGAATTTCAAAGGTAAAAGTCCTTTCAAGGCAGCTGTTCAGTCATAGTGGAAACCATCAAAAGAGTTTAGAAAACATTAAACCTGAAAATTCTTCTGAAAAACCCATTTGGTAATCATCATACTTGGACAGTCAATTAATAAAAGCACTAGATTTCTTTTCAACTCTTAAAAATAATAATTTACTCATAGAACTTGCTATGTTCTCACCAAGGCCATCTATGGAGGTGTTCAGAGCAATAATGGAGAAATAGAACACAAGAAATAAAAATCTGTCTCATAGATTCCATTTATAAATAGCAATAGACATCTTTTTGTTTAGTTGTAATTCATTAGCTGGTATCTATCTCTTTTGGGGGCTGTTCATGTATACTTGTGTATTAGTTAATGCACACAATAGGGAAATAAAGCAACATCCATGGGAAAATCTACAAACTGCTACATTCAGTGATAGATTCTCTTTGGTACTAATTATAATAAACAAGAACTTTTAAAAAGCATAGCCTATTGAGTTAAGAATTTCTCACATAACTTTTTAATTAGTATGTGCTTAATAAATATGTTTTGCAAGAATAGTCCAAATCACCAAAGGAAATCAAGAAAAGTTCACAGCATTTCATACTTAATATGTTATCAGCATATTGAGATATACATATATATTATATATATACACACACACACTTATATATACATTAATATATATACATGCACATACATACAGAGGGTGACAAAAAATATACACATTTTAAGAAAGGAAAAACTATATTAAAATTGTAATACAATGAATGATGCTAGCATTCATTTGATTAATGCCATCTTTTGAGCGAAAGTCATAGTACACATTGCTATCATAATTCAATTCAACTTCAAAAAGTAATACATAGATAACATCTCTTAAAATGCGTACATTTACTGGCACCCCGGTATATATATAGTCATAGAGCCTCAAATATTGGGAATCTTGAACATTCTCAAACACCGAGATGTGGCATTTCAGCAAGATTTGCATGATCCCCACTTCTGCTATTTTTCTTATATCCAATGGTGATTGAATAACCACAATTCCCATTTAAAATGTAATGGACAAGATTCCATCTTTTGGCAACTCCAAGCCTAGTTTCTGAAGTATAAAAACTTCTATAGACCCTATACTGGTAGTTTATATAGACCCACTATAGACCTATAGACTCACTACTGGTAGTTTAAAATGTGGTTTGTTTGGCTTTGTTGGACTATCTGTGGTATATCTATACCATTGCTATACCTCTGCTTTGACTATAGTTTGTTTTAATTTACAACAGGGTCTCCACTGAGATGTATGACTGTAGTTGAATGAATTCTTTATTGGCATCCACTTTTAAAAGATAAACATCTTGTACCCATTTAAATTTTTGCATATACCAAGGAAGTTTTATTTTTAAAGCTAAATTTTTCTTCTTTTTATATATTGGTTAGACTAAGAAGATGACACTGAACCTAATTTCTAGTTGTATTATATTCTCTGTGCTTAGAGGCTTTGCCTCTGCTCTTTAGTGGTTGGTTTAATTCTGCTATCAAAACAATCATGCTGCAGAGCTAATTTTTATTGAAAACCAATTGAAACAGTTAAGGGAAAATCCCAAACAAGTATCAAACTGATGATTGTGATAATTATATTGTGATGCAACCGACATCCTAACCATGTCTCACCCTGTAACCATAACTGAGTGTTGGAATTAACAAGAGAAATCCATAGTTACTGAATGTCTTGTGCCTGCTTTTTTCCAGCCATTCAGCTGGTCAAATTTCACAAATGAAATTATGTCAACTGTGAATATTAATATTGCAAATGAGGAAGATGTGATTGTTTATGCTCCAGAATATTTAACCAAACTTAAGCTCATTCTTACCAAATATTCTGCCAGGTAGGTATGTCAGAGTGCCCATGTCCTCAGAGTGTACATTTAATATCACTCTTTAGAAGCTTTGCAGCCTCATCTTTTCTGTTGCTGGGTGGTGGGTTTTTTTATACAGAGATCTTCAAAATTTAATGTCCTGGCGATTCATAATGGATCTTGTAAGCAGCCTCAGCAGAACCTACAAGGAGTCCAGAAATGCTTTCCGCAAGGTGAAGAAACAATCTCTCTTATCTTAAGACTTAAGCATAAAGAGATACATGGTTATGCAGGAGCCATGTACACTGCTGTAATAGAATGTGATGAACTTTGCCAAGAGACAGAGTGCCAAATGTTGGTTATTTTGCCCATGTTTAGCCTCTGATGCCTAGAAAAGCCAGTTTGCATGGGCTTTGCCACCCTATGATTGTCTGCTGTGGCATCAAAGTTGAAATGCCCTGGAAGGATATGCATTTGGTTATGAGCAGTTCATGAAAGATACTGGCTTGGTTTTTTTTGTTGTGGTAAAAATAATCGCAGGGCTATGTCAATTAACTTGATTTTTCAGGTGGTCAGAGCACACTAGACATACACACAAATGCACTGCATTGACGTGGACAATCCACTGAGAACAAACCTGCCTGGAGACAACCTTAAGGCCTTTTATTAGGCTGTACCTACGTCTAAACAATCATCATTTAGTCCTATTGTGAGGGGAGATGGCAGGAGGGATTGAGAAAGGCGAAATTGTAGCAAACATATTGGTTGATGTCATGGAAAGGAATTAACTCTGACTGATTAAAGTTTTTTTTTTATTTTACCTTTTCAAAGAAAATGTAGACACATTTTTAAAATTAAAGACTGTAAAAACGGTGTTTTGCTAAATTCCCGTTACCTAAGTTTGTCCCCTTATTGGTTCTTAAATTTATACACATGTAGTTCTTTTAAGTACTGGAAGTTCAGCTAAAACATTAAAAAAATAAGAATGTGTTTTCTTGTATACCAGATTTCTTCCCTGTTAACGTTTATTGAACATTACTTCACATTTATGTTTATGTGTAACAGTGTTATTTTTGTTTGTTTTGCAGGGGGGGGGGGGGTTTGTTGTTTCTTTTTCTAAAGCTGTTTAGAAGGGTATTAACTTGTAATAGCCAGAAGTTCTATTGGGATGGGTACTGAAAATATACTTAATTTTCAGATCATATATAAATAAACAATGCAATTGGATTACATTTTATCATAGGCAAGGACAACGTGTCTTGTGAGGAGAAGCAATGAATAATGCAAGAACTTAGGAGACATAAAGAATAGAGTCCTGTGAGGTTTATGCTCTTACCATGCTATAGCCATCTACTCCTGATCAAATGCTATTTCCTTCTGCTCTCCCATAGGCCCTTTACGGCACAACATCAGAAACAGCGACCTGGAGGCGTTGTGCAAACTATGTCAATGGGAACATGGAAAATGCGGTGGGAAGGCTTTATGTAGAAGCAGCATTTGCTGGAGAGAGTAAACACCTGGTAATATTTTCTGCACAATACACTCTCAGATATTTGTTTTTATTGATAGGCAATTACAATAATCCATAATTTGGCTAAAAATTATTAATTGTCAGAGCATCTTTGAATTATAATTTACCATTATTTCCCAGTAAATCTCACCCTCCCTCCCCCAAGGGTCTGGTTATGTTACTGATTCTAAATTGTTTAGTCTAAACCAACTGTCTGTTTTCCAGAAGCAGTAGATTCAGAGTCATGTATTCTATTGATATAATCATTTATAAACTCTTCTATTAGCAAATTGACCAAGAATTCATGTTTTCTTACAAATCTGGAAGGTAAACCCGGGTTTATTTGAAGTGTAAGAAATGTACTCTGTTTTTCATTGTTACTGCCATGAAATCGATGGAACTTAAAGATATGGTGAAAGAATCTACGGGAATGCTGCTTCACGCTTAGCTTCAAATAGTAATGACAGCTAATATTTTATGTTAGTCCTTCTTTTATGATAATGGAAGCCATTACATTCTAAACATGATTTTTAAAATTTACATATTAAGAAGTATTTAAGGGCCGGCTGAGTGGCTCAGTTGGTTAAGAGCTCGCTCAAGAGTTTGAGCTCTGAGCAACAGGGGTTCGAGTCAGCCCGAGCTGAGCAGCCGTGAGCTGCCAACAGGTGGCGGGATGGCTCAGCTAAAAAAAAAAAAAAAAAGAAGTATTTAATTATTAGTGTTGTTAGTAGCAATGTTGCTTTAAAAATATAACTATCCACAAATACCCATTTGGTTAGATCACAGTTTGTCTATAAATTTACATTTATTAACATATTATTGAGTCACATAAAGGTAGCTTATGATTCTAGTTTTTAAAAACTTGTGTGACAAAAAAATTAATTCATGGCCCAAATTTGTCTTCTGTTCTTTTGATTTGAGGTTGAGGATTTGATTGCGCAGATCCGGGAAGTTTTTGTTCAGACTTTAGATGACCTCACTTGGATGGATGCTGAAACAAAAAAGAGAGCTGAAGAAAAGGTAAAAGCAAGACAGGACTAGCTATCAAAGAAAATTTTCCTTATAAGGAAATATTAACTTTTAAGAAACTTTGGAAAAAAATATAATAAAGAATTACATAAAATAAAAGCAAGCTCCTTCAAGATATGATGTTTCCAGTAAAAGTTTTCAATGAAAGAAATTTTTTTCTATGATTTTCACTTTTTATCTCTTTGCAACCAGCTTCTACTCTCCATATTGAGTTTAAAATTTTGAAACATCTTCGATTTTCCTTTTTTTTTAAGGAAGATTTCAGAAAACAAGAGGAAAATCTGTGAACAAAGAAAGAATGAAAAGATACTATCAGTAGTTCATATTTTTCCTCCTTTTATGAAAGATATCTGAAAGGTCTCTACCAATATCTAAAACTATGCCCTCAGTTTTTAATGCAAATTTCTAGCTAAATTTTTTTAAAAACATATCCCATTTAGCTTTTTCTATATCACCTACGGAGAAAAAAATACTGTATTTCTGTTCAAGCAAATGTATGGTGGTACGTTATTTGAGTTTTATAAGGTGCTGTAGTTAGAAGAATGCTGAAGGAGCCTTCTTTATAACCATTCCTATCTATCCCCATTGTACACCTTCCATTGGAACTGTTAATATCGTGCATAAGAATAAAGGTGATATTTCAAAGGAAATCTTCGGTTTAAATTTACTATGATCATTTGTCTTGATAACTATATAAAATGAGGAGGAACAACATGTGCAGGGAAAACTGTACGTGCTTTATGAGCAGCATTCACATGCAGCTGATTATTCCTCTGTAGCTAGGGTTGCAGAAAGAACAGACTATTCCTTAAACTGATACAGAAGGAGTTCAAAACTTATTATAATAAGAGAATCAAGCTGCCGTCTAGTTCTGTTTCAGGGTTAAATCATGTGAAAGGACTATCTTTTTTAGCTCTCACAGAGCCCTGGGTGGGTGAGGTCTAGAATTTAGCCCCCTCCCCCCCACCTCCCCACCCCCCAAGTATAGCTACCTTTCCATCACTCTAAGTCCTCAGAAATTCAGGCTGGATTTGCTCCTTTCATGTTCTAGCTATCCGTGGTATGGTTCTGTTTGATTTAGCCAGTTGGATTGCTCTAGATCATCGTTTCCCAAGGTGGTGTCACAAAACACTGTACCTGCCAAGATGTTCCACAAAAGAGAATCCCATGGTCAAAAGAATTTACGAAACACTTCCTACAGGAAGGCTTTCCTGATCCCACCCTAGTCTGGGTTACATGGTCCTAGAGTGTGATTTTATGGCACTGCACATCACACTTCAGAGTTAATTCTCATTTCATTACCTATCATTGATTGACCTTTACAATAAGCTCTCTGGTGGCAGAAATTTTTGCCTGGCAGCTTCTTACAAAGTACCTGGAAAATTGTAGACCCTTGAACATATATTGAATGAATAAGTATACAAATTAATTCCTCCTCTTGGACACTTATAATAACCTAATTTTGACTCTAAGAAGTCCAGCAATAAAGAAACCTGCTTAATGTTTTTGTCACAGCATTTACCCAATGTATTTGACAATCGTTCTATGGAGTAGCTTTTATTTCAGTAGAGTTTGTGTCTCTTAGAACTCTCCTTTGGGAAACGTCTTCTAGAAAATAAAGTGCCATGAGAGGAAGCTGATTTGTAATGAGCCAATGGTATGGAAACCTGTAAGAAAATGGGCGTGGCCTGACAGTGATACAGATCCTGTCCAATCCACTGGCAAAAGCTTGGGCTTATAAAACAGATGTGTAACAAAACCACATCCATTTGGTGGCAAACCAAATAACTCAGAGATACAAGATTAATTTTCCATGAAAAATTTAAATTTAAAGAGCAATGTGATATAATAGAATAAAAAAATCAAATATCTTTGAGAAAAACGAGAAATAAAAAAATAGAAAGAGCAAGGAATAAACACGTGATAATCATAAAATAATAAAAATAAACAATTTTAAAATAAACAAAAGTTAGAAATGGCAGTAAGCAAGTAGGAAATATGAGCTGGTGACAAGGAAAACTCTCGTTTTCCACTCATTTAATTGATGTCATTCATTTAACTTTGAGAAGATATATACACAGCTTTGGAAACCAAAAGAAAACATAAAAATCCAAGAACCAATATTCGGGAAGAATTTTAGCACCTCTAAGTCCATCTCTGTCTTCTCAGCCAAGTCAGTAAAGTGGAAAGATCATTGTAAGCTGCTAGAATGGAAGATCTAAATATTACCCCTCCTGTAAACTGAAGAAAAAGGCCTTTCAGAGAAAAATGTCATGGAAGTACAATACATGTGGAGCAAGACTTGTCAGCTTTCATTTCGGTTTCCTTGGGAAAGCCGCAGCCCATGAGAATAGGGCAGTAGACGCTGAATTTCAGACCGCTTTTCAGTTGGTTTTGAACTCCAGAGAGAAGCCACTGCAAAGATCTCTATTTAGTGTTGTCAGGTACTCTTTTTGTAAACAGCATGGATTCAGTTATTCAGTTGATAGTCATGAGCAAATTATAATGTTTGCATTTGAAAGTTACATAATCATCCTCACATTCAGTATTGTAATTTTCATAGGCCTTAGCAGTTAAAGAAAGAATCGGCTATCCTGATGACATTATTTCAGATGATAACAAACTGAATAAGGAATACCAGGAGGTAAGTCTCTATAAAAACTGGGGCTAGTGCAATGTCTTTTCTAGCTATGGGGTAATAGGAATTTCGTGATGTAGTCTGAAACTATAGGTTTTATTATAAAAGCCCTTTAGCACTAAAGACAGATCGGTGTTTGTTTTAGTTTTAGACTTTTGTTTTATTTTCCTCGTCTGTGTTTGGTTTTTGTTCTTTTGTTTCCATGTATCCAATTTTAATAGCAGTAAGAAAAACGTGGTGTCCTTTAAAGAGTATCAAGGGTAGACTTCAAAGTGCTGAACAACAGGCAGTACTCAGGCTCATCTGCCTCTGCAGTGCTGAAAAGTAAAACCTTTAGGTTTCCATCTACCGTGTTCCCCCATGTATAAGACGCACCTTTTCCCGAAAAATTTGGGGTCTAAAAACTGGGCGCATCTTATACTGTGGTTGTAGATTTCAAATGCTACAGATGGAACTGAGGACGAGGCAATATATGAAGACAGTGATTCGTCATCAGACACAGATGAGGACAAGCTAATGGTTGGGGACTTTGACAGTGATGAGGAGTTGAGTGAATTTTATGATGAATAAAATGTGGCTTCAGTAACTTTATGTAACACGTTTCTTTTCAAATTTTGGGCCCCAAAATTAAGGTGCGTCTTATACATGGGAGCGTCTTATACATGGGGAAATGCAGTACTTTCTCATTATTCCTCCACTGGATAACCTAGGTCATGCATTCTCTATTTAAAACAAACAAACAAAAAGTCTAATATTTGGGAACCAGGGACTATTTTAGTCTCCTCTGTTACGTAACAATGAAAAGAGAAGAGAGTTTAAATGAAAGTCACTACAGTACTGATATTCAGATGAGCTGAGGGTCCCATTACTAACCTTGGGGTTACCACAACTACTTGAAACCCTGGTGACAACAAGATGATCCTTGCACAGATCGAGGCTGACCATGATTCCTAATCCACTGATCACCAGTCTAAATGGGGGTTAGACAGCCACAGGGTCCCCTCCTCCTGTTCCATTGGCAGAAAAGCTTGACTATTCCTTTCGAATGAGCTGGCTGCAGCATGTTATCATGGGGACTCTTGTGGTAGGACCCAAGTGTCGGAAACTGTAGACTGAAAGCTAAACTGTGTGGGTTCAAATCCTAGCTCCACCGCTCAGAAACTTGGGCAAGCGTACTCGTCTGTGCCTCAGTTTCCTCAACTTTTAAATGGTGATAACAGCCCATCTTTATAAGATTATTAAAAGGATTAAAAGAGTGTAATCTATATGTAAAGTTCCTAGAACAGTGCCTGGCACCTAGTAGGTGCTCTTAATCTCTGCTTATTAGTGGCATAATAAGAATGTGCTATTATCACATCAGGTATGTAAGAATTAGGGGGGTTGTCACTTTGAGGGGTAAAAAGCATAACTATTGCACTGTGTTGTACATGTGAAACTAATAATAAATTTAAAAATAAAAAAGAATTAATATCAATAGAGTAAGGCATGCCTGACACTTGGTTCCATTTAATTAATTACAAAAGAGCAGCAGTAACTCGTAATATACAACTAGTGAACTAAATCCTTCTTTGGTAAGTTTTAATGATCTCTGTTAACTTTATTAACTGATAGAATTTAAGAACTTATCCCCTATGTTTTTAGCAAAAGTTTTGAAGATACTGGTTTTAATATTTTTTCCAAATGTTTTATATAATATAGTTGAACTACAAGGAAGATGAATACTTTGAGAACATAATTCAAAATTTGAAGTTCAGCCAAAATAAACAACTAAAGAAGCTTCGAGAAAAAGTGGACAAGGATGAGTATGTATATCCCAGTTTCTAATATGTTCATTCAGAGGAGGGCCTTTTCCCCTTTTCCTTGCTGGATTAAGAGAAACAGCCTGACTTAGAGTAGACTTAAAGAGTACATTTGTCCTCCTTCTATGGTGTACTTTTAAGAGCATCTAAGAACACACTAAAGATGAGTCCGGAAATTAACCAAATTTAAAAAATTTTTTTAAGGTGTGTGTCCTCAGATAACCTCATTTCTTTGGTTTCTTCTCATTTTATTGCCTGTCCCCCCTGCTGTTTTTGTGGACAAGGTTCTCAAGAACACCTTAATCTAAGTAACCCATACCTCCTTCAAGCTTTCCCTGAGGCCTTACTTACTTTGCTCAGAATTTTCTTCTGCCCATGTCCCCACCTGTTATCAGTCCATCATTCTGCAACTCCATCCCCTTCCTAGATTGTCCCACGTAGCACTTCTGTTACCCTAGTGGTCGCCAAATATAAGATACCTGGAATTACTCTTGTAAATAGCCTTCTAATGCTCTTAATCTATGCTTATTAGTGGCATTAGTACTTCACATTAACTATTAGTTTAGTGTTTATTTTTCAGTCAAAGGGATGTGTCTAACATATTTATCAACATTTATGTTTGTGCATTTAAATCCCTAGAATTGCTTATGTTGAACTTCTCACCAGGCTTTGAGCTGCTAGAGAATAGGGTCTATTCCTTTTGATTATTCAGCACAGTGCTGAATACATAGAAGGTTTTCAGTTAAAACTGAATTAATGAGTGAGCAGGTGAAAAATAAATATACTAACTTGAATTGTGTGATAACTGACACAGTAACATGCCAGTGAGGTGCTTGGTTCATTTATGTATTCATTTAGTCTTCCATTTATTTATTAAATTAATATTTTAGAACACTAAGTCCAGGTGTCACTGAGTACTGGGAAAACCAGTGGTGAACTTTGATTATATTATGTTACATTATAACAGCAGAGGGTAGTGTCAGGGAGGGGGGAACATCCCCTCTTGAGTAATCTCTTGAGCTCTTATGGCTGGACAAATAATAAAATTGACATGAGGTTAGGTTAACAGAAGAAAAGCAATTTAATACATGCACACGGGAGATCATAAATGATGCTCTGAGAAATGATGAACCAGCCAGCTTTTTATGCTTTTTAGGCAAAGAAGCAATACATTTTGAAGAATTGGCAAAATAAAGAAACAGGTTTGTGTGCTCATTACTGAAGAATCTATACGAAGTTTGGGCTTGGGTAGTGAATTAATAATAAAAAAAAAATAACAAGCTTTGTTTAGACAAGCTTTTTGGCCCTGAATTCCTTAACTCTAGGGATAAGGGTACTTCTCTCAGCCTCTTGGAGCAAGGACGGTACCTTTCTCAGGGGAGATTTATTTCCTGCGTTTAAATAACGAGAGACCAGTGTGCCCTCCTTGCATCAGCTGCTTGTAAAGTAACTTCAATTCCAAGCAATCGATAGGTCATTGTGGGGTATTTTGGGGTGGCCGGCCCTAGGCTCCAACAACAGGAAAGACATAATGTCATAAACTGTGGCACCAGGAGAGAAATGTTGTGCCAAGAAAGGTACAAAGTGCAGTGGGACTGTTTGATGCCAAGACTGTTCTGTTCTCAGAACACCAAATACAGGTTGGACAAAATTCCTAAATGGAAATGCGAATACATTTCAATCCTTCTATAGGTACCATGAAAGGCTGATTTTGTTTTTTTGGTTTTTTTTCCCCTGACCTCTGGGTTTATACTGAGCAATGGTTGTGTTGTCTGCTGCTAAAAACCAAGCTGCAAATGTCAGAGAATGTTTATTGTCTGAACTGGGAAAGAAGAATGGAGAATGGGTGCATTTGTTTGGTGTTATAATCAGTTTTTCTCTAGGAACCCACAGAGTCATCAAAAAGAATACTCAGTGGTTTAAATTAATAATCTGAGAAGTTTCTTACAAGTCTGAATACTTTCATTGCTTTAAAATACATATACTTACATTTAATAATTGTTAGCACTACATAAATTATTAATAATATCTACAGATAAATATTGTCAAATATTCTTTCTGAAAATTGCTAATATAACCTGCATACATATGACACCAGGAATTCCTTTATAATTTTAAAAGTAGTTGTTGAAATATCGCTTGATGTTTTCTTTTGAAGTTGATATAGTCTCAGTTCCATAATTATTTTGTAATATAGTTTCAACTTTTCCTTCCCTTTTATCATATGTGTTGATTTTCTGTGGGTTCTTTTCTCTTTACCATAGATAATCAAAAACCACACTTACATAATATATTTTAATGAATGTTTGGTCAGTAGCATGCATAGTTCAGTAGTACTTTTTGGGTCTTTTCCATGAGCTTCTGGTAGTCAATCACATGTGCAATATGACTTCTAAGGTCTTCTCTGCCACACCAGGCTAGTTTTTCTTCCTTCCCCATCTAATGACTGTATACTGAGTACAAGGGTTCAAAATTGACAAGAGTCATCTGAGGAGCATTAGGAATAGTACTCATTACCCAACCTCACCAACCCTAGATTGTGATGTACTTACTTATGGGAAGGGACCCAGGTACAGCAGGTCCTTGAATAACATTGTCTTGTTCAATGTTGTTTTGTTATAACATTGATTAAGTAGGAACTTTTAGCTCTTGTTTATATCAACTAGCCTATGGTAAAATTGGTTTCTTTAAACATTTCACCACACTTTCAAGAACCTATCGATGATGTTAAGTGAGGAATTATTATATATATATATATATATATATATATATATATATATATATTTTTTTTTTTTTTTTTTAAAGATTTCATTGGGGAATTGGGGGAGGGGAACAGTGCTGGGGAATTGGGGGAAGAGGAACAGACAAGTTGCTGTCCTTTTGTTCTTCAGTCTAGTTGTGGAGGACATTGCTTCACTGGCCCATGTTGGTATCATTGCGCTCTTCCCAGGTGGGGCAGATCGGTTGCCGGCCACTGGACAGCTGCTCACAGTGGCTCTTGGCAGCTCACACCAGCTGCCGGCCATACACAGTAGCTTATGGCAGCCCACTGCAGCAGGGGCTGCAGCCTATGCTGTCACTGGTGACTCACGGCAGCCCAGCTCCAGGTCGAGCTGTTGTTCAGCATCTTAGCTGTAGAGGGCAGTGTCACTGGCCCCCATGTGGGAGCCGAACTGGGGCCCTGATGCTCAGAGCTGGCATCCCAAGGCAGCTCTTAACCAATGCGCCACTCGGCCGGTCCCTGGAATTATGTTTAAGTACCACTCCCTCCTCAAGTGAGAACCCTTGAGTTAATGTTAGTTCATTTTTGTATCGAATCATACTTGTTCATATTTAACTTTATAAAAATTTTTATAAGAAAATGCCTTTAATTGGGCAGTTTAGGCTTAAAATTTATTTTTTGTCTTCTAAAATATTAGAAGCACTTTTGACAGTGATTGCATCAAATTGATAAGGAGTGTGCCCTATAGGACACAACATAACAAATTTTCTCCTTTTGTTGAGGTTTCTTATAGTGAAAGTTTCTGACTTATTTTGTACCTGCTTGATAGTAATAAAGTCACAGTGTTTTCTTTTCTTTTCTTTTTAATGTAGCACCCAGTTCAAGTCCTCAGTGTGTGTACAGGCAGATAATATCTATTGCTTCTACTTTGTTCACATAGCCTGTAGTTACCTCTCAGAGAATTACAGTTTCAGATGCTCAAGTTCTCCTCATTCCCAAGGTTTGGCAGGAGAAATGTGTGTCCATATCCACAATTGATGGGACAGAGATGAGAAAAACTACTGATCATTGTAAGGTTATATTATTAGGCATTGTATAGAAATGATGATGCATTACATTTTTCAGGCAGCAATTCATTTAAATAAGTTCAGTCAGTTAACCAAATAGTCAATTTCTAGACCTTTTCTTTTTTCACTACACATGCTCTCACTAGGAAAATGTGTACACTTCTTGGCATCTTCTACCATTGTTACGACCACTGAATATTCATACTTGGCTCAGGTTCATTTGCTGGGCTCCGAACCCAAATGTCACCTCCGTGTAGGTGTTCCATTAACCCTAAAAGCGTAACATTTGCCATTTCATGCAAAAAATTGATCATCTTTATCCCCATAGCTCCATTTTTTCTCATATTTTTCAATAACTTACTGTTACCAAGCTAGAAGCCAGGGGCCCATCTTATCATCCTAGACTGACCCTTTCCCCTCATCTCTGACGTCTGCGTGACATCTACTTTAAGTTCTCATCTGAAAGGAAGGAACGAAGGTAGAAAGGTTCACATCCACCATCTGCTAATTAAATATTTCATAGGCATTGGGAGTGGGGTCTCCATCTTATGATCTCCATTTTCACTGCCTTCATTCAGATATTTCTCATTGTTCACCAGAGTTCTTACAGTATTTTTCCTAATTTTGTCACCAACCATCTCACATTCCTTCAGTGTATTCTTCTTATTACTGCCCTAGAGAGCTTATAAAGGCACAAATTGAGTCATATTATTTTCTGATGAAAACCTTTCACTGTGTCTCTGTTGCCAATCTCATATAGCCGTGACAAGGCTCTGCACCTCCCACTAGCGCTCTTGGTTTCTTTTAGATTCACCCTACCTCAGCATTGCCTCAAAGATACAGCCATAGGAAGTACTTCCCAGTCATTTCTCCATCTTTTCCTCTTCCTTGTCCCTTATCTTGGACCATGCTTTCTTTTCTTGTTCACTGAACAGAAACCTACACGTGGTTTGACTCAACCCAGCATCACCTCCGGACTCATACCACCCCATCCCATTTTGCTCTTCACCTTGTGCCTGCGTTCCCGCACCCACGTTTCAGTCACAGCACCAGTACATTTTATTACATTTAGCTGGCCTAGCCCTTCTTGGAAGCAGAAGCCATGTATCTGTGTCACCAGAGCTTGAACATGGATGAACAGAATGTAGACCCTGCCTCCATGTTTCACCATCATAATTAGTGAAATTACACAACATCATCTTTGCTGCTCTCTCTGTTTAGCAAATTCAAAACATCGAGGGAGTCAGGAAGTCTGCATGGGATATATTTGAGTTAGCCATTTGGCTTAAAGGCCTCCTTCTGCCCGTTTAACTAGTTGGCAGCTTCAAAGGACAGGGATTTCAATTTCTAAAGCTCTTGATTCATGTGGTTTCTGTGTGCCTGGCATGTGTTTCCAAAATTTTCTCAACCGTTATGTTCTCTGGGGATTTGGTGCCAGATTGTAAAGAATTTCAAACATGTCATATTATCAGAGCGTAATAGTGCTAAATTGATAATGTAATATTCGTTAGCAAAATTGCTTAGCTATCCAGCAATGCACCCCTTAACGATGGGGTATGTTCTGAGAAATGTGTTGTTAAGCGATTTCGTCGTTGTACGAACATCATAGAGTATACTTACACTAACCTAGATGGTATGGCCTACTGTACACCTAGGCTGGATGGTATAACCAATTGCTCCCAGATGCCAAGCCTGCACAGCATGTTACTGTACAAAACAGCACAAGGTTACATTCAGCACAAGAGGAAATGATGCGATCAAGAGATGTAGTAAACATGAGCTGTATGAGGCTGTAGCCAGTGTGGCATGGCATACTATTATGGCGAAGTTTTTGTCTTTAAGTAGAAAGAATATGCTCTAAAATAACAATTAAAGATATAGTATAATAAATACAGTATAGTAAATACTAAATAAACCAGTAACATAGTTCTTCCTTATCATTATCAAGTATTATGTTACTGTACGTAATTGTATGTGCTATGCTTTTATATGACTGGAAGCACAGTAAGTTTTACATCAGCATCACCACAAACACATGACTAATGCCTTGCACTGTGACCTTACCAGGGCTACAAGGTCACTAAACAATAGGAATTTTTCAGCTCTATGATAACCTTAATGGGCCACCATCGTATATGCAGTCTGTCATTGCCCTAAACGTGATGTGGGGCATGACTGTATATCTATAATGATTTCCTTCCAGTAACATGATTATTCAGTTACAGGCCATAGAGCAAACATACACCTTTAAAGAGAGAAAAAATACACAAGAACAAAACCAAATTAATTCCTTTTCTTGTTTTTAGATTTGATGTTATTTTGTTAGTTTCTCAGGACAAAACTTTCTGTAATATAATTGGGACAGGTTGTGCCAGTGTTTGTAAGTCATGGCTGTTGAGCCCTGGAGTTACTTTTTTATAAAGGACAAAGAGTTATTTTGTTGCTGAATCTTTCCTGCGGTTACACAGCAAAATAAAAGCACACTGACATTGACAGCGCCCATGCAACAAACATTTTAGTGAGCAGCTGCCATGTGTGCAAAGCACTGTGCTAACTAACCACAGTAGCGGATGAAGACATGAATAAGATACGGCGCTAGACTCTAGAGCTCACCACCATCTAGAGGCAGGTGAGTAACAATTAAGTCTGATGAAAGGTAGAGTCAGTTGGTGCTATTACAAGGAAACAAAGCGCTGGGACAGCACTTTCTTCAAAACCACAATTAAACCATTTCTTGTTAGTAAAACACTCCCTGGGAACAACACGTCAGCATTTAAATTAATATAGAGGTGAGCAGAGGATTCACTGAAAACAAAACAAAATGCTTGGTTCGTTTCTGTCTTTCCCTTCATTGCCTCAAGCCTGCTGCTTTTTCTAATTGGATGGGAAGGAGCCCCTGAAATAAGTGAGGCTGGCAGCCCAACAGCTGTGACTCTATATGGTGCTTCCTGAAAGGCCAGCGCCACCAAAAGTGGCAGGGAAGTTGGCACCCTGTGAAGTGACACTAATTTTGCCACTGCAATGAGTCAATAATACTCTTTCAGTGTCACAGTTCTGCCAGTTACTACCTGTGGCCTTTCAAAAGCCATGTGGTTTCCCTTATTTATAAAAGGAACAGGTTGGGTTAGACGGTATAACGTCCCTAAGATTCTTTCCGGCGTTAAAATTCTATGACCTTTACTGTGAAGTTTTGATAGCAGCCAGTACATTTTCTTCCTTGGCTTCTCCACATGAAGTGAGCCGAGAGAAAAAGAACATATTTCTGAGACGTAAGGAAGTACCTCACTACTTTCTAAAATATCCCTTCTGATTTTGCCCTTCACAGATGTTTCTAGAATCAGTCTTCTTTTTAATTAAGTCCTATATTGGTGAACTTGATTTTCATAAGGAAAAAAAATGAGATGGTACTGAGCTGGAGCATTAATAAGACCTGTCCAGGGTGGATGTGAAGAGTGCTGGAGACTTTGGACATAACTGAATTTCCATGAGTGTAGATTTATGGGGAAGATTTGTAAAAAAAGATTATATGGCTCAGCAAATACTACTAAGCCAGAAAGATGAAACCACAGATAGTTAGATTAAACTTGGACAAATGACACTAAGTCCCCATGACAGTATCCATATGGCATGACCATGGTGTGCACATGTTGTAATAGATGAAAATTTTAGACTTTCATCATTTATTCTCTTATTAAACCAATAGACTTTGCAGTTTTCCTATGTGTTTGGGGGTTAAAAGCAAAACACATTTTATCAGTAAAAATATTTCTGCTTTTGAACTAGCTCCCAAGGAGGGTTTTGTTTTGTTTTATTTTCAGAGGAGGAAGGGGAAGTAGAGAGGGAAGGTAAATAATTCCAAGATTGAAGTTTTAAACTGAAAACTTTGCAAAAGAGTTTTGAAACTTACTTTATGCCAGCATGCCCTCTTGAGAGAACAATGTCCAGATTGCACGTGGCTTCCAGTTGCCATCGCTCTGTACAGTTTGCAAACCAGCAGGGCCTCCCCGAAGCCTGTGCCCGCCACCCTCCCAGGATTCCAGCACTCTCGAGGCCTGGAGGACCCACTGATAATGCCTAGGCCCAAATATGTATGGCGTGCCTATCATGTTCCCAAACAGTGTTCTAAGCCCTAAGATACAATTAAAAATAAAACATGAAGTAAACAATAGGGTACATCAAACTAAAAAGCTTCTGCACAGCAAAAGAAACCATTAACTGAATGAAAACTGATGGAATGAGAGAAAATATTTGCAAATCCTATATCTCCAAAATATATAAGGAATTCCTACAACTCAATTCCAAAAAGAATAACTAATAGCCCAATTTAAAAATGAGCTAAGGACTTGAATAGACATTTCTCCGAAGAAGACATACAAATGGCCACCAGGTATATGAAAAGAAGCTCAAATATCACTAATCATCAGGGAAATGCAAATCAGAACCACAATGAGATGTCAGGATGGCTATTTACAAAAAAAAATAATAATAATAAAAATAAAATAAAATACAGCAGTGTTGGTGAGAATGTGGAGACACTGGAACCCTTGTGCTGTCCATGGGAATGTGAAACGTAGCAGCCACTATGGGAAACAGTATGGAGTTTCCTCAAATAATTAGAACTGCTGTGTAACTAACTCATCGATCTCATTTCTGGGTATATAGCCAAAGAGGTGACATCCGGATCTTAAAGAGATATTAGCGCTCCCACTTTCACGGCAGCACCATTCACGGTAGCTAAGATATGGAAACAAGCTGTTTGCACTGACAGATGACTGGATAAGGAAACTGTGGTATATACATACAGTAGAATACTATTCAGCTTTGAAAAAGAAGGAAATTATGTAATATGCAACAACATGGATGAACCTGAGCACGTTGTGCTCAGTGAAATAAGCCAGACAGAAAAAGACAAATACTACATGGTTCCATGTATATGAGGAATCTAAAATAGTCAAATTCATAAAATCAAAGAGTGAAATTGTGATTTTCAGGGGCTGGGGGTGAGAAGTTATTAATCAATAGGCACAAACAAGATGAGTAAGTTCTAGAGATCTGTACAGCATTGTACCTATAGTCAACAATAATATACTTACTGTACTCTTAAAATGTGTTAAGAGGGGGCCGGCCGAGTGGTGCAATGGTTAAGAACTGACTTGGGATGCCAGAGGGCCCCAGTTCGGATCCCACATATGAGGGCCAGTGACACTGCCCTCTACAGCTAAGATGCTGAACAACAGCTCAACCTGGAGCTGGGCTGCCAGGAGGCGACGGTGTAGGCTGCAGCCCCTGTGGCAGTGGATTGCCATGGGCTACCGTGTGTAGCCAGCAGCCAGCGTGAGCGGCCAGCAGCCGCAGTGAGAGGCCGTCCAGAAGCCGGTGACTGATCTGCCTCGCCCGGGAAGAGCGCAATGATGGTGCCAACTTGGGCCAGTGAAGCAATGTCCTCTACAACTAGACTGAAGAACAAAAGGACAGCAACTTGTCTGTTCCCCTTCCCCCAATTCCCCAGCACTGTTCCCATCCCCCCAATTCCCCAATTTTTTAAAAAAATATGTTAAAAGGATAGATTTTGTGGTAGGTCTTCTTAAGAAAATTTTTAAAAAAAAGAAAAAACCTAAAACATCTGTGTCTTCATGGAGTTAACCACCTAATGAGCTAGACAGACAATAGACTTAAAATATTGTTAAATCACTGCTGAGGGTTATATGAGATGGAAGAGGTTTCAGTTCTTTCCTGAAAGACCCCAAGATTATTATAAATCAAGAGGAAAAAGTCACCAAAAGAAAATTCTGACAGAAACGATCCACTCACCCATATATCTCCCCAATCGGGGATTTCTCTGAATTTGGCACTTCACACACATGAGAGTGCACACATACATGAATATTCACACATATAAAGCTATTGAAGACTAACAAGAGAGTGCTTCCTGCCTGATTTAGAATCACACCCAACCCACTGGTGAATTCTAGGAAGAAAATCAGAGTTGTGGTTTCTATTGCCTTTTTTTGAAAGAGAAGTGGATTCCCAGAGCCCTGGCAGATCACCTTTCAGACAGTAAGGTGATTCACTCAAAGTACTTCCGTTATGTTAACAACGCATGTGCAACAACAATGAACAGTTTAATGAGGCTCTTTGGTCCTACTGTGCTTTTGCCTGCGGGTGAAAAGTTGTACCTTCTAGGAATAGTGGAAAGAACTGTGCTTGGAGTCTGGGAGCTGTGGGATGGTAGGAGGTGGGTCGGGTGGAGGGCGTGGGCAGCCTTGAGTGAAGATTTCTGTTCTGAAGCTTAATAGCTGTGTGAGTTTAGACAACCTACATAATGCCTCTGAGCCTCAATGATTCCTTCATAAACAGGATAACAACATCTACTTTTGCCCAGTGGAGTCGTTGTGTTGTGTGTTGTGTAATGTGCCTGCCACATAACTTCGGTGCTCATTATAGTAGCTGTTGTGATTGTCTCCTCATGATGGGACTTCGCCGTGGTGTAGAGGCCAGCATCCTATAGCTTGCTAGAGTCAGTGTGAAGGGAAGGGGCTCAGAACAAGCCACCCCACAATGTGCCGCTTTGATGCAGATTGTCTTAAACTGAAGACAATCAAGGGCCAAAAGGTTCAGAAACAGCTGTTTTTCCTCCCGCTTAGCTACCTAGAAGGACTTAGAAGACCTAGTCTAGGAAGAAACCTAACACTACAGATAACTACAAAGAGTATGGGCTGCGTGTGGTAATCTGGGGGGCACTCCCCGGGGACTGTTGATTTAAATTCCTCTCCATGGCAAACATTTGTTTATCAAACATTTGCTCTTCCCATCTTCCTGTGAATTTGCTTCCTTCACTTTGACTCCCCAGGCCCCTAACCCTTTCTTCTTAGCTCAGGATGGCATGTAAGCCTCAATGGCTGACTGTCTGTGGGCCTCTCATGTCTATGTGAGACTCCTGTACATACATAATTAAATTTGTTTTTCTCCTGTTAATCTGTTTTATGTTAATTTAATTATTACACCAGCCAAAAGAATCTAGAAATGTAGAGGAAAGATTGTTCCTCCCTTACAGAAGCAACTTAAAAATGAGCACTTTCATTTTTAAAGAGGTTGGCAAGAAAGTGGCATTCATCATTGTGATGAAATGTTATGTATGATTCAGATCAACAGCTTAGAAGTCGGGAATTTGATTGGAAGATCAAATCCTTAGTTTACATGTTTTCCCCAGTTTTATTACTTAGTTTATAAGTATATTAAGAAAAAGAGTTTGATTATCATACTGTGTCTTAGTTTGTACCACTGAAAATTGGAGGTGTCATCTCTCTTATATGGATGGTTTGAAAGATGAAGTTATATAGAAAACTTTGAAGCACTGATGAGACTATATTAATAAATGTAAAGGATTACAGTGGTTATTGTGATTACAAAGTGAGAATTCTCCTTTCCAGAAGTACATGAGGCAGACAGAGAAAACCACTGTATCTTGTTGATGATTTCAAAGGAGTTGCTTCAAGACCACTAAATGCTGAGAAATTGAACACTTTCAGGGAAAGGGGCATTAACCATTTTTGTTGTTTTAAGTTTTAAAGTTACACATGAGTGGGTGAAAGAGAAGTTTAGTTCCAGGTGCTTTTGCCATCCACTGGATTTATTAAATCCCAAAGGCTGTAAGATCAGGCTGTTGACTTCTGCATTTCTTTCCTGCCATAAAAATGATGACTGTGTGCTTTCATTTTATCACCACTTAGGTTCTTCAGGGTAATAAGAGATGGAAGAGAAACACCTGGTGCCCCTCTCAAGCGTATTCCAGTTAGAGTTCCCATCCACACTGTTAGTTCAGCTTTGAGCCATGCTCCCTATAGTGACTCTTCTCGCCGGCGTTGAAAGCCGCAAAGAATAAGTTCACCTGACAAAATTAGGTTTCAGACATTAAAAGTGAAGCTTGCTTACTTCTTGCTTTCCCACTCTGTGCTTTACACCATACCATGCACATCGTTACCCGTACACGTACGGACCACAGGAGGCAGGAAGAGAAATGAAAGAACAGGCTGATATTTGCCTCGTGTCTCAGGTTTGATACCTGCTCAAGGGGCTTCTCGTGTCTGGCCTCCACACTGTAAAGGTGTCTTCAGGTAGCCAGCACTATCCATTCTTTTAGGACAAGAATCACCACCATTTGGTTTTCTCTTCTGTGCATGTTCTATTTTCTGTACTGCTATTCAGGGTCAGATTGGTCTGTGTTCTACAAGGGGAAGCTTCTCCTGAAACTTGGAGGCTGTATCCAAATGAAAATAATCATTTTTTGTTACATTATCATTGAATTTGAAAAATATTTTCTTTGCAACATTAATTTAGCTTTTTGACCATAAATATTAGACATGGAGCCCGGAGCCGTGACCTTTACTTTTTTTAAGATGTAATGATCACATCACAGTACTTGGACTTCTGATCATTCCCAAGGACAGTATGTCCTGTGCAACTGAACCTGGGTGAATTACCCAGGGGTGACCTGAGGACACACCGTGAAAGATCTCAAGGCAGAAAAGGCAAACACTGAACACTAGTGCTCTGTGAACCTAACCACCATAATTCTAACTTTATTTGAGTTCTCTGTGGTCATAAATAGCTACCTATTTTCTTGAAGGTATAATTCACAGTAGACATTTTAATATGTAAAACGCTCCTTGCTGAAAAGTTACAAGCATTAATCAAAATGCAATTTCAAGCCCTTTAAAGTAATGTAACAGAAGAGCAGAAAAGCACCAAAAACAAAAGTTATGACGTTTATTTTTACAAAAGCAATAAACATGAAATGGGGAGTATAAACTTCATTCATCTGTGTCCTAATTTTGAGACCCGTTGCTGTCTGCAGCCTTATTTTCATGTGCCTAGTCCTTTCCTCTGTAATATATTTATTTAACATTTTTTTTGGTTTGGCACCTTTTGTGCTTCATTATTAGCATTGTGCCTGAATCCAACACCAAATAATTTGTGTATCATTTGTGGTTACCCATAAAAGCCTGTGCAGAGTGCACCATCACTGCATCAGAAGTTTGTAATTCAGAAACAACTGAGCCCTGAAAACATGTTAAATTAACTTTTATAACAATTAAAATAATTATAAGCTGTTTATGCATATCTACTGCTATATTTTCTATCAAATTTTGAGGACACATCAGAAATACCTTTCCAAAGTCACTGCAAGAAAGATTGTTTCTCCTCAGTAGTATGAGCATATTTTCCATTTTGCCCCTCCTGCCAGATAACTTAGAACCATACTTGAATCTGAGTCATAATAACTGTGTGAATACACACACACACACACACACACACACACACACACACACACACATATACAAGAACGACTGACAATTAAGTTTGTGAACTTGTTGCAACAATGTGGCTAACCTTTTCTGATATCAGAGGCATTATTCATTATGAATTTGTACCAACTGGACAATTAACCAACTTTACTATTTGGAAGTGCTGAAAAGGCTGCGTGAAAAAGTTAGATGACCTGAACTTTTCGCCAACAATTCATGGCTCTTGCATTATGACAATGCGCCAGCTCACACTGCACTGTCTGTGAGGGAGTTTTAATGACATTCAGGACATCAAGGGTAATACAACAACAGCTCTGATGGCCATTCCAGAAAAAGAGTTCCAAAATTGCTTTGAAGGGTGGACGAGGCACTGGCATCAGTGCATAGCTTCCCAAGGGGTGTACTTCGAAGGTGACTGTAGTGATATTCAGCAATGAGGTGTGTAGCACTTTTTCTAGGATGAGTTCATGAACTTAATTGTCAGACCTCATATATAAAAACGTAGACCTAATACGTCATTTTTGCTGATCATGATTTTTATTTATATAAATATTTTCTTTCATAATACCTTTTGGTCACACAAACAAAATCTACTCGTGTTATATAGTTTCTGATCTCTGGATTTTAGTCTAGCACCCTTGGGTTTACAAATACATGCTTTTTTTGTGAGTCACCACAGAGCATGTGGGAAGCAAGTGGAGTTTAATTAAAATAAATAAAATGTTATGCTTATAATCATCAGCCTTCAAGAAATTAAAATATTGATGACTCAGCTGTGATGAAATTAAGAAGGATGATATGTCAGTCACACCATCCTATTTGAAAATGTTTTTTCTCTGTTTCAAAAACATCAAACTAAAGAAGAAACACATTGATCAACCATTCCCCCCATCCACACCCTCTATCTTCAAGCTTATTTTCTTCCTAAAGAAAAATTCACAGAATGTTATCTAGATTTTTTTTAAGTCCCAACTCTTTTATATAAATGTCATAGTCGTGTTATTAGAGATAAAACCCACACTTAATTAGAATTTATCAGACATGTGTTATATTGGGTTGTCGGAAAAGTCATGACATATTTTTTCTATGTTTTTCGTTGCAAAGACGTGTCATGACTTTTCCAGCAACCCAATATATGGCCCTCCCTTGGTTATTTTTAAGAGATCAAAATAGGACTCACATCTGACATCGCACAATAGTTACTGAAATTGTAACTAAAATGCTGATTTGGGCAGCTGGCTTTGTATGCTTACCTCCCAAAGTAGGGTCTGGAAACAGTTCTGATTAAATTCATTGTACTAATGACTATAAACTCTTTCTATGAGTAGGATAATAATTGCTACGCTAATTGTTGCCCTGAAAGTTGCATAACTACAGTGAAGCCATTAGATAATAATATATGATTGTCTTAACTGTATGCATGTGTGCTGACATTTAGGAGGTTATCTGAAGTCAGTTTCTATTTTTCTATATCCATATCTATATCTATAGATAGATAGATATAGAGATGTATAATAGTCTATTAAAATGAGAATATTACTCCTAGTGCACAAAAGTGCTTGCTTATGATTATTGATATGCAGTCTTCAGAATATCTGAACAGAAATACATGAAGACATATTCTTTAGCTTAATGCTACCCTCAAATTACTGCCTGGGAGCTGTTTTTTTCCCCCCCATTTTCAAATTCAATCTTATATTACAGTTATTTATGCATCTTTCTCGTCTCCTCAACTAAACTAGTCTTCTGAAGTCAGAAGCTGTATTTTATAAAACCTGTAGATTCTATACAAAACCCAAGTCATGGTATACTCAGACAGACAAATGTATTTAAGAACCACCTGGAGTTTATTTTACAGTCATCATACAAAAATATACCTTTGTACAGTTAGTTGGAATGTCTTTTTAAAAAAAATAATTTTAAATGGCAATGATGGAAGGCACATTACCCAAAGCTAACTACCTGCAAAGGGTATATCCTAGTCCCCAAAAATGCTCTTTGTAAACTAGAAATTTAAATATTTTTAAATATATACTGGAATCTGAAATTTTAACTACCTCTACTTCAATATTCTGTTGGCTGCTCCAGAACTGTTGGCCATAGTTACCTAGTATCAGGAACATAAAGCTAAACACATTTCACTATAATCTTAATACATTGCAATTTCTGAAGACATGTATTTGAATGGGTGTTTTACTGTAGGATTCCTCCATAAAAATGCATGCAAATAAAATAACAGATTGCAGGCCTGGATATATTCTGATTTTGCAAGAAGTAGAAATGCTTTCAAATGAGCTTCCTCACCTAGTGAGCTAATTTTAATTTGTTGATCATATTTCAAACAGAAAGTTAAGATTCACCTAGGAATAGTAGTAACAATGCTTTTATTGTGGTGAGGAGATTGAATCAGATCATGTATCATTATTTGTAACAATTTCTTATGTTTTCTACAGGTGGATAAGTGGAGCAGCTGTGGTCAACGCATTTTATTCTGCAAGCAGAAATCAGATGGGTAAGGTCTATTCCTCAATAATTCTTTAATATCCCTTTATTATTTCCAACCTGTAGTGAATTGCATGACCAGCTTATAATATTCCCCATAAAAGCACAGCTGAGGCTGAGATGCTGATTTATTAAATATACTCCTTGTGAATAAATGCATTTAGGTACCTCTTTTCACTATTATTGCAAAATTTAAATTAGTACAAATCACATTAAATAGGGGTTTTTTTACAGTATTTTGTAGCTAAATGGTTTATCTTATTTCTAAGTACTTTTATTTTATTTCTAAATACTTTTCAAAAGTCCCTTATATCTCTATGACATTGTATTGACTGTAGGACTTCCTAAGCATCAGCATCTTAAAATGGTGTAAGGTTCCAATAACCAACTTTTCAGAGATTTAATTTTCTTGGCAGTTCTGTATGCTGGCTCTGGTGGAAATGGTCCTGTTCCATATCACCATGTTTGTTTTTTTCTAGAAGACTCTAAAGGGCTCAGAAAGTTGAAAAGTCAATTATGTTAGAGTGAACCATGTGAAATTATATTTACTCAACCACTGTTAGCCAAAAGAGGGGAAAAAATTTATATGTTCACTAATAACAATATGGCAGAAATATGCATAGAAATTTATACATGAGTGAATGATATAATGAATAGCGAAATGGCTTATTATAACTAAGATATATTTTCTTCTTTGCCTGGGAAGTCCCTGACATCTTTAAACTCTCTTAAATATCATATAAATGGGCCAATTTTCCATAAGGGTTTTTAATATCCAAAAAGGAACCAACTGATTTAGTATTAGCAGAGGCATTCTAAACAGCATAGCCAGCTCATCCAGGCGTACTCTGTCCAGGCATTTATTTCTAAGTGGGATCAAGGATCAAAAGGAAAGATAATTTCAGCATTATTTAAACTACTCTTTTTGTATCTCAGAGTCTGCCCTTGGCATCATTTTTCTTGAATTCTGTTACTAATTAGATTAGAAATCATGAAAAATCCTGCCATATTTTTACCATTGGTTAAAAAATAAACTTTAAAAGAAATGATAAGCCTTATTTTATTTTAAAGTTAGATTATACCTTTCCCCATTGCTTTTAAACCTAGGAAGAGTTAGATTAAGAATTAAGTTAATTTAAGAAGTTATCTACATTTTCTTCTAGTATTTTTATTTATGGTTTTTATTTTTGGAGTAAATCTTTAATCCAGCTGGAATTTACTTTGGTATGTGACATGAAAATGAATTATTACCAGAAAAGGTTGCCTTCATATAACGTGTAGATAATAAGAAAGGCATGTGCACAGGGTTAAAATCAACTAGCTCAAAGTCTAGGCTGATACATTTCACAGCTAATGAAACAATAACCGAAACTCGGACCAGATCCTGTTTAATGATCAACTCAGAGCCCATGCAGTCTATCCTCTGCATTGTGGTCCTAGAAACCTTTTCTTAGAAATGTCTTTATCACTGGAGAGTCTTCACTTTGAGGACCCCTTTTTGGTATTTAGTTATTCTGTCAGTGTAAGATATAGTTCATTCTGGACTTGGACTTAAACAGGATAATTAACTTTAATGGGATCCCAAGGCAAAGCAAGGCAGCCCGGACTTTGGTTCTGCCTTAGGGCTGACCAAGGGCTAGAACTTCATTTTAATCCGGCTCAGGAAGGGCCCTGGATCCTATCAGACCTAGTGCTGAGTCATCCCAACAAGTCATCCCAACTGAGAGACCCTCTGTACGACCACCCCACCATGTTCTTTCCTTCATCCCTTCTCTAGAACAGGTCAAGACAGGACTTTGTTTGGCTCTGATTTACCCTATATTCTTGGAAATGGCTCAAAATTAGTCCACATCAGAGATTCTCTGATCAGGAAAGACCTGGTTTGAAGGTATTAAACTCATTTTGTGTTTAATACCTTCAAACCACACAAGCACACAGCGAAAAGAAAAAAGTAAAAGTGGCCTAACATTTCACCAAGTAGACAACTGTCCTCTGAATAATCAAGAATTGGCTATAATAAACATTCTTAATATATAAGAAAGACCTTTTAAAGATTCTTAAGATAAATTCATCTGATGGAAATTTGAAATTCGAGAAATTCTTAACCTCTTTTCATATGCTTGTCTGCTAATAATAGCAGTTCAGAGAAGGGGAAAGTGTCAAGCAAGAGGAGAAATCTTTGACATGAATTTTCTCTTTGAAAATTCATTATCTTAACTAAAAATAATTGAAGATCCTATCTTCAACTTTCTTGTTGATAAAAGTGTGTGTGTGTGTGTGTGTGTGTGTGTGTGTGCGCGTGCGCACGTGCGCACACAGGTGCCCACTAAATATGTAACTTTTGCAACACTGACTTGATGGATTTGGTATCATTTACTACATTGTATTACAAAATTAGAATTGGTATGGAATAGCATGTGTCTTATAAATTACCCTCCCACCCTCACACGAATACCTTATATTAGATTGCATGATATTAAACTGGTCTTTTTATGTTATGGTAAAAAAGAACTTGTTTTATTGTCATATAAGGAGTTATTCATATTAATAATTTCTACTTTTTAATTCAATTCCCACCACTTTTTGTCATAACTCATACATGTAGGCTACATTCCAAATTTTATGCACCTCCACCACTTCACATCAGTAAAAAAATTCAACTTCCAGGATAGGAAGTTACACCGAAAGTGTTTAATTTACTGGTTCCTATTCCTTGTGTATTCGTTCCATTGAACTCGGGGAACGATTCATGCAGGTAGGAAAGCTGCACTTGAATGTTTTGTAAATGTTTCTCTGTAAGTTCAGGCACTATTCAGGCATCTTCTTAAACCTGAAAGTCTTATCCAAGTATATGATCAAGTCAGAAGATAAATCTTAAGGCTGCTGCATTCTCTTTTTTCATTAATAATAAAAAATTAAAAAAAAACTGTTTATCTTTAGGAAATCTATGCATTATTTATATTTAGTGTATTCAGCCTGGGTGGTCTACAACTGCTTTGAGATAATTAAATTTTCTAAAGCTATCTTGTTCGTTTTTAGGAGTCTTATTTTCAGACTTGAAAATTAAGAATAAATATTTCCAAACATACTCCTATTCCATTTAATATAAAAAAGAATATTTAATTTTTTTCTACAAAAAAATTGATTTTATCCAATTGCCATCTTGAGCTTTATATCAAAAAATTTTAAATTAAATTGTTTGCAGCCTTAGAAAGATAAACTAGAGACGTGAGGGGATGGGGTAGGGAGAAACAGTCCTTTGTTTCATGAACCAAGGACTTATTTAATTAACTAACTTGTTGACATCCATGAACATAAAAAATCCATGACTTAGCAGTTGGTTATTATCAACAGTTGTGAAGTCTACTAGTAACAGTGATAAGGCTAATGGGGAAAATCATCATCATAGAGATTTAGCTGACAGAGTAAAAGGGAAAGTCATAATTTGCAAAGCAGAACTTGAAAACTAGTATTTAATCTGAGCCATAAAAATCTTATCACTTGTCTGAAGAATGGCTTATCGGGTATAATTAAAGCAGCAGGATCTTTACAGTTAATGTTTAGTCTTGTTACCATGTTTCATAAGAGCATTTTGTATAATGGGTGGATTTTAATCAAAGTACATAGTGTGGGAGATAGTGTTCACTTTAAGTTAATATAGTACTGTACATAATTTTTAGGTAGAAGCTAAAAATAATTTCTCAGCACTTTTGATAGCTCAGGCAGCTACATGTGAGGTATAACTTTCATCAAAATTCACCAAAGTGTTTATTTTTTTATTATTATTTCATCATTTTGAAGGTTATGGCAACTTTACAGATTTTTATTTTTTAAGGCCTAGAGAGCACTTAAATTGCCCAGTGTGTTTTAAAGTCTCATCCGTACATATCTAATAATTATCCCTGAAACATGTGTAAGGCTATGTCATAGTCACCCCACCAGAAAGACAAAGAAACATTATTTTCTACTCTGTGTGAAGTAGATCTTAAATTTCTTCAAATCAGAGCCCGCCTTGTATATTCCTGGTATCCCATATAGCAATGGCCCAGGGCTTTGTGTGTAATAGATGTTATACTAATGATTTTATTATAGAACATACTGTTTCAGTTATTCAGTGAATACTAGAGTTTTAAAACATGAAAAATAAAATTACTAAATTATGAGTGTTATGAGGAAAGGGGAGGCCATGAGGGAGACAAAGAAGTGGGGGAGGACCCTGGAGTTAGGGCAGGAAAAAGATTCTGTGTTTTGTTGGAGAGCAGTGATAAGCCATCCAGGGTTTTTCCGCAGAGGAGTGGTAATGACCAGAGTTGCACCTCAACCTGGCTGCAGGATAGATTGGATATAGGATAGATTACAATTGGGTGAGACAGGAAGTGGGAAGACCAATTAGGAAATTAATTCTTTATTTTTTTAATATATATATTTTAATTGGGGATTATTGGGGAACATTGTGTTTTTCCAGGACCCATCAGCTCCAAGTCAAGTAGTTGTCTTCAATCTAGTTGTGGAGAGTGCAGCTCAGTGGCCCATGTGGGGATCGAACCAGCAACCTTAGTGTTATGAGCCTGCACTCTAACCACCTGAGCTAAGCAGCCGCCCCAGGAAATTAATTCTTAAGGCAAGGAATGAGAGTGTGAACTAGGATGGTGGCAGTAAGACTGATAGGAGAAAAACAGCAGAGATGCTACTGGAAGGAAAGGATATGATCTGGCCTTTTCCTAAGTAGACTATATAAGACTTTGTAAAAGAAAGGAGGCATCTGCAATAAGTAGAAAATGTTCACTTTGGGTGAATTGAGACCCTTCACATGTCATTAACAGAAACAATAGTCAAGAGAGTGATGACTTAGAGGGGGAAATGAGGAGTTTGATGTTTGACACACGAAATTTAAAGAGTTAGTAAGACACCTAAGGGTAGAAAGTTAGCAAGCTAATGGAGATGTCAGGGTAGACATATAAAAATTGTTATTTTTTATTAAAGTCTTTAGGACACCATAGTAAATTCAGTTATTCATTCGTTTATTATTGGCTATTCACTTATTCAACACATTTTCTAAGCACCTGGAATGTTCCAGGCACCGTTCTATTTTTAGGTGCTGGAGATAGTGAACTGAAGAAACAAATGAACTAAAAACAAACAAACATGTACGGACACAAAAATCTCTGCTTTCAGAGAGCTAGTAGTTGGGGTGTGGGGTGTGGGGCAGTCAAGAAGAAGGGGGACAACAACCATAACTAATGAAATAAACAGTCATAGACCTTGATGAAAATAAAATACCATTATGTGATTGGGGCATACATTTGATTGACTGTTTACCTAATAAGTTATGGTACATGGATAAAATGTTAAAGATAACATTGAAAGTAATACTCGTGTTATTAAGAGGCTATTTCTCCCAAATATTCACAATGAGAAAAGAGACCTCCTAAGTGAAGATGATCCTTTCTCCTTGCTTCTAAACTCCTTAGAGCAGAAAACAATCTAACAGAGGCTGTCAAGTGAATTGTGATTATAAATCATAGATTATGGTGGTGATCCAGGACGAACTCTTCATTGTCATCAATAATAAAAGACCTGCATTTATTTCTATCACGAAATATTTTTGTATATAATTAGGTTCAACGGAAACACTGGAAAAGAGCTTGGCAGGCAACAGCCAACCCCAGGCCTGCCTGCCGTCACAGAATAACACCGTATATGATGCTTAACCGTCTTCTTTCCCTGTAGTCTTCCCGGCTGGCATCCTGCAGCCCCCTTTCTTCAGCGCCCAGCAGTCTCACTCCTTGAACTATGGCGGCATCGGCATGGTCATAGGACACGAAATCACCCACGGCTTTGATGACAGTGGTAAAGTGCAGTTGGCCTTCCTTTGATTGAGACATAGCCTAATAAAACTGATTAAAAATTACTATAATTTATCAATACAAAAACACATTTATTCACCCGCATATCACTATCCTAATAATCACCACACTTTTAGTGTTCCTTATAAAGTGTCACTTAAGAAGATCAGAAATTTCTAATAGTGAGATAAAAAATGTGAGCTTCTCACTCTGATATAATAAAGCAAATATTCCCATTGAGAAAACACCAGTGATAAGATTTGGCTTTATTTCATGATTGTTTATGTTTTATCTCTCCAGACTTTTAGAGGGCAGCGTTCATGTGTTAAAATCAGACATAAAATTAAACAGAAAGATGTCCATAGCCATAAGACTCTTAAACTGCTGTGGTTAGGGATTTCTTCCTTTTTTTTTTTTTTAATCTTATACTTGCAGACAGTAGGCACTTAAATGTTGATATGCTGCAAAATAGATTTTTGATTGGCAAAATAGATTTAGAGTTCCACTGATATTTGACAGGAATATAAATAAATACAGGAGATATGTAAAGAGGTGATAGTTGAAGGTATGACACAGATTGGTTTGTAAGTGGATGAGAAAGAATAACAGTTCCTCTCATTATTTGTCCAATTTTATGTTCTCACAGTAGTATTTCAATTCTTGCCATTTACATTAAAGATATCTTATTGTAATTCTTGATACAATGAGTTCTTGTTTTACTTAAACAAATATAGGCAGACATTTTAACAAGGATGGAGACCTCGTTGACTGGTGGACTCAGCAGTCTGCAAATAATTTTAAAGACCAATCTCAGTGCATGGTGTACCAGTATGGAAACTTCTCCTGGGACCTAGCAGGTGGACAGCATGTATGTCATCAGCATTCTCTTGAAAAGTTTTAGATGCGGTCAATCATACTTAAATTGCTGATACTTTTCTTAACAATCAGAATACAGTCAAGGGCCTTGAAGCATATGTTCTGCTTTATTTTTTAACAGCTCAATGGAATGAATACACTGGGAGAAAACATTGCTGATAATGGCGGTATTGGCCAAGCATACAGAGTGAGTCATAATATTTTCTTCCCATTTTAGTGGTTGGGGTATATATTTATCATATTTAATCATTTGTGTAAAGCCTTTTGCAAAGGACGTATATCATGTAAGCAGTACATGATGAAAATGGAAATTACGAGGAGAAAGAGGATTGTTAACGTGCTACCCGGCAGCGGCAATACAGTTGTGACTGAGCTAAAGACAAGGAGCTGAGGAGAAGCGGAAACATCAACAGAAATGAGGGGATATTAAGGTCCACAGAGGAGGCAACCTTTTCCTAAGAAATAATCTCTGAAATACATTTATTACAAAAGATGTTCCATTATAAGGATTACTTCAGTCATTGATCAATGTACTGAATAGGACCCTCAGTTTCACAACAGGTGAAGCAGTATGTGGAAACCATAATCAGCGATATCCACAGGCATAATAGTAAACCACAGTCCAGTTACAATGATGCAGTGAGGGACTCAGTGACACAATTTCAGCATGTGGCCTTTTAGTCATCCAAGCTATTATAGCCAGCGGAGTTTGTCAGGAAGCATTCCTTAGGAGCTCCTTTAGCCTTGCATTCATTTTTGCATTTGAGGGCTTTCCTGTGTATTTGCCACAATTCTCAGTGCTGAAGACACAGCTGCAAACCCTCCATAAAAGCTGACATTATTTGATGGTTTAAATAAGAAATAAAAGATGGTCTAGGAGATGCTAGATGCACAAGAAAAGGTAGGGATTTTCACAAAGAGTGGAGGAATGCTGGCCTTGGAAGCAACAATGAGGAGGGAAGGTAATTTCCAACGCTTCTCCCAACCCTGAGATAGCCCAGATGTGGACGCACCAGCGGAGTCCACTGGAGAGGGTACAGGGGACAAGGTGTCTCCAGGAGAGAATCAGACTTCTCTAAGGAGAAGATGGACCGAGTGTTCCATGGATGGATGAGGATGTAGGACTGTTTGTTCACCATAGGAAGGTTTGGGTTCGAGGGTAGAAGAGCCTCAGTGGTTGGGTCAGGAAAGAAGAAGCATCAGAGCAGTTGTGGGAGAGATGGCTGGTGGGGCCGGTCACTTGGCGGAACGTGGATGATCAGAGTGTGAGGCTTGGAAGATTAGCTGGCTGCCAAGTTTCCAAAAGAACGAATCCCAGCCACACCCCAGGAGATGGTAGATTACTGCTTCTTTGAATGCTTGGTAATTTTTTCACTGGGTGCCTGATATTTTACCTCTTTGGGTGCTGGATATTTTTGTTTTCCTATAAATATTCTTGAGCTTTATTCTAGGACACAGTTAAATCCCTCAGAAATGGCTTGATCCTTTTGGATCTTGCTTTTACAACTTGTTAGATGAGACTAGGAATGTAATCAAAAGAGAGTTATTTTCCAGTGCTGACACAAGACCTGGCTATGTGAATCTTGAGATCCTTCATTTTTGCCAGGTGTGAGTACCAGGCATTCTTATCTCTAATCCTTGTGCTTAGCTCCTTCCCTAGTCCCGGTGGTTTGCTCATATGCATACTCACATAGGCAGCTGAATACCAGAGGGGGCCATCTGATCTCTTAAAATCCTCTAATCTGTTCAGCTTTCTCCTCTTCAGTACCCTGTCTTGGTATCCCTGAACTCTCAGTTCCTTCTCCCCAACTCAAGGAGCCCCATGGACTCTGATTGGGTTTCCCTCCTCTGCATTGTAGCCTAGATACACTCAAGCAATAGGCTGGGGCAATCAGATCTCTCCTTATTTGTTTACCACCTCATAGAGATCACTCGTTTTTCCTGATGGCCAGTATCATGTGAGCCATTGTCTCACATATACTTGTCCATCATTTGGTTGTTTGAGCAGGAGGATAAATCCAGTCCCTATCACTCCAACTTGCCTGGAAGCAGAAGGCATTGGGACTCTTAATACTCCCATGGTTATTCTAATATGCAGCCAGATTAAGAATCACTGCTGTAAAACTCCGGCCAAAATCTGGCTTCAGTGGACTTCCGTGGAGATCCGCCCCTAGAACAAGTACAGAATTATTATAATGAAGCAAATCATGGTTGTGCAAATACTTTATTATACATGAAATCATAACATTTAATGCCTATCCCCTGCTAGATGGTGAACTCCCTAGAGTGAGCAGGCTCAGGGATCCCCCATTTACCCAGCATCTTTACATAGTAGAGACTCACTAAATCTATGATAATGGCAAGTAGAAAGAAGGGAAATATATCTTTGGCTTATCTCATTGATCACTTTCTTTTATATTGAATTGGAAGTGATATATCTCAAAAAGTTTGTTGTCAATCCATTTCTTAATATACTTAGTAGAAGAAAACTACATTTTTCAATAGTTTCCATAAATCCTTAAGAATTGAAATCATTTTCTGACATTCAAGTAATCTAAATTCTTTCTTCCTAATGTAACTGAGGTTCAGTTTTGCCTAGTGCTCCGGGTGCCAAAATAATTGCTCATCCTTATTTTTAGAATCATAGGATACTAGGCCTCTAAGTGATCTTAAGAGAATCCCTTGACTTTTGGCAAGAATCATTCAAAGTCTGGTGTGAGTATATTTTGCTAAGAGTAATAACTAAGCTAAATATAGCAATTACAGACTCCTCTGGCAATCCATTCATCCAACTAGCTGGACTTATCTGTCAATAGAACAACATTTAGATAAGTGTTTCATTGCTTATTTAAGGCATCCATTCATTCAACTGACGTTTATTGATCATCTGACATGTGTTAGCCTCTTGTCATTTGTTAATCAGTAAACTGTTCTTTTCAGAACATTTATAAACAAATTCTAATTTTCCTTCTAATCCATGAAATAGTTGTAGGTTGTCATATCTAAATATACTATTATGATGATTCTGATACAAAAGGTTAATTATTTGGTTACATGGTGTGTGTGTGTGTGTGTGTGTGTGTGTGTGTGTGTGTGTGTGTAAATTTGGAAATTATAAACATCATGTTTCTGTTTCATCAAATGCCTAGGCCTATCAAAATTATGTTAAAAAGAATGGCGAAGAAAAATTACTTCCTGGACTTGACCTAAATCACAAACAACTATTCTTCTTGAACTTTGCCCAGGTATTGTATCTTTCTTGATTGATAGATACGAAAATCATTTTGAATTATAATTTTATAGTAAGTTAGATATTGCATGCTGAGTTTTCTTGTTTTAATCAATTATGGCAGATGGTTTGACTTGACGAAATTTCACTGCGTGTAACAGACTGTCGGGTCATATTAATGATAATTATGCTCCTGGTTGCCTAGCTTTGATCCTTATTTAAAGAGTAAGTTGTTGAGGAATACAGAATTCCAGTTTAATTTTTACAATAGGAAGTTTACTTTTCTCCCTGCCTGCCCAAACACGTGACCCTTGATTAAACCTAAGCACACTGCTTTTCTTTTTCTATTCCTGTCTCTAGGTATGGTGTGGAACCTACAGGCCAGAATACGCCGTCAACTCCATTAAAACAGATGTCCACAGTCCAGGCAGTTTCAGGTGCGTGGGTTTGAACGGCAGTCAAGGTGCTCTAATATTGGCTCCATTACTTCCAGTTTTGGAAATTAGCCTTTTCTCACTCTGATTCTATGACATTTGGATATCTAGTAGTTTGTTTGTTTGTTTTAATTTTGAGGGTTACAGATAGGGTCAACAGAACACATCAGGGTAAATGTCACATTTGCACAAACATAGCCTTTACTGCTCTTATCCTCAGAATACACATGACTTAGGCTCAGTGCTTGATGGATTCCAACAAAGATGTCACCTCAGAGCAGTGGCTCTATTTAAAGCTAGCACACAGACATTTCTAAGAGGTTGTGAAGGGTTTAGTCCTAGGACCAATGAGTAGCTAGCTGTTCCAAAGAAAGATTACCATTTGACAGAAAGGGAAACTTTCTGGTAGTGAGAGGTTGTCTGATATGGAATAAAGTTATCCCCAAAGCTCCAGGAGAGAGTACCTTGAAGTAGAGATCAGGGAACAAACCCATCAAGGACGCTGGCGTAAAATGCTCTGCAGAGTAGAAGGTATCTAAAGTCCTTCCCAAATCAGAAAACCTAAGAGACCATGGATTGAAAGAGAATCACTCTAACCGACATTTGAATGTTATAGCCTAAATCCTTACGTATCCATCTTAAGACTAAAATCCTAGTGCTACCCCTTCCCCAGGTACTATAACACATCATCACTGATTTGCTGATCAACAACAACCCTCTCAGGCAAGAATGTCTGCCAAACAAGTTTAAAATTCTGTAGGATAGTTGGCAAACAGAGTTTGAGAACCAAAGAGATACCACTGGGATGAATTTTAAAAGCCCTTCTTAAATAAACATGAACAGAGTGCCCATATCATTCACTCCTAGGGAAAAATCACATTCAATTGTGAAACAATAAAATATCACATTTAAAAATTAAAGAATGTACTCATCTTGTTCTACTGTCATCCTTGTCGTCATCATCATTTAGTATTTGCCTTAACAGTTCTTTCAAAATTTATTCAGTTTACTGTATGTCCGTTGTGTGTATAATCCAAGCAAAATTTAGTCTTTGCTAGGGTATCCACTGCTTTTTTTGTCATGAGCAACTTAAGCCACTGGATCAATTGACATTATGGTTTATCCAAGTAACTTTTAATTTCAATTTTTAAAAGTTGTCTTTTTTATCACTGAAGTCTTTGGAAGTTAAGGTGTAAGAATCTACTGAGGATAACAGAGAGCAATTATAAGCTTAAACTACTATAACAATCTAATTTTTTGAAGCTCTGCCCTGCATATCCTCATGAACTAAAGCATATATCCATTAAAACCTAAGTGAATTTAAGTAATATTATTGTAATATCCGGTACATCTGGTGTCCTCAGAGAATAGGGGTTACAAATTAATTTTTTGATGGCTGAAATTTGTCTCTTGAGTATTAACATTTTTATCTTAGCCACTGGATTAAAATTTCTGTGTTTAAAATACATTTTCTACCTTCCTGCCCTACTAACACGATATCCTGAACAAAACCTAACCTTTCTTTTTTTTCAATGATACAAACTGTTGTTATGACTGATAGCTATGGTTTCGCTGTTTATGAGTTTAGTGAAGCCCTCAGAGCCTAGAGTGTAGGGAGCTATTTATTCCTACACTGAAGAGCTACCAATGGTGATACTTTAGACGTTTCATTTTGGCATTTTATTAGGGTTTTCTGTTTGTTTCTTTCTTCCCAAGTTCTCTTTCCTGTTACAACATTGCCTGCTTTTGGCTGTCCCATTCTGACATTCTAATTAACTCAGAAAACATATTCTTATACTTGTATGGAAAAAATGAATGCGAGCTTTGAAGTAAGAAACATTTGAGTTCCAACCAGGCCTCTGCCACTTTCGAACTGTTACTTAGCCTCTGTGCCTCAATTTCTTGATATATAAAATGAGAACTAAATTATTATGAGAGTTGCTAGGAGGATTAATATTAATGTATCTGAAGTGCCTATTACATACGTGTGTTTGAAAATTAGTACTAGGATTGGTTTTAGATAAAAGAATGAACAGAATAAGAATTTCTGTGAATAAAGTATGTAGACTTTGTAACATTCAGTGTTAGCTGACAGTAAAGGGCTTTTTGTTGTTCATTTCTTACGTCTGGATAGTTCAGAATGTCAGTAACTTATTACTCACTGGTTAAGTGATATGTAGGTAAATATGTAACTGGTTTCTACCACCAACTTTATACTGAAAACAATTTTATTATAAATATGTAGAATTTTTTATTTGCAAAAGATTTATTTATTATAAATATGTAAAATTATTTGCAACTTTCATTTTCTTTGTTCTAGCCCAAAAGATGTCTCTCTGACTATTTTTCATTCAAATTAAAAGGAGTATGTGTTGTTGTGGTTTTCTTTTTTGAAGGGTAAATGGAATGCCAACCTTTCGTCAAGGAAATTATTTTCTCTGGAGGTAAAGGGATTTCCTTGGCAAAAGGTTGAGGTTACATTTAGTTTTGGAAACAGTCTGCTTCCTGGCTGGATAAAGTAAAATGTATTTTTTAAGGGACCTTAAAAACTAAGAGACATTGAGTTGCTATTGAAAAATTGAGTCTAGTGGTTTATGCAGAAATTTCTGAAATAGCGAAGCATATGTTCATCAATGTGAACTTACTTTAAAAGAATTATGAACATTAATTAATGGTAAAGATTGGATAGTTTATTCATAAATGAATGTAGTTAACTAAAAGAATTATGAACATTTATTTATGGCAAAGATTGGATAGTTTATTCATAAGTGAATCTAGCTAGCCTTGTAGCCAAGTCATTCATTTAAAAGCAGTAACAAAAGGTTATCAGAGGACCCATTAATTGCAAAAAGCTCATATACGTACATAATTCAAAAATCCAGTTAATTGCAGACAGGAGTAGTCAGACAAGTTATAGGATGCAAAGTCCATTTTTAGTTACATGATGTTCAACTCCATATCTCTTAGATTTTGTTTTTGTTTTTGTGTTTTACAGTTTCAATGAGAAATAATTGACATACATAAATCACTATATAAGTTTAAGGCATACAGCATGATTGTTTGATTTCCATATGTATTATAAAATGATTACCACAATAGGTTCAGCTAACATCCATAACTGGAAGTTTGTACCTCTTTGACCACCTTCTTTCAATTCCCCCTCCCCCAGCCCTCCACCTAGAGATGTTTTTAACACAAGTGATTATTTGCCAAGGGAATAAACAGTAGCGGTAAAATAAAATAGTGTATGTAATAAAGTAAAAAGTTCGAGTAAAAACCACTCTAAGAAATAATCAGTAAAAGCCTTTATTATCTTCTGTTATTATAAACACAAACTCAAAACCTATACAGTTTTCATATAGCATGAAATACATGTAAGTACTCTATGTAATATTAATGAAATATGATTCCACTCTCAGAGGAAGGATTCATTTTTTATTAATAATGTATTCACTCTTTGAGATAGATTGTTTATGTCATATATCCAAAGATTTGGTGTTATAAACAACCAAGCAATAACAAGAGTCCTAGGAAAGTAAACAAAGCCCAGGTACATTGTTAACCTAATCATTCAGAATCAAATGACCTAAGTGACACCTTTGGCTGGAAAGAGAGGAGATAGCATGGAGAGGGAGACCTGAGTGTACATTAGGTCGAGTATTGCTGTATTGCTAACTCTTAGTGGTGTTTTGTGAAGACTTTCTTGTTTGGAGGTGTGGCTTTTTTTTCTTTTAATTTCCTTCATGTTTTTAAGAGAAATGTAGAATTAACTCATGAGTTTGGACATTTTCACTGAAGTACTTGTCCCCATATGATAATATCTAAGACACAACCCTTTGGAAAAAAATTTAATAAAATAAAACCAAAAAAGAGCAACTCTTCTTGTCAGTGGCTCCCAAAACCTTTTTCTGTCTGTTGTCCAGGCGCTTGCCTCCTCAGTTTAAGGAACATACAGGCCACCATGATGACTGTCCCTCAGTCAGTGTGTAGGGCTTCCTAAAGTTGGGGAGGGGACAGATTAAATGAATCAAAGCTTAGAACCTATAAAACTAAAGACCAAAACAAATCCCTGATATCTAAATCATTTTATCCCTACATATATGATTATTTTGGGTCATGTATCAAGTGAATTTCATTTGAACTTCCGGATGTAAGAAATGAAACACTTTTATTATTATTTTTACATCAAAGTAATTCAAGCTCTAAGCTCCCACCTTAAGCCAGGAGGTGAGAAATTTAATTTCAGTACTTTTTGTAGTTATACAGGAGTCCAAAACAAACATGGAAGTCCAGAGATTAGGGAAGAGCCTCCGCCTCGACCCTGCTGTAGTCACTACTGACGGTCTTGCAGCCCGAGGCCTCCATCTGAAGTCAGCAGTCATGAGCAAGGGCCTCAGGGGCTACTGCTCTTGATGTTCAGGCTCCCTGACAGCCACACACCATCCTCTCAGAGGTCCTCTCAGGGCCCTGCTCAGAGTGGAGGCCTATCCTTGTCATTCACACACCCACCATTAGTGGGCCCTCCCCCAGGCTTGGGGGAGCGGACCAGTCTTCTCCCTCTCAAGTGAACTAATAGATATAAATTTTCCATCTCTGGCCCCCACCCATCCTCAAACCTGAACCCCATACCAGGAAGATTCCTTTTAATCTTTCGGACTCCTCTGGGAGTCCTAAAAACCAAAAAAGTTTCCATCTTCCCTGAAGAATAGGGGAGTTGTGTGTGTGTGGGGGGAGGGGTGCGGAGAGGTAGTTGTAATGAGTGACACATTAGGAAGCCACACTTTGAGAAATTCTATATGGATCTTTCTTTCCTAGCATGGGGATAGGGAAAGGAAATGCTTCCTTTCTGCCTTAATTGGCCCATAGTAGCAACTAAACAACAAAAAGTAGTAAGCAATGCTTTTCTTCATAATGCCCTATTTCTTCCTATACATGTCGTCACCGTGATCAAGTGACAGGTTCATGCATCCAGTATGTCATGAGTCCTGCAATACGCAAAGCACTGTGCTAGGCTTTGGGGGTGCCACAGGGAGCAAGGTATGCCTAGCGTTTTGCCCTCAGAGAACAGATCATTGTAAAGTGTGGTAAGTGCTGTGACAGGGCTAGTACAGGTGGGAGGAACTAATTGGTGCAGCATTTGAAGACAGCCTCTGAGGAGCTGTGTTGAAGCAGAGGCATGAAGGCTGAGGAGGAGTCAGCCGTGGGGTCGCCGGGGAGTAACTTGCCAGGTAGTGAGCTTGGCAGGTGCAGCCAGCTCTGAAGAGGGACAGAGCTTCGCCGGTTTGAGACTGGAAAGTGGGTCAGTGTGGTTTGAGCCTAATGAGAAATGGGAAAAGAAACGTACAATGAGGAGGCCGGGAAGGTAGGCTGGTGCGATCAGGGATCAGGACGTTGGAGACTTTGGTGAGGAGGTTGAATTTCCTTCAAGCAAGCCCCCTGGAAGGCTTCCAGTAAGGGAATTCTGGAATTTGATCTAAATTTGAAAGATCGCTCTGGCTGCTGCGTGGAGAATGGGTGAGAGGGGAGAGAAGTGCTAAGATTTATACATGTTAGCACATCTGCCATGCATGGAGAACGCCATAAATTAGAAGTATTCATGTCACTTGCTCCCAGTTGTCCCACTACTCCAGTCTGCTTTGCTTCCCGGCCACCTGCTCCCAAGCCAAGGTGGATATGGTGGATGTTCCCAATGGGAGAAGAGTGGAAGGAGCTGGTTCGGGGTAGATGGGAAGTCACCTTTGCATCACTGTACTGACATGTCTCACCCCTCCAGTGCTGCTTGGTGTCGATAGTGGCTTAGACACTGTTGTTTGGGGCCACAGACAAGAAGAAACGCCTTTTGCCAACCCTTCCCAATTATTCAGGCTGAATCCAGTTTCTGATATTTATGGAGTTCTTTTGGAAGAAAAGAAAATAATTGTTATCGTCTCTATTAAATCAACCAATATCCATTTAAAGTCTATTATATTTAAATTATTGTTCAAGCCCTTTCAAGAGATAATGAAAAATCATGACTTGGTTCTTTGACCCAACTCTTCTTGTGTTAACTGCAATTTCAAATACGAATTATACATTTATTTTACCAACATGTAGAGGATGTTTATAAATTAACCCCCCATGACAACCCTAAGATGCAGGTACTATTATTATAGGCATTTTACAGAAAAAGAAACTGAGGCACAGAGGGACTAAATAAATACAACTCATAACAAGGATTCAAACCCTACAGCCTGTCTTTAAAATCTGTTTTCTGAACGCCTATACTTCATTACCTTTCCATATAAAAATTCTGTTCATGAGAAGAATGCATTCATTCTACCAGTTTCTTTTCTTTTTTTTTTTCCTTTTAAACTATACATTCCAAATTCACTCACTTGGCCTACACAGAGAAATTCTATAGCGCTCCCACATGGTATGGACATGACTCTCAAATGCTGCTGGTGACTTTTGTTTGTTTGTTTCACAGGATTATTGGGACTTTGCAGAACTCCCCTGAGTTTTCAGAAGCCTTTCATTGCCTCAAGAATTCATACATGAATCCAGAAAAAAAATGCCGGGTTTGGTGATCAGAAGAAGCAGGGAAACCCTTGGCTAGACTTGTCAACAGCACAGAAATGGCAAACTCTGTGGGCCACAGAGGACACTAATTTCCTGGGGAGAGTTAAGAGAGATGGGAGCATCATAATAAAAATGAAGTTCGGTTATTCTGGAGAAGGCGTGGAGCTCCGGGTCTAATGTCCATCGAATCAATCATTCCTCACTGTGTAAATAATGCTTACTCTCTAAAGATACTATTACCATTCATTTCTCTTTCTCGTGTGATCTGCCAGTTTGATGTTGTCTCTTGAAAACAGCGTTAACTACTATGTAGAGCAGGATTTCTAATCAAAGGGAGGAAGAAGAGGTCGAAGAACCTTATTGGCACCAAATAGCAGTGACGTGAGAGTTAAAAACTCATTACTGAAGTACTTGTTTTTACTTTTCTTTGCAACATTTATGCTCCTTCAAATCTCTTCCAAAGAATTCTTGTACATATTGGGGCCTTGGGACTGATGGAGTTTTAAACTAGCTGTGCCAACCATTGGTTATTCATTGTGAGATCACTTTATTTTAAGCACTTAGGGCTAAAATGAATGTTGAAAACTGCTTTTTGTTGTACGTGCTTTGACTGATACTGAAATTCTTGAGGCTCCCTGAAATTTTTTAAGCAATTTCTTGATATCTCTCCTCTCTCTCTCTCTCTCTCTCTCTCTCTCTCTCTCAAAACTGGTCTTTTTAAGAGATTTGTAGTAATGTATAAATAATAATTTTTATATTTAATTAACTACATTTATGACTAAGTGATTGTTATAGGTCACCATTGAAGATTGAAGTTTCAGACTGTGATAAATAGTTATGAACCAAAATCTGTAAAGTGATATACAGATGAAAATTTTGAGACTTTTTAAACTTATAAATCATATTGATGAAAAGATTTAAGTACAAACTTTGGGTTAAAAATTGCCATCAGACAGTTGTCTAAAGATACATAAGACCTGTGGTTTACAAGCAGGGTTTTCAAAATTAAATCTGTCCCTGAGGTGGCGATAATAAAAGGGCAAAACTATATCTCTATAGCTCTGCATCTCATCTTTTCAGATTTGTCACCTGATGCAAATATTTTGATAATAAATGGAAATTGTGAATCCATTCCTCACTAAGCCTGTTATGCCAGCCGTGTAGCTTTGGAACTTGCATACCTGAATAGAAATGAGCGGTTTCCACGCCTCTGAGAGACCTGCTTCTGAAATTCTAGCTCGCAGAGTTCTGGGAGGGGGTTGTTTAGTTCCTGATAGGAGATCATCTCTTGAGGCTTTTATGTTCTTCTCCTTTCCTATCCTGTTGACTGGTTTAGTTCATTTCATTACTTGATTAATATTTTACAAAAAAGGTACACTTCCAAGATCTTTATTTTTCCCAACAAAATATGAAAGTGAGGATTTTGTTTTTCCTGTTGGTTGGTTTTACTGCTTGAAAAATGCCCATTTATCTTTTTTTAAAAAAAGTTATTGAAATATAACATATATACAAAAATTTCATAAAGCATACGTGTACAGTTCAATGAACTTTCTTCAACTGAACACAGCCCTGTAACCAGCACCTATGAGAAATAAAACATTACCTACCAGCTCCCTAGAAGTGCCTTCTCCCAACCATCAATCACTTCACTCCACCAAGGACACTACTGCCCTGACTTCTAATACCATACATTAGTTTTGCTTGTTTTTGTCTTTTATGTAAATAGGATCAATCAGCATGCATTCTTTTTTGTCTAGTTTCTTTCAGCATTACATTTGTGAGATTCCTCTATATTTTTGCATTTGATTGTGGATTTTTCATTCTCATTGCTAAATAATCTATTCTGTGACTATTGTGTACAATTCACCATTCCATTGTTGATAGTCACTTGAGAACTTTCCAGTTTGAGGATGTTAGAAATAGTGCGATTATGAACATGCTTGCATATTATCACCTTTTTAACTTGAAATTTTAATGAACTCATTTCCACAAGTGCTTCCAAAGTTATGAATATTGAAAATACCGTTTCAAACTCACTGTGGATATTCTTTTCCTTTCCCCCTTTGTCACTACCACCATTATCATGAATAATTTAAAACATGTGTATATTTTCTTTAAGTAAACTGAAAATATTCCTAAATAATATCAGCAGTTGGAGCAATAGGAGTGGTTAGCTTTGAAGAGAACAGCTGTTTTTAAATGGTTTAATTTCTTTCCTGTCAGAGCAGCAGAAGCCATGAAGAGCTACTAGTACAAATTATAAAAAGGCATAGCTCTCCACTGCTAACTCTAAAAGGTCAGGCTCCCATCCATATGGAGGGCCTTGTGTGACATATCCTTGGGGGAGAGGGGAAACTCTCTAGTGTCTGGATCTCCTGTCTCCAGACATATTAGATTCTCTGAGGCTAAGGGACAGACCAGAGTCAGAAGACCAATACCTCCCCACCCCTCACATATGAGGACATTGTACATAGCACTGGTGTTGAGTTCTGTGGGGCCTTATGGTCTCTCTCAACCACTCCCAGTCATCTGGAGTTGTTCCATCAAGTAAGGCCTATCTGGAATCTCACACATAAATCCAATCTCACCATGGCTTACTCTTGGTCAAGGAAAGAGTTTAGAAGCTGAGACACTGGGTTGGGAGCCGATGTAATTCTGGGATAAGGATAGGAAGATGTTCTCAGCAACACCATTGGTCAGGAGTCTGCCTCTGTGTTGCATTGTCCATGTGGATTCCAGGTGTAAGGTAGAAAGAATGTTATCCAGGGAGAAGATTCCTTTCTTGTAATTCTATTCTGCCATTAATGTCAAGGTGACCTTTGGAATTTTATCTGTTTTCTTGGGCCTTTGCTTTTCTACCTGAAATAAAAGAGAATTAGATTCTACCAATAGTTCTCAGCAAGAGAAGGAGAATGTGTACTGCCTTACACATAATCTGTCCCCCAGTTGAGAACCATTGGATAAGATAATTTCAAAATTCCCGTGTATGTGCCTGAGTCTAATTTGACCACATTTTAGTCCAAAGAAAAGGGCCAAAGTTTTATTTAGTTATGGTCTGTCCTGTTCTCTTAGATTTATCAAAAGCCTTAATTATTCCTGTTGTTACAGATGGTGTTCTCAAAGTAGATAACTTGAAAATAAGACTCTACCCTGTCAAACATGGAAAATCAAAGTTTTATCAGGTCCAGTCTCAAAAATACAAACTAAAACCAGTTTTTAAAATATTATTGCTTTTATGCCAAGTCAGCCCTGTTCTGGCCTTCCCCCACCCCGTTAAACCTCCACAGCATTTATGTCTTGAAAAATGTTCAGGCCAAATGGAGCTTGTATCTCTTTCTTACACTTCCTGCTAGCCAAATTGAATCTTTTTAAAAACGAATGATAATAAACTATTTTACCAATATTTTCTTGTTTTTACCACCCCATTCTTCCAAAGATACCATGGTTTTCTGATTTTAATGCCTTTTCAAAAGTTCACTGAGAAGGTTGTCAAATGCTGTAGAGAGTCACAGGCATAAACAGATGTTTTAGGCACAAACCAAATGTCTTTGTGCACCGTCCCTGGACCGAAGGACTTGACTTTTGGTTGATCAGGTGAAGTGTGGAACTACACGTGATGTCAAAGTAGCACATGTTTATTGCATTCTAATCTTTTCTTTAACAGTGTTTTAATTTCAACACCTTTGTAGTTTGCATTTCCTCTAAAACAGTGAGGAACACTACTTTTATTTTCAACTCATAGCTAAACTACAATGCTTCTATTGTTTGACAAAGCAGATCTTCCAGGTTGTACAAGGGAAGCCTGGCAGAAAAATGAGCACTGGCTCTGCAGGCAATGATGGGCTCTCAGCTTCGGCAGTGTAGAAAGACAAAGTGTAGCCATTGTGACTAATTTTTACATTTCTGGATTTTTTTTTCTTACCCAGAAACTAACAATATTTTTTTCAGGTATCTGCCATGTTAACATCTGACTCTACTATAAATGCGCTTGGTACCATCTCTGTTCCAATCATCTCAAATTATAATGCATCCTAAAAGTTTATATCCAGGAAGACAAAAATGGGGTCAGAACCTGGATTACCTTGGTATAATTCCTTCAACACACGTGCAATCAATACTCTACATCCTCTGACATACAACATCGAAGATATAATGCTCAGATGTTTATGGCTGTTTTATCTATAACATCAAAGAAATAGAAAAAACTAAATAGCAGAAAATGTTCAGATTTGTTCAAAGAAAATATGAAAAGGGTGCAATGTTAGATATACATTATAATATCAATTTTGTTAAAATATCGTTGCATAGAATAAGAGTTGGAAGAATATATGCCAAAAAATTAATACGGGATATTCCTGAGTGGTGGTATTATAGGTGATTCTTAGTTCCAGTTTTCCCCTGCATTTTAAATATTTCTATAGGGTGAAAACATATTTTAAAAGTCATCTAAATTTATTTGCAAGAAAGGAGGAGGTTAGGGAGCAAAGATGGAAGGGAGGGCAATGAGGGGTAAATTGACTGCCAAAGAGAAACATAATTCCTTTAAACTTAATATGTGTTCATTTATTTAAGAAGCTATTCAGTTGGGTTTTTTTTTTTAAGATTTTTATTGGGGAATTGGGAAGGATGGGAACAGTGCTGGGGAATTGGGGGAAGGGGAACAGACAAGTTGCTGTCCTTTTGTTCTTCAGTCTAGTTGTGGAGGATGTTGCTTCACTGGCCCAAGTTGGCACCATCATTGCGTTCTTCCCGGTGAGGCAGATCAGTCGCCAGCTTCTGGACGGCCGCTCAACGGCGGCTGCTGGCCACTCACGCTGGCTGCTGGCTACACACGGTAGCCCATGGCAACCCACTGCAGCAGGGGGCTGCAGCCTACGCCGTTGCCGGCAACGCATGGCAGCCCAGCTCCAGGTTGAGCTGTTGTTCAGCATCTTAGCTGTAGAGGGCAGTGTCACTGTCCCTCACATGTGGGATCCGAACCGGGGCCCTCTGGTATCCCAAGCCAGTTCTTAATCATCGCGCCACTGGGCCAGCCCTCAGTGTGGTATCTTGGACAACTTAGACCCAAGGAATCTGGTGCACTGGATTTTGGTCAGCAGCTCCCTCTCCCACCCCAACAGGCCAGATCTCAGCTTTATGAGGTGGCTTTGACACATACTGCTTAACACAGAGCGCGGGAATTGGGTGGATCTTCTGCTGACTATGTTATAGTGGCTCTGAGAACAAAGCATGTACTCTAGAGGTTTTTTTGGTTTTGTTTTGTTTTTTTGAAAATGCTAAAGTGTTGATTGATGTGGTCATACTTTCCTACCTGGTCTCCTCCCATACAAAACCCTAGTATTTGCCAAACCATGACCAAGGTTAAAGATACAGCTTATAAGTGTGAAACAGAAGCCAGTAGATTACACAGTGATCAGACTAAATGCTTCACCTGGTAGGCACCATGATTTACCTGGGGATCAGATTTACCTGAGGGTACTAAAATTTAGAGGCTGAGCAGGGAGGAGGCAGAAGGATACAGCTAATCCCAGGTGACCACTGTTTATATGTGCTTATACCTGACTTTGGTTACAAATGTGAAAATCAAACTTATGCTGGGTTAGAGATTTTGTTGAGCCACACTACCAAATGTGGGTATGTATGAGTAATTTGGCCTTCTTGCCATGTGTCTGTTGTTGCAGACTGGCTTTCTCCAAAAGAAAGCCATGAGGGTCAACCATACCCAGGCTCAAAGATTTTCTGCTTTCTTCCCAGCAGAAGGACAGGCTCTAACTATAGTCCACATTTGACAAATCCTAGAGAAAACCCATTTGGCTTATTTTGGACACATGCCTACTGTCGATAGTGCGTGGGGGAGTAAGGAGGTTGTAGAAATTATAATCATTAGTCCCCCACAGAGTTAGAGAAGTATAGCTTCCTAAAAGAAGAAAAGCGCCGTTTTTAGAAGAGAAAGGAAACGGATGTCCAAAACACTGGTAATACTAGATACTTCTCTTTTTTTTTTTTTTTAGATTTTGTTAGGGAATTGGGGGAGGGGGACAGCCAAGTTATTGTCCTTCAACCTTATTTGTGGGGGGTGCAGCAGTTTCAGCTCCAAGTCCAGTTGCGCCGCTCAGCTCAAGGTGCTGTGTTCAATTAGTTGCAGGTGGGCATAGCCACCAACCCACGTGGGAGTCGAACCATCAGCCTTGTTAAGAGCATGAGCTCTATCCCCTGAGCCACCCGAGCAGCAGCTCAGCTCAAGGTGCTGAGTTCAGTCTTTAGTTGCGAGCAGACATAGCCCACCATTTCGAACTGGCAACCTTATTGTTAGGAGCACATGCTCTCACCATCTGAGCCATCCTGCCATCTGTTAGCAGCTCAGCGGCAGCTCAGCTCAGGCACAGCCCACTGGCCCATGTGGGAATCGAACCAGCGACACTGTTGCTCAGAGCTCACACTCTTGACCAAGCTCTTAACCAACTGAGCCACTCGGCTGGCCCAAAATGTTTCTTAAATGCTTGGCAAAATATCTCAGTTTGGATTACATTGTGCATGTTAAATTTTTAATAAGTTTCAACTTTAATGTTGTGTGACCAAAATGAATACATTATGCATTTTAGCTATATTTAATATTTAAGAAAATTAGAAATATTAATAAAAGGTGGCAAGGAAGAGAATAATGCTATGTTTTTATGGTGAGCGAGGTACGTGATCTGGGTTGTTTACATAAAGTTTCCATTTAATGTCACTAACCTGTGAGTTATTGTTAGTTAGTACCCCTGATTTTACAGAGGGTGAATTTGAGTTTCACAGAGGTTAACGGATTTGTCCAAATTTATACAGTAAACGACAAGCACAGGGACCAAACCAAAGTATGTTGAAGTCCAAAATCTATGTAAATTTACCATCAAAGCTCTCTATATCCCTATAAAATGTGTTTCAGACTGTCAAGATCAACTCGTTCATAGCAAATTATTCCTAAAACATGTCTTTTAAGAAAAATGAATGAAAAACAATAAATTTTACAACTATTTTTATTACTTTACATAAACCTTTGTTATTTTTAAAAGAACATTCAGTATTTTAAACAATTACATTGGTAACCACTTATTGAGCATCTATGTTCAAGGTACAACATTAGAAGCAAACAAAAATAGCTTAAGAAAAAAGAAAAACATGATAAAGTAATATTCTTTACCTGGCACTACACTTGTCCACTTGTCCATTCACTTATTTATTGATGAAACATCAGGTGCCTACAATGTGTGATGTGCTATATCACACATTAAAGACCTATTGGAAGATTATCTCTACTGGATGCACTAGAAGACAAAAATAAATGAAAACAGCTGGCCTTTTAATATAGTAGAGACATTTAAAACATACACAAATAAGTACAAATGAATGTGTGATATGCCAAGAGAGAAAAAAAAAACAACTTGAGAATGCAGGGGAATTTTCTTTCCTAGCAATCCAAAGACATTTTGGAGGAAGTAATACTTAAGCTGCACTTGACCCTGTGGATGGGATTTTGACAATTGGAAATAGAGGCAAGGAGATATTTTGGCTAAGTGTACCTTGTATACAAAATTAGGCAACAAAAGAGTAAGAATTCCACGATTATGTAGCAATGCTAGCTCTGGAAAAACAGCACAGGGGAACATGCATTCTGAGACTGCTGACCATTATCCACAGTTGGCTCCTGGACATGTCTTATTCCAAGAAAAGTTTTCCTTATTTATTCAAGTATTTTATGCTGTTCTCAAAGTGTATTCATTATTATTTTACTTTGAAAGAAGTCCTGTGCATTTCTTGCATTTGCTAGAAGTTGTGTGATAAGGATAACATTCACCTTATTCCTGGGAACTTAGAATTCTCCTCTTATTCCAGCCCTACTGCTAAATCACTGCATGGAACAAATAACTAATAGTCTTCATTTCCATTGTCTCAGAATTGAAATCAGTGTTAGGATCAAGGCCTCCTCAAAACCAAAAGGTAGGCAGATGGAATGTTTTGCAAACCAAGCTCCTTGGAGATGGCGAAAGATATCTTCCTGCAGAGGAACTAGGCCACAGTGTCATGGAAAAATTTGAATCCAGCCAAAGCCAGATAGACCCAGGGACACCCAGGGTCAAAGCTTGGCTATGCAGCTAGCATTTGGCTCCTCTAAGCCTCAATTTCCTCCTCTTCAAAATGGTCATAATCACATGCACCTCTTGGGGAAGGATGCTATACCAGTTGCCAAAAATGTATTTTCGACTGCATTGAAATTTAATACCTTGATCATTACCTCTGACTTTTCTTTGACACCAATTAAGTCTGCGGATCTTTAAAAACATGAGGACTGTTGGCTAAAAGACTGAAATTTTGTTTTCTTTTTCTTTTTACCATATTATTTTTCATGTTGCTCTAGGCGAGTCACTTACTTGATCCCTGTTATATCATTTTTCTTGCTAGATACTCTTGAAGCAGAGAAGGCACAAAACATGCAATCCTTAAATAGCAAAGAATTTCTTTAAAAGTAAAAAGAGTAAAAGCAAGAACACATTCGGAACAAAAATTAGGAAGTTTTAAGAGAGATGATAACTAGGGGGAATACAGTTGATGCAAGTATCTTCACTTCGCAGAAACAGTCATCGGCCCAGAGAATCTGGGAAAGCAATTTAACGCCTTTGAAACTTAGTTTGCTCAGAAGTACAGTGTAAAACTGTAGACACACTTTTGTCATTTAGGTATGTAGTAGGAAGAATAATACCCCCCTCCAAAAATGTCCACGTCCTAATTCCCGGAACCTGTGAATACACATATGTTAGGGTGCAGAGCAAAAGGGAATTAAATGTTGCAAATGGAATTAAGGTTGCTGATCAGCTGAACTTAAGAAGCTGAGATTATCCTGGGTTACCCAGGCAGGCCCAGTGTAATCACTGGGGTGCTGAAAAGTGAAGAGAGGCAGAAGAGGTTCAAGTGAGGCGATGTGAGAGCTCCACCAGCTGTGGCCGACTGTGACGATGGAGAAGAAGTGTCAGAGGAGTGCAGGCAGCCTCTACAAGCTGGACAAAGCAAGGGACGGATTCTTCCCTTGAATCCCTTGAAGGAGAAGGGCCCTGATGGCAGCATTATTTTGACGCTAGGAGACCCATGTCAGATCTCTGACCTTCAGCACCGTCAAATAATAAATTTCTGTTGTTTTAAGCCACTAAGTTTGTGGTAATTTGTTACGAAGGCTGTAGAAAATATGTAAGTAAATATGCATTTTCTAATACTGCAGAATTATTTAAACTTTTTGAAAATTATGCTAAGCTTAGATACTAACTTCTAATAACAAAATATATGCAACTATAAAATTGGTAAAAAATATTTACTGTTCTTCTCATATGCTATTAAATAGTGAAGTATATAGATACAACATCAATTTGAGATAACTAGATATGAGTTGCTATTGTTCTAAACAAACATGAGTAGTCATAATTGGTTCACTCACACAAAGGCTAAAACCTTGGCCTTTATAAAATAAACATAACTCATCTTACGGAGGTTAGCTGTTTGACACTTAAGCCTTGCCTATCACCCATCTTTCATCTCAGCATGCAAACTAATTAACCACTGACAGGACCATCCTTGTATAAGCACTAATATGTCAGGAAAATATTTATGACTTTATCCACTAAAGTAGCTAAAATATAAATTGTTTAAGCAAAGCTTTGAAAAAATAGAAACCCAGGACCATGGAAATACGAATCATAAAGCAGCCTTGAGATTATAGTGCACTTGGCACGTTACATTTTCCTGAATGTTTATTTATAGATATTATTTTTACTTTAGACAAGCTAATGAATTGCTATGTCTCAGGAACTTCTGCATTCAGCCTCAGGAGTCTGTCATAAAACAGACCTATTCCCTTCATGCTCACACATTAAAAATAAAGAGATAGTCACCCTGGCAAGTGCATACTGTCTTTGGTAGCAAAAAGAATGTTCCTGATGTTTTTAACAACACCCATAAATTCCATATGTACATTGCTCAGGACTTATTCAATACATATTGAGATCTGTGGAGCGCAAAATGAATGAACAAAGCCCAGCCCGTAATGTGCTAGAGCCAGCTCTTACTTAACGTGCTCATGAAAGCCGAGTTTTAAATTTTCAAGAATTTTGTGAGCTAGTTAATGTCATGTCAGATCCATAGCTTGAAATCATCCAGCACTATAAATTAGGGTTGACTGGTTGGTTGGTTGGTTGGTTGATTTTTCCCAGAAAGCCAACTATTCAACCTTTACAAGCACACCACTGGCTTTCACCAAAGGCAACTCGCAATTTAGTAAGCAAAACCAGGGTGTCCATCTAAAGTAACACATAATCTAAGGGAGTGCTTATGTGTTTTAGATATAGTAGATTTGTGTATGTGTAGCTTTTCCCATATGTGGCTGTAGTTTCATTATTCTAATATGTTAGATTTTTCCAATAGGTGAAAATAAAGCACCTTGAGGAAAGAGCATCTCTTTCCAATTCACACAGTGAGCTTATTGCTGCTGTGAGGGGTTTAACAAGTCGGAATAACTGTGATATAGGATTTAATCATGATGGCAATGATGCAGGAATTTGAATGAGACTCCATCCATTTGCACATATCTGCAAATGCTTTAGGAGGATGCATCATTAAGGCAAGTCATAAAGATAGATTTTTCTATGGGAAAAGAGTGGAATGAGAATTCCAAGAGACTAAGAACAAACTGAGTCAAGGGCAGTTGCTGGGACAGCTCTTCAAAGAGCCAGTTGGGTTGTCTAAAACCAATCAGAAGAAAATGCACTTCTCAAGGTAGTTTGGGACAAAACTGTGGGGGTCTAGAATTCAAAACTAAGAAGTTTTTCTTTACCATTGTACCCTCAGGGCTTGGTACCCAGTGCATTGTAGCACTCAAAGTTTATTCTGTTTGGGAAACATAAGTTGAGTTTATGCCATTATCCTTAATCCTTCTACCACAACACACCTGATAAAATATCTTCAATATATCCCACCTAAGCTAACCCCAAACCTCTTCTTGCGTCATTTTATAAAATGACCTTTATATCCTTTCCCCTGGTGAGATATTTTGCCAGACTAAAATTAAGAGGTTGAAGTTAAGAAGCTAATGACAAGCAGACATAATAGAAATTGGGACAAAAGGCTAGAACAAGGAAAACGTGCTCAATAGCATGATTCTCATCCTGTTACAGAGACTTGACTCAGAACCAGTAAATGGTACTCAAAGTGAGGCAACACTAAAGACACAGTGGAGTTGAATGAAATTGGATACTTTAGTGAAGAGGCCCATTTAATTTTGACCTCAGGATCACCTGTTCCCTAAATAGTAATATGCTGTGCTAGAGCTTTTCCCTCTTCTGGGAATCCCAGCAAATGACAAAGGCCAAGGACTGGGGACAGCAAGGCTTAGAGCTCTACCAGATAAGTCCTCAAGATAAAATAGATCAAGAGAAATAAGTAAAATAGATCAAGAACATTAACTGTGAGGTCTCAATTCATAAAGCAGGGAGAAATGGCAAAGAAAGCATCATGGTAAACGTCACCAAATAGTCTCGCTCCGTCTTACCTCCCATTCATCACGCAGGAACAAATTCCTAATCCTCTTGCCTTTCTCCTAAATATTTCTGAGAGTCCTATGTTCCTTGTAAAACCAAGTCTAGTTGTCTTGACCACTCAAGAATTCCCTCCTCTCGGGCTTTGGTTTTATGCAAAGACCTCTCCTATTAATGCCAGTTCCTAATGCAGCAGCTATGCTTCAAGGCCCACAAAGGGGGCTACTGCTGCTGATCCCCATCAAAGGGGAAGCCAGCCACAGCTACCTGTCTCCAGTGCTGCAGCTCTCAGAGTGCTGGTGCCAGGCACTGAGGGCACTGGCATCTGACCTGAGGGCTCGGGCTCTTGTTACTCAAAGAGTCCAGCATAGGATTTTTCCGTTGTGTCAACTACCATGTTATTGACATCTTGTTTTCTCACACCCCACAAGGAATTTTACTGGTGGGAAGTGGGGAGAAATATATAATATGTATTACATATAACATGTGCTATATATACTAGAATATATGATGCTATAGAGTACTATGTGTGTGTGTGTATATATATATATATATATATATATATATATATATATATATATATATATATATATCTTCATATGTATATACTAGCAAATATATATAATGTGCCTTGTCTACAACACAAATTTGAACTCATGGCAACATTATGAGACAATGAACAGATCTCAGAATCTCCCTTCTCCCAAGCCAAACTTTCGAATCACAAACCTCACTTCCTTTAAGATACAGGACTTCTTGTGAGGCTCTAAACAAACTCCTGTTGAGCATGCCTCACCCCCAGACAGGGCCAACACTCAAGAGCCTGGCACCTATACGGGTGTGCTATGTGTTTATAGCTGGCACCCATTCTGATTGGTCAGTACGAAATATTTTGGCTCGTCTCCTGCGTCCAGGACTTCCTAAATCCTAGGGTAAATACATGGAGACTCGCAGAATGGTACTTTAAAAAAATATTGCAGGAAAGTGCATTTTCCATGCTTTAGTTCCTTAACAATAAGAAAAATGTAAGACTGATATATGATAATAAAGGTATTGATTATTACTTCAGGGGGTGTCAATGCATCTCATTTCAAAGGATGTTTACTACAGAATAGTGCAAACTATGACAAACTGATCCTATCTGATACTGAAATGTGGGCAAAGGTCCCAATGTGGTTAGTCAGGTAAAAACTGCTGTGTCCCACTTTCCATTCTCCTCTTCCTTTTTACAACAGAATTCTATGTTTTGTCTGAGCACATGGCCATGCAGCTACAAACTATATTTTCCAGCCATGGCTAGACATGGGATTCTTTCGGCAAATAGGACGTGAATAGAAGCACTGCATACAACTTGGGAGTCTCTTTTTTTTTTTTTAATTGGGGAACAGTGTGTTTTTCCAGGACCCATCAGCTCCAAGTCAAGTAGTTGTTTTCAATTCAGTTGTGGAGGGCATGGGGATCGAATGGGCAACCTTGGTGTTATGAGCACTGCGCTGTAGCCAACTGAGCTAACAGACTGCCCCAACTTCTGAGTCTTATTAGTTAGGAAGTGGGTTGCTTGTGCTCCATGGTGCAGATTGGAACATACAAATGTGATGTTGATGAGCTAGTTTTCACTTGGGATGGAAAAGTAACAAGATAGATAGAATCTGGGTCCCTGGGCAAGCTCACTGCGGGCCTATTCTGGACTGTTCAATGGGAAAGGAAGTCCTAGCTCATTAGAGTCTGAGTGTTTTATTAGGAGGAAGGGGGTCTCTTTGTTACAGCAGCTTAGTCTGTGCTAACAAATACAAGGAGTCATCAGCCTTTGGATGAAAGAAATAAAGATTTAAATATTTGCATATGAATGACCAGAAAAAAAATGTATGATACAATCTCAGGGACTGTGGTGTTGACATGGGAAACAATACCTATTGAGAATCAAAACTCTGGGCTTAAATTTTAGATGTTCTATATTACAAACTGCATGACAGTCTGGAAATCAACCCTATTCAGGGTTTCATATGACAAAAGAGAATTCTATTAAAATAAAGAAACATTTTGATGTCCTCTGTAGCCACTTCCCTCATATTAGTTCCCAGGCAATTACAGTAAAATGAATAAATCAATAAAATGTAAAAAGACAATTGGAAGTATCTGAGTAATCAATGCTAGCTACTGTAACAAACACTCCCCAAACTGGAGAGCACCATCAAAATTTTGTTCTCCTTCACCTGACATCCAATGCAGCTGGGAAGTTTTCCCAGGTGGCTCTTCTCTAATCCACGACTCTTACCTGGCTCCTTCTTTTTTACCCACCATCTTGGAACTCTTTGCTTTCCACCACATGGATGTATGGGGGTGTATATAGAGATAGAGACTGGGGGAGACACACAGAATACAATGTCACCCAGACCTAGACATGAGAGCCAAAATTTTCACTCACATTTTATTGACTAGAACTAGTCACATGTAAGACCAAGAATTGTAGGAAGCTCATGAGTATTCCTAAGTATTTACAGTCTCTTCCACAGCAGCCATTTTGACTGCTCTGGAAAGCAACATCCCTACACATATTGGTTACAATCTATTGTTACCGTAAATTCCTGATCCCCTCCCATTCTGTGAAATATGCTCTGAAGTGCAGTCTGTAACACATGCCAGACAGGAAGGATTCAGAGCAGCCCCCATTCTATAACACTGGCACAAATTTTACACGAGTTGAGAGATCAAAATTTATTTTCTCATTATTTCATTTGAAATTCTTAGTGAAATGCTGAAATGACATCCTAACTTAGTTCCAAACCAGAATTGAATTGGTCTTTTCAAGATACATGCATAAACTGTTTTGTGCAATTATGAACTACCTTAAAAAAAACATCTGGGCCAGGAGAGAGAAAACTTGTGTTCTCATCAGGCTGCGTCCCTAACTGGCTGTGTAGTTTGGGAAGAATCACCCTCTCTGGGCTCTGTTTCCTCATCTGGAAACACTAAATAAGCAAGCAAAACACTCAAGACTGGAGTAGGAGTGAGTTGAGCCAAATTTCTGAGGCATCCACCACATCTAGAATTCCATGGATCTCTAATTGTAAATTTTATGTCTTTGATTATATTGACAGTCTTAGAAACCAGAAATTTTCAGAGCTATCTAGGCTTTGGGTATTCTTATTTTAGAAGATCCACCTTACTTCCTACAAACACATTGAAATGTACTCATATTCTACTGAAATATAATTCATGTGTAACTCTACATGAGTTTCTTGTTGGCAGCCAATAACTTTTTTCAAGTCTAAGATATTTTACTGACCTTAACACTATGCCTACAGGGCCCAATGAAATATTGATCCTCCAAAGAACCATTCTCCAGATTTTCACAGCACAGATTTCAGTGCGGCTCAGTGGGTTCCATCATGCAGAGCTTCGACGAAGTGGAACGTATATTTAAACACTCTGCTCTTAAAACCCAGGAACTGCACAAGACACGACACTCACTTGGAAAGTCAGAGGAGCTGTAATAAGGATGGGGAGAAAGGGTACCCTAACCTGATGAGAGATCCCAGAGCTATTTAAGCAAGCATGGGTCGGTAGCCTTGATGACTCTTATGTGCTCTCAGAACATGATTGTGGGAACAAGTTTGGTATCTTTAAAAGGGTGTAGAGATTTGAAAGGGAATTTAATTTTACGTGGAAACATTTACAGCAGTTGAGGTATGAGAAAATGGGAAGTAGACACCTGAAAAATTACATGGGTTATTAGACTAATTGGTCTCTGATCCAAAGAAATTCAGTGGGTTGAATCTTTCCCACAAAAGGAAAGGCAGCTTGCTCAATCAGTATTTCACACATTAACTTCCATGAGCTCCCTAGAGAGAACGGTTGCTAAAGTCTCTATCTGCCCTATTATTCAGAAGGGCAATTCAGCTGAAGACACTACTGGGAGGTTCAAGAAAAGAAAAGCACTTCTTCAAAAGGACCATCTGCCTGGGGAGCTTCTCTGACCCTGAGCAGAAAGCAAAACACCCATGGCCTATAAACCCAGACTCAGCCCAGACAAGCATCCAGCCAGATTTACCCACCCACACCATTCACTTCTTAGGATTCCAGCTCTTCCGACATAAGTCATCTAGGGGTCAGTACAGATCATCTGAACTGGTGAAGACTTTGTCAACCCACAAAATTCTTAATAGGCTTACCAACATGCTATGCATCAGTCAAAATAAATCATTTGCCGCAACATAGGCTTCCCAAATGCCTATCACCACAGGTTGACCTGGTGACTAATATGCTTATTTATCACTTAGATCTACAGAGGGAAGATGGAGATGGCTATTTTCTTGACACTAATAAAAACTGGGTATTTACACAATGACTGCAAGATACCAGCTTTATTAAGAAATATATAACTAACATAATAATCCCTTTGTTTGAATGCCTGTGGCTTATGTACCATGAAGAACAAACTTCAAATTACTTGGCCTTCCCAGCCTTGAGCATTACAAGATAACTTTTTTTAAAAATCCAAGATTGCAAATAATGTTGTCATGTAAGGCCAGTAGTAAAAATTAGAGAAAACTATTTTAAAACCATGGTTCATATTGGAATCAACTGGCTTTGGCAAGCATCTAACTAATTATAAACCTATTTTGCAATTGGAATTAGGCCAAGCTATTAAGATAGCCTCTACAAAACAGCCCGGGCTAATAAAGGAAGAACTCAAAAATTAGGATGAACCCAAAATGAGAAGAGCAGCTGTGGAACACCTGCTCGAGAGTGAAAATTGAAGTCAAATGGTAAGAATAGCTAGAGGAATGGTTGAAATGCATAGCAATAAACCATGCGAGGATGACTATTTACAGAAAAAAAAGGAACACTGCAAGGAGAAGGAGAGAATTCAAGTTTCCCAAGGTAATGAGTTCTATTTTAAATAATCCAAGCTTAAATCACAGAGGATCTCAGCAGGAACCAATAACCAGATTTGATAGAAGTGGGGAAAAGAGCAGAACATTCATGTTCTATTTATAAGTACATGTAGAGGAATTGACAATTAGAAAATTAAACTGATCTTATTGCTGTTTCTTATTAAGACACCAAAAGAAAAAGAACAGGACGGGAAGTAAGGAAGCTTGTCATGAAGGAAGGAGGCTGTGACCTTGGACAAGTTACTTAACCTCTATGTATTTCAATTTCTCTTTTAAATTGAGGGACTTGGACTAGATGACATCTAAAGTTTGTTCCAGCTCCAACATTATATTTCACCAAAAACGTGAATTCTCAGCATGACTAAATAAGAGGAACGGTATATTACTGTGAACAATAAGAAGAGCCCATGCTTTTTAAAATTTTTTCATTGAATTAGGCCCATCATGCCTAGATTCAAAATTCTTTCCTAATTTCCTGAATAGGACATTGTTTCCTGTGTCTAGTAGATAATATGGCTGCCTTCATGATACAGCGCAAAGTTGTCTAGAAATTTTGCAGTGTGCTTTGTTTTGAAATGGATTCTTAACAGCACAACCACAACAAAAATACATTTACCCTTACCTTATCACAATAATCACTGTTTAAGGAGCAGAGTTTACCTTTTATCTCTTCCATCAGGATCAGTTCTAAGACATAAGTGAAGAGAGCCCTTGAAGCTTTGCCCTTCTCACCCATAACTTTAATAGAATTCTTTCCTCAGTACCCTCCCTCTGGCCTCACCCGACCCTCACATACAGAACCATGCTTGTGCAGACACGTCCTGTGCACAGAAACACATGGGAAGAAAAGGCAAGTTTGTCAAAGGCGGATGCCCAGCACTGATCACAAAACCTGACCCAAGTAGGAGCTTAATAAATACCAGGTGAATGGCTCACAAGCATTTTAAGAGTAATAAACTTGACTTGATGGCATTCCCTCAAGATCTTGCTGCCTCATCCAATAAATAGCCCCTCCCGGCAAGAGTCACCGGATGCTAATGTGTTTACATGACAATGTCCCAGGTCAAAGGAAAACATTTTAAAAGATAATGAGCGCCTTAACCCTAATGTCTAATCCAGGAGTCAGAATGGGAAACAGAGCACTGTTCAGAATCCTTCAATTTTTACAATACACATGCAGCCTCATCTTTCAATCACTTATCTTAAAATATTACAATATGATGTTTTAAAATCTTGACTTATTTAAAGTCACCAGTATGGGCAATTTTAAGACTTGGATAGAGGCAAGGAGAATGAAGAAGAGAGTGGGAGAGAAGGGTAGTTCTATTTTTGAGCTCTGCTGAATTACAGGTACAGTTCTGGGTACTTTACATACTGTGTTTCATTTAAGCCGCAAGCTGTTAGATCTTCCATTTACAGACAAACAAAAAGAGGCTTGTAGAAGCTGGTATGCTTATACAGGGTTACTGAGCTGGAAAAATGGCAGAGCTGGGACTAAAATGGGCTTTTTTTTTTTTTTACTATTTATCTCTTTCAGAAAAACCTTTTCATTTGTGTTTGGCTCAGGTGTTACATACAATCAAAGGAATCACAGTAAATTCCTATTTCCTTGGCTTGTGATATATCTGTCTCCTCCACGCTTGGTACTTTGCCCCTACAAGGCCCATCTCAACACTTCAAAGAAATTTCTATTTCTGATTCACTTTGTCTTATACCAATCCCTGACAATGATATGCCATTGCCACTGTTATGGGTTGAATTGTGTCCCCCTAAAAGACGTTGAAGTCCTAACCCAGAGTGCCTTATTTGGAAGTAGGGTCTTTGCAGATGATTACGTTATGATGAGTCATTAGGGTGGGCCCAATCGAATATGTCTGATGTCCATATAAAAAAGGGAAATTTGGACCCTAACACACACGCACGCACGCAGGGAGAATGCCACATGTAGATGAATGCAGAGGTCAGGGTGAGGCTTCCACATGCCAAAGAATACAAACATTTGCAGCAAACCACCAGAAACTAGGCGAGAGGCATGGAACAGATTCTCCTGCCCAGCCCTCAGAACGAACTAACCTTGCTGACACCCTGATTTTGGATTTCTAGCCTCCCGAACCACATACAACAAATCTGTTTTTTTAAGCCACTCTGCTTGTGGTACTCTGCTATGGCAGTCCCAGGAAACTAAGACAGCTGCCACGCAGTAAACACTAATAATACATAGGGCAACAAGAGAACAGCTGCAAATTATATAACAGAATTATTCAGAAAGATCAAATAAAAATTCAGAAGGCAAAAGTAATCCAATATTTGCTCAATATGTATTCTTCTGCCCTGATCACTAGAGTATTCAGAAAATGAGGCCATCAGATGTAACCAAGTATTTTAATTACATTAATTGCTCACAAAAATAAAAGCTTTTAGTCTGGTAAGTAATTTCAATGCCTCCTAGAACTATCTTCTCCAAGATTCATGCATGTGAAATTGACAAATGTGTTTTTAATTCACAGAGGAAATTGATATTGCCCAGAAACTGGAAGATATTTAACTATTGAAACTCAGCCATAAATTTCAGCTCAGTGCAGGCAGGTAATGATTTTGAAGACCCAGGGAATAAACAGTAACAGGCAAGGACAGGCTTCATAGATACCTTTTCCCGGAACCTTTAGGAGTAGCCTCTAACAGCCAAACTCAGGCCATACTTTCAGATGCATTTCTAATTTGCTTAAAAGCATAAAGGGAATAGAGCTCAAATAATATAGAAAATAAGACTGCGCTTTAGTGGACCCAGTTCAATGTGTTGGCAAATATTGAGATTCATTTGTGAATTAGTTGGAAAATCACCAAATGCAGAGTTAAAATAACTTGCATTGTGTATCATGTGAGGTTAGTTGGCATCCAAAAAAGAAAAAGACCATGATGATCAGTTACATAGATCAGCACGTTCTGTATTTTTCTGTGTCTTATTTCTCATCACCCTCCAACAACCACATTTCTTCTACCCTACAAAACCCCCCTTATTCTATGAATTTTCCCAGTTATCATTACATATCCATGATTACAGTAGAGGCAGCCATGTTTTAATGTAATCTTGTCCCCGGGGCTATACACATTATCTATAATCATCTATAATATAAAATGGATTACATAATTGCTATAATGGACGTTAAACCCAGATAGCAGCTAAAGTTTTGCTGCCTCTTGAGATCGAGAGAAGATTGACTTAAATCCCTATTTTTGTCTTGTAACTTATAAACAACTTCAGACCCCACACTCTGCTCTGCCAACTTATTTTTTATTCTGCCTGTGAATGTACCTTCATTTCCACCATTTTCAAACCAAATGTGCCTCCCCAAAATAAATAATAAAATAAAAGCCTCACTCTCCTAAGGGTTTTAGATGTGTGACATATTTCACTGAAAGCTTGAGAAATACAGACAGGGTGTCGGTCATAATGATACAAACCCTTAAAATGAAATACCAATATCCCAACCCCCTCTCGTCTCAGGGCACTCACAAACTCCCATTCATTTCTCATGCACAGCGATTGGGCCACCTCTGTTATTGACAGGTCTTTTGCTCCCCTATTACCTGCTTAGGGGGTTATCAAGACCTTATCCTAAACAAAGGTAATTTCTTCCCTAAGAATTCTGTTGCCTGTTAACTATATATATATATATATATATATATAATTAATTTCCACTACAAACTATTAACTAAGTACTTTGGAGAAACATAACAAGAAGACAGTCATTCTGAAAAGACTTGAGTGAGGAGGTGACATTTAGTTGGGTTTTAAATGATTAGCAAGTTTCCTCAGGCCAAAATGATTTGAAGGGCATCCTTCAAATATCACCTAAGAAAAGAGAGAGAAACGTTAAGAACCCAAAGCAGGTTTCAGGAGCCTTAAGTGATATCCCAGGCATCTTGCAAGTAGAATTCCAGGTCAGCTTGAAAAGGTGCCTTGTGGCGAGGGAGAGAGAGGATTTTGAAAGATGGTCTGTGGAAGTAAGGCCTTATTATTGATCCCCCAAGGTTTTTGCTTTTCATGACACAACTACTCTGTGTTTCAAGTTATCAGCTCTAGAAATTGGTTTGCATCAATTCAACAGCACATACTAGGTACTTAGTATGTGATACGCACACTGTTAAGAATTGGTGATATAAGATGAATAAATGCTCAAAATGTTAATATACTGGGAAGAACCGAGTGCAGAGCTTCTTATGTAGTGTGCTGGGACAGACACCCATCTGTACCTGTAAGTGCCTCAAGATATTGATCCCTTCACTCAAGAGTGTGAGATCTGGACCGGCCAAGTGGCGCGATGGTTAAGAGCTGGCTTGGGACGCCAGAGGGCCCCGGTTCGGATCCCACATGTGAGGGACAGTGACACTGCCCTCCACAGCTAAGATGCTGAACAACAGCTCAACCTGGAGCTGGGCTGCCGTCCATGAGTCGCTGGTGACGTCATAGGCTGCAGCCCCTGTGGCAGTGGGTTGCCATGGGCTACCGTGTGTAGCCAGCAGCTAGCATGAGCGGCCAGCAGCCGCAGTGAGCGGCCATCCAGAAGCCAGCGACTGATCTGCATCGTCCGGGAAGAGCGCAATGATGGTGCCAACTTGGGCCAGTGAAGCAACGTCCTCCACAACTAGACTGAAGAACAAGGACAGCAACTTGTCTATTCCCCTTCCCCCAATTCCCCAGCACTGTTCCCATCCCCCCAATTCCCCAATAAAAATCTTAAAAAAAAAAAAAAGAGTGTGAGATCTGAGCAACAGCAGTTCAATGCCCAGCCCGAGCTGAGCTGCCACTGAGCGGCCAACAGACGGCAGGATGACTCAGCTATAAAAAAAAAAAAAAAAGATATTGATCCCTTCAGTTTTGGGGGCAACTAGGAATAGCCTGGGGTGGCCAGAATCTCAATCTAGTTGCCTCCCTTGATATCAGTGTACAATACAAACACTGTGTACCATGGGTGCCATGTTGTGGAAATGGTTGGGACACACTGGCAGAGAATTAGGACACTGATGCAGAAGCCCAAGTGAGGTGGATGAAAGTGTAGCTGCGGTGATGGTAGAGAACACATGAACTTGAGAGCTATTTATGAGGTAAAATGAACAGATGTCCGTCTTATATCTCATCAGCTGCCAACCACCACATTTCGTCCAGCTCCAACTCCAAGCATTATTTAAGAAACTATTTTAGCTATTGGAAATAGTGCTGCCGTGAACATAGGGGTGCATATATCTTTTTAAATTAATGCTTCGGATTTTTTTCAGGTAAATACGCAGAAGTAGAATTGTTGGGTTATAAGGTAGTTCTGTTTTTACTCTTTTGAGAAACCTCCAAACTGTTTTCTATAGTGGCTGCACCAATGTGCAATCCCACCAACAGTGCATGAGGGTTCCCTTTTCTCCACATCCTCTCCAACACTTGTTGTTTGTTGACTTATTGATGATAGCCATTTTGACCGGAGTGAGGTGTTATTCATTGAGGTTTAATTTACATTTCTCTGATGATTAGTGACATTGAGTATCTTATTGTATGTCTATTAGCCATAGCCAAGATATGGAAACAACCTAAGTGCCTATCAATAGACTACAGGTCGGCAAACTGCGGCTCGCGAGCCACATGTGGCTCTTTGGGTACGTTTCATCTCAAAAGTTTGCCGACCCCTGGAAGAGCCAATCCTGTCCCTCACAACAATTTAAAAATTATTCGAGAGCCGTAAATATATTTTTACATAATCACCATTATGTGAATAATATCCTTTAAAAATTTTATAAATGAAGCTATGATAGTTTTATTTTCATTTTCAATTTTACTTCAGAGCTTGCGGCTCATGAGCCACAGTTTGCTGACCCCTGGCAGCTCTTCCATTTCAAAAGTTTGCTGACCCCTGCAATAGACTATTGAAAAGAAGAGGTGGTATGTATATACAATGGAATATTACTCATCCATAAAAAAGAATAAAATCTTACCATTTGCAACAACATGAATGGACCTAGAGGATAGTATGCTAAATGAAATAAATTAGACTGAGAAGGACAAATACCATATGATCTCACTTATATGTGGAATCTAAAGAACAAAATAAATGAACAAACAAAACAGAAGCTGACTCATAGATACAGAGAACAAACTGATGCTTATCAGATGGGAGGGGTGTTGGAGGGCAGGCTGAAAAGGGGGAAGGCATTAATACAAATTGGTGGTTACAAAATAGTCAGGAGGATGTAAAGTACAGCATAGAGAATATAGTCAATAATATTGCAATAAGCCATGCATCAGAGAAGAGTAGGCATGAGTTTAGAGAATTGAAAATAGTTGAACCTGGTCCTTGGGGGAAAGATTTTATAGCCCAAAACTACTAGAAGTCCTGAATTTCAGTGATTTTCTTCTGCTGTATCTCCAAACTTTTCCCTTGCTGAACACCCCAAAATATGAGCCTTGACAGAGTGGTAGCAGTGGGAGAGTCAGGACTGGGGTATTCACAGGTCCTTTACTGGAGCTTTTCTCAACTTTCCAGCATTAATTTTATTTTCTTATATCTATGTACTTTTTTAAATTTCTAAGTTCTTTTTCTTAATATTTCATTTATAATAGCATGTTGCTCATCTTCAAGGATGCAAAATCTTTTCCCTCTAAGGAAATTAAAGGTTTCTTTCTGATGTTTTTGTGTTTTCTGCATACTTCTGGTTTCTTCAAGTTGTCTTTATTTGTGTGTGTGTGTTTTTGTCTTTATCTTTTATGTTAAGTTTCCTTGGGTATCTTATTATCTGCTCATCTTATAAGTAAAATGCAATAAAAAACACGGAGTGGTGGAGGGCGTTTGTTGACTACGGGCTCGTGCCTTTTGATTTTAACCCAAGGCTTGAAAACTAGCAATCCACAGGTGGAGTCTGAAACAAATGTGTCTGTGTTTTGTTTTTCAGTTAGATTTGTGTGCCTGTGACCGCAGATGTAACCTTTACCTACCTACAAATTTCACCACTCCTTTTGGATTTAAGCTAATTTTAAGCTTGAAATTCCTACCTGATACTTTTTCTACTAGTCAAAACCTAGCTTACCTTTTAACACAAGCTCAGATGTCCCTTGCTCTGTAGCACCGTCTCTAACAACCTCAAGCTGACTTAAACTTGACCTGCTCTGGGTTCCATCAAGTTTCATTTCTCAATCAGAGCCCTTGCCACAGTCCTCCTTAGTGAGGTAGATACTTGATGTGAACATGACTCCATGTGGCTGTATGTTTTGTGGAGGCAGGGTCTCTATTTCGGGCATGTTAGTCTCTCATGTGGTGGCTTTGGTAAAAACTTAAGAAAAGGTTACTTGAAAACCTTTTTGATCAATGGGGCAAGGCTGAAGGAAGGAAGGAAAACAGGGGAGCATGGATGACATTTGATACTCATCCCTGAGTATTTGATTATTTAAATCATGAACTATAATCGTCCAACCCCAGCCCCCAAAGTAAGCAACACACCATGCCAGGCTGCAATGTGGTTTCAATATACTTTCAAATGATTCCAGAGCATAATCTGTTTCACATGATAGAACTTTTCTCAAGCTGTAACAACAGAAAGAAGGAAAAACACGAACTCCAACATATCCAAGTGGAAGAGGGAATAATTCTGCATTCGAAGAGGTAATTTATCCTTATTTGGGATCATGTGCCCTTCGAGAATGCAAATCAGATAAAGCATAAATCTTGGCACATCTGCAAAGGTTCCCACGCACAATAAATCATAGTTTGTGGCAAAGATTTTGAAAGCAGTTTTCAGATATCTGAGGCCTTATCATTTCTGCTGCTTTTATTTCACCATAGCCTTGGTTGTAAAGTATCTGTGATGTTCCTGAGCGGCATGGTTTGTTTGGGCTTTTTTACTTATTTTTATTGAAATATATTTGACATACAACATTGTGTAAGTTTAAGGTGTACACATATTGATTTGATACATTTAAAAACATTGCAATATGATTGTGATTGTAGCATTAGCTAACATCACATGATTATTGTTTCTTCTAGTGTTGGGCACAATTAAGATGTAGTCTTTTTAATAAATTTAATGTTTATGATACAGCCTTGTCTACAATCACTGTACTGTGTATTAGCTCTCCAGCACTTATTTATCTACTAGTTGCAACTCTTAAAGATCATCTCTCCTACTCCCCACCCACCCAGCCCCTGGTAACCACCATTTTACTTCCCACTTTTACAAGTTCGGTTTGTTTTAGATTTCACATATAAGAGACATCACGCAGTGTCTTTGTCTGTCTGCTTCATCTTACTTAGCATAACGCCCCCAAGGTCCATTCATGTTGTTGCAAATGGCAGGATTTCTAAACCTGGATTTCTGCTACGCATGGTACCCATTTCCACTTATAGCTCCAGGAACACAATCTGCTTTCTCATCCATGCAGCATCCCATCCTTAGCTGCACTGATCTTTTCCTTCTTTATTCAGCCATGCATGCTGGCCCAATTAAACAGCGTAAGCTAACTTCTTTTTTCCTATTAATCTTTCCTTCCCAGGATGGTTTGAACATTGTGGTTTTTCAAGTTTTGAGATGGCCCTGGGCGTTAATCAAATATAGACTCATTCATATGAATAGTAAACAAAGTCTGTTTGGATTCACACAAATTTATGACTCTGCAAAGACCTTTAAGAACCAGATGGGTTTTAAGCAGTGTATCTCCAAGTACTCTTAAACTTGACATGGTGGTGAAAGAACAGAATGTGGTGCAGGAGGCCTGAGTCACCATTAAGCCAGCAGTTCATACATACATGGTGACCTCAGGAACTATTGGGTTGTCGGAAAAGTCATGACACATTTTTGCAACGAAAAACAGAAAAATATGTCATGACTTTTCTGACAACCCAATAATTAGCCTCACTATACGGCCCAGTCTCCATCTGTGAAATGGGTGAAATAACTTCATATATTTCAGAAATCATTTGTGAAGATCAAATAAAATAATGTAGTTGGCACACACCTCATAAATATTAGTTGCTGTATTTTTCATTAACGAGACCACCAAAGCTGTGTCATACAAATAAACTACAAGAACAGTTGTCCATAGTTTTAGAAACCAGGTACACCTCTCTACCTGCCAAGTCCAAAGCCAGAATAAACTGGTTGAATGAAACCAGAAATGTTCAGAATGAAATGTTTAAAGAAATATATTTTAATACAACACGGGAACAAGAATTGTAAATAAATTGGAAGCATGTGGCTTTCGATTTTTTTTTATTATTATAAAGAAAACTTTAGAAGGAATACAATAAACTGCTAGGTCAAAAGCACTTTTTTAAGACTCTTTTGCTTTTATTAGAATCCTAAATGTGACAGGCCCTAAAATTCAAATCTCTCCTCCCTCCAAAAGGTGTATATCATGGCCCATATGCAGAAACCACCCTGCTCACACTAAACAGGGCCCAGATAGTAATGATAGAGGCCACTGGTAACAAGGTGAACAAAAGAATAAAACTGACTAAGAGGGAATTAGCTTTACCACTTTTGTTTGCCTTTCTGGGCAAAAAAAACCCCAAAAAACAACAACGACAATAGTTTTAAGAGAGGAGCACTTTACATAATGAACTTTGCTTTACTTTCCATGTGTTTATTTTGTTTGGTCTAAGTCAATAAGTTGACATATACAAAATAGTTAATGTTGTTTTTCCTAAGTATTTGGGTAAATTTCTTGATTTAAAATTAATCTAAATCAGCTTTCCTGTAACCATCACCCACAGAACATTGTTCCTGGAATGTTAATAAATATGGTAGGAGAACAGTGCACCAGCACAAATGAGTTTGAAATAGAGGCATTCATTATACATACTTATCAGTATGTCAAATGCACATTAGCATATAGAAGACTGTAAGATGTCCTATGCTGAAGAAAGCTGTTTTTTATTTTTTTTTCTTTAATCCACATTTTTCCAAAATTATTTGAGCCTGGAGTCCATTTTTCCCAGTCCCTTTTTTAGCATCCTACAAAATACAGTAAGCGGAATTCCAATTTGACGACACATTGATTACAGTTGGGCGGGGCTCATCCTGCAATTCATCAAAAGGCTGTCAAGCTGAAGGCTGTCAGGGTTCTACATATTAATAATAATAACAATGACAACAATAATGTGTACCACTAATTGAGAACTTACTAAATCTTAAGGAAAATGCTTCTTCCCCACTCCTTACTTTTTTTTTTCTAACTTGGTAAGAGTTTCCCTCAATAGTCCTGGCCTCCGGGCCCAACGTTTACTCTGCTCTTTGGAGGTGGAGTGCCATCATTGGCCCTTGGTCAACGTTTCTCAGTTAAGTGAAGCTAATTAGATCAAAAGTGGGAGCAAACAAAGACACTAAACCTCTTCTCTTTCCTCTTCACCTGGACCAAGGATAGTTAGTACCCTGGGTTATGTGTCGGTTCTTCTGAAGCACATTCTTTCAGGCCAAGGATACAAGGTAGGGAGTTAGAAAGCTCATTTCATTAGTCAAACTAAGCTGTGTCTTGCAGCCTAGCCCTTATCATTGATAATGGTGATATTTGAGCTCTCCATGGAACAACTTTATTATAGTTCAACTGGTTCAGATCTTGGGCAGTGAAGAGGGATATTGTTTTGGGTCCCCTCAAAACCTCAATAGCATATATCATTAATTCTGCATGATATTTTACATGCATTATCTCATTTAGTCCTCCCAACAACTTTTTAACATAGATACTGTTACCAGATAGGGGGGCCCTTCTCAGGGCATTGCCCCACACCAGGAGTCGAACCCAGCGGAGTCCTGGCTAGGTTCCCACACCGGGGACCGAACCCAGGCCTCCTGAAGAAAAACTGGGAATCTTAGCTGCTACGTTACCGAAGGATGGGCCCTCCTTGGCATGGTGTCCAGGTTCTTGGCATCTCGAGCAAAGAATTCAACGAGACACGGAGGTAAAGTGATGAAAGAGAAGTTTATTAGAAGATATAGTACACTCCAAAGATTAGGAGCGGGCCAAGCACAAAGAAAGTGGCTCAAGACCCAAGGCCTCAAGGCTCAAGGTGGCATTATTAGAAGAAAAATACACTCCAAAGGGTGTGGAACAGGCCCGGAGCAAAAAAAGGCTCCAAATGCTCAGAGGGTACAGGGCGCAAGGCACAAGGCTCAAGAGGCTCAAGGTGCGGTGGCTCACGGGAGCCTGGGAGCTTTATCTTTTCTTTCTCTGGGATAGGCTGTTCCTCTCTGGGAGCAGGGCCACTTGATTGACACCTGTGATTGATAAGGGGCTATTACTTCATCCTCTTAGACTGCGCACATCCCTTCCCAGAGTTCAGTCTGTTATCATGATATTAATGAGCTACCAGGCATATGTATGGTGTTATAATGATGGTATAATGAGGCTAGGGTGAGATGGAGGTCATGGTGGCTTTCTACCTTGCAGTGTGAGTGACCAGTCTAATTTAGTTAGGTTCTCACAGCTGTTAATGGCAAGAGCAGATAAGGAAAAATTTGGGAGCTCTCCAGGTGGTGCTCCCTGTAGATTGTGTTTCACATGCAGGAATGCAGAGACCCAATTACCTGTTTCTAATTGCCTGCCTTGTTTTCCCTGAGAGACATGATCCCCATAAATCTCTGTGGGGAGTTGAGGGGCAGGAGGTCTCTTCTTCTGTATCTGCTTCAAGCTGAGAAGGGGTTAGAGCTGTTCCTACCTCCTGGAGATTCAGGAAACTCTCACCCTATCTGATCTTAAACAAAAAGAGGGGCCTCATATCTGCTTTGGTCAGGGTGCACTGGAAGCCTCTCTGGGACATAATTCGTATCCTGACTGACTCTAGATGAGGAGAGACTGATGTTAGTTAATAAATTAAAAGCGCTGTCTCCAGGAATAGGACTCAAAGCCCAATCATCTTATTCCATCCAGAGGTTAGGTCTGGACTGGCCTGGAGGAGTACTGGGCTACAATAATTACAATTAACAAACTCAAGTCACAGGCTTTTAAGTGTTATTTGAAGTAGAGGTGAGAAACATTCTGTGATTTAGGCTAGGAGCAATCTTTAGGATTTAGAAACTGACTGGAAGAGTGATTAAGACTAGGGGCTACTAAGAAGCTAAGAAACTAGGGAAAAGAACACTTAAAATTTTTATATTGAGGGGACTTGAAACTTCTATAGTGAGGGAGGCTTAAAACTTTTATAGGGAGGAAGCTCTCCTGTGTCAGTACTAATAAGTTCCCTTTTTACAGATGAGGAAATTGAAACAAAGAGTGTAATTTACCAGCAGTGATGTAGTAAGTGACTAATCCCATCATTAATGAATGTAACATCATGCACACTATTTAACTGAGCGGTTCTCAACCTGTGGGTCGCGACCCCTTTGGGGGTTGAACAACCCTTTTACAGGGGTCGCCTAAAACCATCGGAACACAAAAAGATATTTACATTACGATTCATAACAGTAACAGTTATAGAGTAGCAATGAAAATAATTTTAGGGTTGGGGGTTACCACAACATGAGGAACTGTATTAAGGGGTCGCGGCATTAGGAAGGTTGAGAACTGCTGATTTAACTGCACTGTTACTAAAATAGTGCATTGAATAGGGTGGACCTCTTTTTAATTTATATCTTAATTCCTTTTTTATTGCACATATTGATCGATAAGACCAACCTGTTATATGAATGAACATTAAAAACAAAAAAATAATAATAAGTTTGGTCAATGAGTGAGATACTCAGAGAAGGTCTAAAATCAGAAAGGTAGAAAGTGGAAATGTCAAACTGACAGCCCGCCCGCAGACATGTCTTGTTTGGCTCCCAAAGTGTTAAAGATTTGAATTGTTGTTCCATGAAAATACAGATTACTGGCTTCTCTTGGGAAATGTGAGCATCTGGGCAGCAGTGAGCCAGAGATGAAGAGCTGCTGTCCCCTTTGGGTAGAGCGTGTGTAGCACAGTTCACCTTGGTCTTGACCCTGTCACTTCATTTTCGTTCTTTGCTTGCAGGTATTCCCGTAAACATTTCAATTTGCAGCCTTGGTGCCAGGTAGAATGCCTCCCATCCCCACCTACCCCCCCCCACCATTTGCTCCTGTGGAAGATCATGGCCATTGCAAGAATCCTAAGGCTGGATGTCAACGTCAGTGATCAGGCCACTAAATGAGCACCAGGTGTCCTTGTGAAGCAGCCGAGCTGTAAGTGGCAGCCCTACGAAGGGATGCGGTGCAGTGCGGGAGATCATTTCAATCCCTCGAGCAAAGCTGTCCAAGTCACACCCTGTGGAGACTTCAGGGAGTGAGAACAGCAGGACGCATGGGGGTCTGAGTCCACCACATGCACTCAGCTCAGTCTGCATCTGCGTTAGGCCTGAGACATCTGTGTTAATGTTATTAAATCATAGGCTCCTGTGGCTCTGAAAACATTGTCAAACCATTGGCCCCCAGCCCTTGATATCCTCATCTCCAACACTGACACTTCTTTTTATATCAGGGTCTTACATGTAGCAGTTGCTCACTAAAAGTGTGTTCAAAGAGTAAATGAATAGACAACGTGTGTGGGTTCTAGGGCGGTGATTGTTCTTCGTCAAGAAATGCATATTTGAATGAGTGAAGAAGAATACTCCAAGGCCTCTTGCTATCCTTCTCACCCCTAGCCCATCACCAGGATGAGCACGCTTAGTTCCCATTAAGGTTACGTATTGCCTCTCCCAGGGAACTCTACACTCAAAGGATTCTCTAATGATGATGGGGAAAACCTGTTTCCTCTTGTAGGCGTGTCAAGTATCAGAAAGCAGGGAGGGAGTAAATATTTGAAGGAGGCACTTTCTCATCCTGAAATGAGTGCTTATAGACCTCATTTTAGGATTAAAAATATGGCAAGTTCAAAATTTCAATAAACCATGCCTCATATTTAAACATGAACAACTGCAGAATCTCAGAACATGAGATGGAGCTGGAAGGAATTTTAGCAAGAAATCATCAGACAGCCTGTCATGGCAATTATGACATTGAAATGCCACCTGCACCAGGTTATTATAAATTTGCTGAATGGCTGAATAATGTTAAGTATAGTGTGTTTCTTAAAACAGCTGGTCATTGAAAACTTATCAACATTGGATTGTAATAAGGGAAATATTTAAATCGCTCTTCAGTGTCATATAAACCTGTCGGAGAGAAGGCATACTTTGGGGGTAATGGCAGATAAACACCGTATTAAAATGGTATTTCCTGATTAAGAGTATTTGCTTCCATTCTACAAGGCTTGGCTTACACTAATTATGTGACTGGGCTGAGGGGTCATATGCAAATCTTTAATAGTCGAATGATCGAACTGCCTTCCAAGCTGCCAAAGGTGCTGAAATCATCTAAGTAACTCACGCTGGACAGACTTATCAGGGGATTTCTTAAAGAATGTGCCACTCTGACCATTACACTATTCAGTGAACAGGCTTCCTCAAAAGGTAATGAAAGTGCTTACTGATAGGCATTTCCTAAGTTAAAAATATCATATAATAATAGGAGCAGGTGGTTTAAACTGTGTTATTTTAAAGGGCACTAACTTTGACAGCTGCAAAAAACAGCTGGATAGTTCCTAAAGGGTAGAGGCCCAGGACATTTAAACAAAGCTCTCACTCCATTCTCCTTTTATACAGGGGAAATCAGCCTCAAGCAAGCTTCCAGCAGGGTATCTATTAACCCACCTGGGATCAAGTGAGCAGTGGCATTTGAAGAGGCTGTGGATAGAGTGTATTCATTACCAGGTGGCCTACTGTACACAGCTGGCAAGACATTACAGCAGTCCCCCCTTATCCTTGGGGACACATTCCAAGACCCCCGGTGGATGCCTGAGACTGCAGATAGTACCGAATCCTATATAGACTATGTTTTCTCCTATACATACATATCTATGATAAAGTTTAATTTATAAATTAGGCACAGTAAGAAATTAACAACAATAGCTAATAATAAAATAGGACAATCATCACAATATACTGTAATAAAAGTTATGTGAATGTGATCTCTCTTCTCAAAATACCTTATTGTAGTGCACTCACCTTTTCATTTTAAGGAAGCTCTTTCAGGCCTCTCTTTGGCATATCCAAATTGCCAGCATCTCTACTCTTGTACTTTGGGGCCATCATTAAGTAAACTAAGGGTTTGTTGAACACAAGCACTGTGGTATCTTGACAGTCGATCTAAAAACTGAGACGGCTACTAAGTGATAAACGGGTAGGGAGTGTATACAGTGTGAATACGCTGGACAAAGGGATGATTTATGTCCTGGGTGAGATTTCATCACTCTACTCAAACGACGTGCAATTTAAAACTTATGAATTGTTTATTTCTGGAATTTTCCATTTATTATCTTTGGAACGGCAGTTAACCACAGGTGACTGAAACCGTGGGAAGACAAAATTGCAGATCAGAGGGGACTACTGTAGGCTGGCACCCAGGTCACCTTTCCAGTGCTCTCGTCCCTTCCTGCTCCTGCCACAGAAGCTGGCAAAGCTAAATGTTCCTGATCCCAACTCCTACCCCTTGAATTTAGAAATGGCCATGTGACACAGTTAGGCCAATGAGGCAAGAGAAAAATGTGCTGGGGGATTTGGGCAAAGTACTGGTTTTTTTTTTTTCTATAAAAACTTTAGAAAATGGCTGGTACCCATTTCCTCCTCTTTGTCGTTTTTGAATATGCATGTTCATGTCTGGGGTATTGGAGGGACTTTAATGGCCGTATTGAGTCCCTAAACCAATGTTAGAGATCCACTTCTTCCTGGTTATAGCACTATGAAAAGCTTTTTTTTTTGTTACTTTCAACCAAAATACACAGGACTAGTAACACCTTTTCTTTGTGGTTTTTAGTTTCTGTAATAGCATTTCACTAGGTAGATTTCTCTCTCTCAAGGAGAAAAAAAAAACCTTTAAACATATATGGTTCATGGCTGGTCCACTCTCACTATAGAAATATATGTCTGAAGGTCCCTGTTTATTACACAGTTTTCTTGGGGAGTTTTCCTCTTGTTTTTGATGTGGGATAGTCTCTAGTTTCCTTCACCTCAGTCTGACCTAAAAAAATTCTTTTTATTTAAAACACTAATTATCCCCATGACATCTGCTCATTCTTGCTTTTTGACAGGCTTTTGCATTCTATTTTGTATCTTAGATAGGTAATATAGTCATCTGGTTTATAAAACAAAACAATGTAAAAGGAATACAGTGAAAAGTCTCCTGTCCCGTTGTTAGAACAAATGTTCAAAAGTATTGTCAGATCTTTTTCTTTCAAATAAAATTGTTAGGCACATGGTAATTGCAAAACAAACAAAAGAGTTTCATGCTCACTCCTCCCTGAATCCAACTTACTCCCCTCATCTTCAACCACTTTCCTAGTTTCTTATTTATTCCAAGGATTTTTAATTCAGATACAAGTTAATAGAAACTGCACTGTTTTTTTCCTGCCTTTCCCACACAAAAGTTAGCCTAGCACACTGCTCTGGGCCTTGCTTTCTTTTTGGAACCACAGATCCTGAAAGCTTTCCTTATCCGTGAATGGCATCCACATCTTTACAATGGCAAGGTAGTCCACTGTTTAAACGTACATCAGATATTTCACTAATCCTCCTTTGATGAACGCTTGGACTGTTTCAACAAACAATGCTGGAGCAAAAAGCCTCCTACACACATCATATTGCACAAGGAAAGAAATGTCTGTAGGATAAACACCCAGAAGTGGACTTTCCAGGTGTAAACACAGTAGTAATTCTGATTGTTAGTATCAAATTGTCCACAGGAGGCGTACCAAGTTACATTCCCACTAGCAATAGATGAATATGACTGAAGGCAAACTTAGGTTTTACCAATCCACTAGGTGTGGAATGGTATCTCAATATAGTTTCAACTTGCATTTATTTTACTACGAGTAATTTTTAATATCTTTTCCTAAGTTTTCTATGTCTCTTTTCTGTATCTGTTCCTATGCCTTGCCAATTTAAAACAATTATATACAGAGGGTGCCAAAAAATGCATACACATTTTAAGAAAGGAAAAAGCTATTAAAATTGTAATACTCAATATATACCGATAACAAAAGATGAATACATGACATGTTTGACTTCTGCAATTACAAGAGATGCTCAAAGTGGTTATCATCAGCGTCCAGGCACTTCTGATTATGGTGAACTACTGCTTGAGCAATGTTGACCAAAGTGTCCACTTGTATACATATAATGGCACCCCCAGTATATATGTTTTCATTTAAAGGAGCTCCTATATATTAAAAATATTAGTTCTCATTTGTAATATTAGCTGAAGAAATTTTTCTGTTCTTAGTTGTTTTTTTTTTTAAGATTTTTATTGGGGAGTTGGGAGATGGGAACAGCACTGGGGAATTGGGGGAAGGGAACAGACAAGTTGCTGTCGTTTTGTTCTTCAGTCTAATTGTGGAGGATGTTGCTTCACTGGCGCAAGTTGGCACCATCATTGCGCTCTTCCCGGGTGAGGCAGATCAGTCGTCGGCTTCTGGACGGCCGCTCACTGTGGCTGCTGGCCGCTCATGCTGGCTGCTGGCTACACACAGTAGCCCATGGCAGCCCACTGCAGCAGGGGCTGCAGCCTACGCCGTCACCGGCAACTCACCGCAGCCCAGCTCCAGGTTGAGCTGTTGTTCAGCATCTTAGCTGTGGAGGGCAGCATCACTGGCCCTCACATGTGGGATCCGAACCAGGGCTCTCTGGTGTCCCAAGCCAGCTCTTCACCATCACGTCACTCGGCCAGCCCTGTTCTTGTTTTTTTTTTTAACCTATTTCTGGTTGGGGTTTTTTTCTTTTGGCCATGCAGAATTTTGGGTTTTTACTTAGTTATTCTTTTATGATGTTGGAAATTTGAGTTATAGAAAGGCCTCCCTTATTCAAATTTTATAAATAAAAATTATCCATGTATTCTTTTAGTAATTGTATGGGGGTTTTTTTACATATAAATATTTGATCCATTTGGAATTTGCCATGTGAGGTAGAGAGCCAACATTTTTTTCCAGTTATTTACAAAATTACACCAATGGCAGTTACTGCTAAAAAGGTCATGTTTTTAGGGTCTTTAAACATGAATTTTAAATATCTGGCTAACTGTAATGGTTTTATGATTTTCTAAGCTAAAATTCATAGAAGAAAAGGGTTTTAGAAAAGTACATACTGGTTTGTACACAATCCACTTGAAGATAAAAATGAAAATTTAAATTTGTTCTTAAGATTCTGTCTCTGAATAAATAGTAAATATATTGAAATGGATATAGAACATTATGTAAGGAAAATGTTAGGGAAATATTGCTGTAGCTTTTTATTATTTCCTTTTTACAGATTTAAGGTAAATGACTAGGCAAAGATTACACATGGGACTCAAAGGAAAATAACCATTTTTTATTATAAGAATGAACAACCAAAAATGGAATTTGATACACTTTTGGCTCAGTGACATTTCCAGGCCCCACCCCCAATGTACTAAATCAAAATATCTAGAGCTGGGACCTGGGGATCTATTTTTATCACAAGTTCTCAGATGATTGTAATGAACACAGGCCTGCAAAAGTCAGGAACTCAAATCTAGGAAACTCTGAGTTCCAGCCTGAAAAGAAAAGGGCAGAAGCCAAGTTCAGAGCCACACTTCCGGAAAGAATGAGAAGAAACGATTGGACCCAGTCCATTGTCTTCATTCTAATTAAAGGATACACATGTGCCTTGTCTCTCCAAACGTCTCAGTCATCCACAAACACTATTCGAAGCTCAATTTCGGTCATCACTCCAATAGTCAAGAATTCTTGTCTTTCCACAAATGATCTGTCTGGCTTTTATTTGAGTCACTTTCTTTTTGGTTAAATCCAACCCCAAGAAAAGAGAAAGAAATGAACATTCCTTGAGCTTTAAACATGTGCCAGGCATTCACATACCTTAATCTTTTAATTTGGCTTTCCCACAAACCTTGTAAAGTGAATATTATGGTTTTACATTTACAGTTAAGAAAAAGGAGGCTCACAGAGACTAATATAACTATCCCAAGGGCACTCAGTAAGTGCTAGAACAAGTATTCAGGAACTGTTTTGTCAAATCTTTCGATAGAGAAGAAAATGATTGCTCAGCATCCCTCTGTGACCCTTTAGACAAAACCTGTGATCATTTGAAGATAAAGTAACCAAGTAAATTTTACTTTACATTTACAAATATTTAATTTACATATTCTTAGATACTATTTGGGACCTAAGCAGCCTTTTTTTGTTTGTTTTTAAAGATTTTATTTTGGGGAATTGGGGAGGGGAACAGTGTTAAGGAATTGGGGAAGGGGAGCATTGTATTTTCCCAGGACTCATCAGCTCCAAGTCAAGTTGTTGTCCTTCAATCTTAGTTGTGGTAGGCGCAAGCTCAGCTCCAATTCCAGTCGCTGCTTTCAATCTATGTAGTTGCAGGGGGGAAGGGGGGTGCACAGCCCACCATCCATGTGGAAGTAGAACTGGCAACCTTGCTAAGAGCATGCGTTCTCATCAGCCTAATGGCTGCTCAGCTCAAGGTGCCATGTTTAATCTTTGTTGCAGGTGGGCATAGCCCACCATCCTATGGGGGAGTCGAACAGGCAAAGTTGTTGTTAGGAGCATGTGCTCTCACCAGCTGAGCCATCCTGCCACCTATTGGCATCTTGGCGGCAGCTCAGCTCAGGCACAGCTCACTAGCCCATGTGGGAATCTAACTGTGTACCCTGTTGCTCAGAGCTCACGTTCTAACCAACTAAGCCACTGGGCCAGCCCCTAAATAGCCTACTTTTAAAAACTGCTCTCCAAACTCATCCCTGTGTGTCTCTTCCCCTGGTTGGTGTTCTCTCAATATACTCCTGTATACCTGACAGTATATGCTCCCATCTACTGGGTTGTCGAAAAAGTCATGTTATATTTTGTCTATGTTCTTCAAACGTCATTTATTTATATAAAGAACAAAGATCAGTCAGTGATATATCGCTCATTTTGTTCAATAACCTTTTGCCATCTTTCAGGGAGCTTCATAATCCCTCGTTCATAGAAGGACCTGTCTTTATTTGCAAAAAACTGAACAAGGTGCTGATTTACAGCCTCATCTGAATTGAACATTATACCACGCAAGGAGTTTTGAAGAGAGCGAAACAAGTGGAAGTCTGATGGCGCAGGGTCAGGCGAGTATGGTGGGTGTGGCAACACATCCCATCCAAGCTCCAATAATTTTTGAGGGGTGATCAAACTTGTGTGTGGTCTTGCGTTGTCGCGATGGAACACAACTCCTTTACAATTAACAAGCTCTGGATGTTTCTGGATGATGGATTCATTCAAACTGTCCAACTGCTGACAGTACACATTCAAATTGATTGTTTGGTTCCTTGGTAGGAGCTCAAAAAACACGACACCTTTAAAATCCCACCACATTGAGAGCATAACCTTCCTCTGATGAATGTCTGCTTTTGGTGTCATTTGAGTTGAATCATCACGTCGGGACCAAGACCGTTTGCACACCACATTGTTGTAAACAATCCACTTCTCATCACCAGTTATCAGTCATTTCAGAAATGTATCCTTTTCCTCAAATTTAATGAGCACATTGCAGATGTTTATACGTGCTGTCAAATGAACTTCTTTGAGTTCATGTGGAACCCAAATATCGAGCTTGCTTATGTATCCCAGCTTTTTCAGGTGGTCATGAACACTTGAATGATGGATGTTCAATGTTTCTGCAATCTCTTGTATCATGTAACGTGGGTTTGACTTGATCAATGACTTTATTTTGTCACCATCAACCACAGTGGGCCTCCCTGACTGAGGAGCTTCATTGAGATCAAAATCACCAGCATGGAATTTTGTGAACCATCGTTGGCACTGATGTTCTTGTAGAGCATTGTCACCATAAACTTTATGCAATTTTTCACCAGGTTGACATGTGTTCTTTCCTTTATGGAAGTAAAAGAGTAAAATATGGCAAAAATGCACAATTTGGTCTTCCATCTTCAACTTGTTTTAAAATCTCCAAAACTCAACCAAGTTGCTCAATTTTATTTTAGAATGAAGCTAGAACTGTCAGCTGTCAAATGACATAGCAATAACATAGATGTGAATGACTCTAGTACTTCCAAAAATGAACTAGTGCTATCTGTCGCAAACATGTGTCATAACTTTTCAAACAACCCAATACATGCAGATTGCCTGCTTTGTCACTAGAATGGAAGCTTTGCTAGGGCAGAGTCTTGTCTTGATCTGTCTTGTTTTCCACTGTATTCCCAGTGCCCAGAACACCAGAAGTGCTCAATCAATATTTCCTTAAGGAATAACTGAAAGTGAATTTTTTATTCATACTGGCTTGTTTTCTTTACAGCTGCACAGATCTGAGGTTTGGTTTTGTTTTCAGGTCCTAAGCATAAAGTTCAGTATTTGGTTTAATAGCTGGTTTGACAATCCACTAACTATAGTATTTCCTTGCTCTCTCTCTCTCTCTCTCTCTCTCTCTCTCTATATATATATATATATATATATATATATATATATATATATATATATATATATATATATATAGTATCTCTTCTCCTTGGGAAGACGAAGATCTGCAGAAAGCAGAGCTCAGAAAAGCATTATCATAACATCTGAGCCTCCTCTTCTCTGTTCTAACTGGTGTCCCTCTGCTTTTATTTCTTTTCTTTCTGTATAATTTCCCTCTCTCTCCATTACACACAATCTAGAACACTGTCATTTATTGAGGACTCTCTATGCCAGGGGGTGGAATTCGTGTTTTATGAGGTATCTCATTAAATCATCCCCAAAACTCAGTGAGGCATCATACCCCATTTCTTAAAGAGGAATATGAAGTTTGGAGAGATAATGTCTCCTGTCCAAGGAGAGGAGATAGGATTCAAAGCCAGATTTACATTCATTTAAATCTCAAGCTTGCCTCACAATGTCTTCAATGTAATGTCTCTATGGGCTCTTAGGCTACTATTTTCCAAAGACCTGTTTCATGAGACAAACATAGGGGAAACGTCACATTTCTTTCCTTTCCTTAATTGTGTTAAATATAGTTCATTCCATAGCCCATTAAAGTCTGTGGGCAATGTAACCAGTCATTCTGTATTGGTTAGAAAATGCCTTCAATGGTATGTAACTGAAATTTAAAGTGGCTTAAATAAATAACGGTTATTCCATCAATTGAAAGAAATCTGAAAGTAAGGAGTCCAGATGTGACAGCTCCACAAAGTCATCTAATTCCCAGGATCCTTCCAATTTTCTGCTCTGTCATTTTTAGTTCACAATTTTCATCCCCATAAAAATTGTTTCATGTCCTAGATGATCCACTCATGCCACCTGAATTCTAGACAGGCAGCAAGGAATAAAGGTGAAGAGATATGTCCTGTTAAAGAACTTTCCCAAAGGTCCAACCCATCCTAGTCCTCCACCCCTTGTGCCAAATGTGACCACAGAAACCTGCTCCCTAGCTCCCACTCACTGGCACTTGGTGATCAGTTTCCTAACAGCCATACAATGTCCTCCAATAGGAGGTTCTGCCACATTCAGGATGAACTGAAGAAAAGTGTATCATGGAAATAGAACAAAAGGTGATTCTCCACATTTTCTCCTGCACCAAGCCACCGCATCACTCACCACCAATCCCTTATTCCCAATCTTCAGCAGTCTACTAATTATCTTTTGCAGATAACAACCCCAAAACTTAATAGTTTAAAATACAACCAGATATCTGCTCACAATTCTTCAATTTGAGTAGCCCTTGGTGGGAAATTCTCATCTTTGTTCCACGTGGTATTGACTGGGAACATTCATGCAACCGTTTGCATCTGGGAGCACTACTGGAGCTAGAAAGTCCAAGATGCTCTTTCCTTCCCCCACCCCCCAGGGCCTCTCTATGTGCCTCTTATCACTTAGTGGTCTAGTCCATTCTTCTTCCATGGTGGCTGGATCCTATGAAGGAGTATTCCAAGAAGGAATAAGGAGAAGCTGACCATCCCCTAAGGAGCGGGGCCTGACACTAGGAAGGCATCACTTCCTTCATAGTCTATTGATTGAAACAAGCCATAAGGCCAACCCAAATTCAAAAGGAGAAGAAAGAAGAAAGAACCTTTACCTCTTAAAGTGACCAGTGTAATCCAACATTCTATACCTTGTCTTCAAGATTGGACCACTCTTCCTCTCTTTAAATATCAACCTCCATACACTGCTTCCTCTCAGGACAAACCTATTATAATTTCTTGATGGACCTAACCTTTCAAAACAAAGCTTTCCAGGTCTGAAAGACAAAAGATGCTACCACAATCTATGTGTCTCCCACTACACAAGGGAACCTGTAAGAATAGGCTTCTTAAGAAAGAGAAATATCTTTATCTTTCCTTTTGCAACTGAGAAAACAGCTGAAAAAAAGTAAAAAAAAATCATTATTTCAAATAACTTGCCCACTTACAGTCACATTCATGTTTTTTAATATAGTTAGCTTTTCATTCTCTGTTGTACTTAGGCCGAGTATAATAAGAAAATAAAACTTTATGATGTTCTAAAGACTTATTTTGATAGTTTCAACCTCATTTGCATTCAAGCATAATTATCATACTCCTTAGAGGGAGCAGAAAAATAATTGAGTTGTCCCTCACCTCTTTCCCCTTCTCACTGTTTAAAATAATACATATGGGGAGTCATTAGTGTAGAAATTTAGCTTCAAGTAGCTCAGGAAAAAAGAGACTTATTTGTTCCTAAACCTGGGAAATCAGGGTTAAGCCTGATTTCAAGTGTAGCTGGATACATGTGCTCCAACATTATCATGCCTCTTCTTTGTTTCCATGTTCTTGGCTATAATTCTCAACCACTTGGCTTTATTCCCGCCTGCTGCACATGACTTCATTCCATGTAACCAGCAAGACAGCTGACAGCAGCCTCAACATAATTTTCTTCAAGGTTATCCACTCCCAGGAAAAGTAACTTCTCTTCCCATCCTAATAATAATCCCAGGGAAAGCTTTAACTTCCTTCTTTAGGTTACATGTTCACCTCGGATGGATTCATTTCCCAGAAGTGTGGTGTAGTATACAGAAAAATGACTCCCCCTCCCTGCAAGATGTTCACATTCTAATCTCTGTCATCTGTGAACGTTACTTTACATGGCGAATGGGATTTTGCAGAACTGATTACATTGAGGAGCTTGAGATAGTGAGATTATCCTAGATTGCCCAGGTGGGCCCAGTGTACCCACAAGGATTCTCATAAGAGGGTTGCGGATGGAGCCAGAGTCCAAGAGAAGGTGATGTGATGATAGAAGCAGACATGGGATTGATGTGCCTTGAAGATGGAAGGAGCCACAAGCCAAGGAACACAGGTGGTCTGTAGAAGCTGAGAAAGCCAAGGAAACAGACTCTTCCCTAGAGCCTCCAGATGGAATCAGCCCCTGCGGACACCGATTTTGGACTCTGGCCTCTAGAACTGTCAAAAAGTAAATTTTTGTTATTTTATGTCACTCAGTTTGTGATCATTTGTTCCAGCAGCATAGAAAACTAATACAAATTGTGCTTCTTTATTTGGCTCAGTTTAGTTTACATGTTTTGATCTGTGCTCAAGTAGGGCGTAGCAGTTTCCAGAGGGTGGCAGGACTGGGAGTGCATGATTGATGGTATAGCCAGGACTGCATGAAATCAGGCAGAATTTCCCCAAAAGGAAAATTTCTTTGTTATAAGAGGACATTGATAGAAAAGAATGCTTAGTAAATAGAATTAACAAGCAAACAACAACGGCTCCATAAACACTAGCTACCACAATCTAGTACTATCCCAAAGTAAAAATGCTAAGAGCCTGTTAGAAGGAAGAACTAAGGGGGCCAAAGGCGTTAGGACTTACAACTGGGCCTGGATAATCAAGAATCCAAAGCAGCAACAGCTCACGTTTTCCTGCTCACATGTCCTGAAAGACAGGCAATTCTGAAGAATAAAGCACGGGTCTTAGAATAAGTAAGACCTAAGCTCAACTCCTTCACTAAGAGCTAATACTCTAACCTTGGTTTTCAACAGTAAAGTGAGAGTGGGTGCTTCATCTATTCTTCCACAAACAATGCCTATGTCATAGACGAGGAAACTGAATACCCACACTGTGAACTGGGAGCCTCACAAGGAACCCTGCACAAGTGAAAATTTCTTTGAGTATTATTTTCATTATCTAAAATTCAGGTTACTATTTGTTTTAATAGAAAACTAATATTTTAAATGTCCTACGAATTAAATTATTTTCTCTTCTCAAGTATTTGAGTTAACTGATGCTCCAGGAATCTTTGCCATTTTTACTCTAGCTTCAAACACTCTATGGTTTCAATGATTTGCATGTGTAGTCCAGTTATGGGACTAGGACTAGGTCCCTTCCAGACCTCCAGTTCTATGACAATCACCATAGCTCTGCTGTCCCCATTGTGTGCCACCCGACATCCGAGCTAGGAGGGAGGCATTGTCAGCAATAGGGAGAATTTAATCATGACAACAAAGAAGCTGCTGCCATGTTCCTTTCTGAAGACACCTCAGAGCCTCACAAAGGGAAGGCTAAAGTTTTAGCGGTTTTAAAACATGTCTGTCAATTCTTTGGTAGTCCTCCCATCAAGAGGTGGTTCTATGCCCTCTTCCCTTGAAACATGGCCAGACTTCATGACCACCTTGACTAAGAGAATTCATCTGAAGTGAAGCTATGTATGGGGACTGCTGAGGCTCAGTTAGAAAAGGCAATCTCTCCCAATCTCTCTCTCTCTCTCTCTCTCTCTCTCTCTCTCTCTGTGTTTGACCTTGTTACCCAGCTGCCATAATGTGAGGAAGCCCAAGCCAAGTGGAGAGGTAATATGTAGGTGTTCTGGCCAAAAGTCTCCACTAAGATTCCTACCATAGTCACCATCGTTTTCTGAATCTATAAGCAAAAAAGGCTGTGATGTGACTCCAGTCACAGTCATTGTTGAGGAAGCCTTTGAGATAACTTAGTCATTGTGTGATTGCAGCAGCAGAGGGACCTTGAGCAAAAACAGCTTAACTTAATCCAGTCCGCTCACAGGACCAGAAGAAGTAATACTAATGTACTAATGCCTTTTTTTAAGAGAAAATAACCAGATTTAATACATACATATGCATGGGAACCCTACATATATGAGATAGCTAGAGACCCCACATGCACAAGGCATTCAGAGATAGAAAGAGTGATTGAGGTATATAAGACATCCTGAGCTAGGGAATAAGAATGTTACTGTTGTTGTTGCTTTATAGCACTAAGTTTTTGCAACAATAAATAATCAAAACAAGGTTAATGTCTGTAAGATGGAACCCTGAAAGAGAAAAGGACAGAATACGTAGCTCTGAGAGTATAACCTTCACATATATCCAGGGCCCCAGATTCCAACAAGCACTTCTGATTTCACTTTCCATGTGGGATTATAACAGATCCATTTATTTCTCACTTCCCAGTCTGGAAGATAGCAAGTGCTTCATAAATGGATGGGGAAAAGAGCGTGAGGACACAAGAGATACTGGGACCTGAACTCAGATGATGAGAACAACAGTCCCAGGACGACATGGAAATTTTTCATGCATTCAATTTGGTGAATAGCTCTAAGCCATGCAATGCTGCCTAAAGAACCAACTCCATAACCTACCAACTCAGTGACAATGTTACTTCATAGCCTAGGACTCATTTCTCACACTGGAGGACATTAAACAACAGAACCAACAGGGTATATCTTCTGGAAGTACCAACTGTACTCTAATCATTCATTTTACAAATATTTATTGAAGATCTGTTACATGCTAGGCACAAAGGTAAGCAATGCAGATTTTTTTTTTTAATTAGGAACAGTGTGTTTTTCCAGGACCCATCAGCTCCAAGGCAGGTAGTTTCAATCTAGTTGTGGAGGGCACAGTTCAGTGGCCCATGTGGAGATCTAACTGGCAACCTTGGTCTTATGAGCACTGCGCTCTAACCAACTGGGCTAACTGGCCACCCACACCCCATTTCAATTTTAGATCCATTAAGATTTTCAGAGAGTGTACATGAAACTTATAGATTTAGTGAGACTCTTCATCTCCATAATATTGAGCCTTATTGAAAAAAAATCCTCTCTTCATTCAAGGCTTCTTTTATGATTCTCATGAAAAGTTTATATCTTCTAAAATATATTGTACATTTTTGCTGATTCTTATTTTAATATATGGTGTTATTATGAATGAGATTTTGTGTGTATATATATATATATATATATATGCACATATACATGCATATAAATGTATTGAATATGCATATATTTAATTTTGCATTGAAAAATAAAACATGCACTTGAAAAGTGTAAAACACATAACTAATATTTATAAAGTGTATAGTCATTTAAATACCACTGAGGTCAAGACATAACATTCCCAGTGTTTCAGAATCCGATTCATGTGCCTCTTCTATCATGACCCTTTTCCTCCTCCCAGAGATGATCAGTCACTTGACTTTTGTGATAATCATTGCCTTGCCTTTATTTACAGTTCTATGACTTATGTGTACATCTCTTAAATACAGTATTGTGCTTGATGAATTGAAATAAACATCCATTATATTTTTTATTCAAATCTGTGCAATTAATTTGTTACCTTCACATTTTAGCTGATACTCTTCAATATTTTAGTTGATTTTCTTTCTTTTTTTAATTTATTTTTTATTTTTTAATGTTTTAAAATAAACATTTTTTAAAAATTAGTCTCAGCTGTACAACACAGTGCAATAGTTATTATACTTTTTACTCCAAAGTAAAAACCCCCCTCCCCCAATCTGCTGCCCCATTCCTCCCCTCATATCATGCATATCTATTACAATTCCCTTGACTCCACTCCCACACTATACTCCACATCCCATGACTATATATATATATATATATATATATATATATATATATTCACTTATAGTTGACATACAATATTATACAACATCAGCTTCAGGTGTACAGTGCAGTGATCAAGCCTCTACCCCATTCATGAAGTGGTCTCCTAGCAAGACATGTGACATGTGACACCCTACAAAATATTTACAATTATTATTAATAGTATTATTAATTATATTCCCTGCACTGTCTTTCATATCCCTGGGGTAATATTGTAGTTACCTACTTATGCTGTTTAATCCCTTCCCCTTCTCCCTCATCCCCACCCCGTTCCCAACTAGCAACCATCAGTTCTTCCTCTATATCTCTGAGACTATTTCTGTTTACTTTGCTCGTTCATTCAGTTTTTTAAATTCCACATATAAGTGAGATCATATGGTATTTGTCTTTCTCCGACTGACTTATTTCACTTAGCATAATGTTCTCTAGGTCCATCCATATCATTGCAAATGGTACGATTTCATTCTTCTTTATAGCGGAGTAATACTCCATTATATAAATGTACCACAGTTTCTTAATCCAGTCATCTACCGATGGGCATTTTGGTTGTTTCCAAGTCTTGGCTATTGTAAATGGCACTGCGATAAACATAGGGGTGCATATATTTTTTCAAATTAGTGTCTTGGGTTTCTCTGGATAGATACCCAAGAGTGGAATTGCTGGGTCATACAGTAGTTCCATTTCCAGTTTTTTGAGATACCTCAAAACAAAATTTGATATTAAAGTAAACACAGGTATAGAAAAGAGTGCAAAATTAGCATGGATTTTTAAAGAAAAAAAGAAAGAACCCTCAAAGATTATTCACCCTTGCAGTGGTATCATATCTCCAGAACCTCAGATGGAAGTGCAGGTATTCACTCTTCTCAGCTGCTAGGAGTGCAGAGTTTTAGGAACCCTCATTTAAAGGCATTAATAAAATGCATATACTGTATGCATTCTTGTACCATAGGTGAAAAATTGGCAACTCATAGCCTAATCTGCAGACATGTCTTATTGAACCCACAGAGCTATTTGTTTTTGTTTTTTTACAACTTGAACTAGTGGCTGATATTTAAAACTCAGAATGTCATTTACTAAGTTGGGTTTCCGGCTTCTCCTGAAATAAACTGGAAGAGCTAGCAACCTTGGGCCACCTCCTCCCATGGCAACAGATGATGCTGAGCTGAAGCTTCCCCGTTTCATTTAGACAAGACCTTGTCCCAGTAGCTCGTCACTTCCTGTCCACACCACCAACCAAAGTCACGATCTGCTTCTCTTGTCCATGGAACCTGCCTGGGCCTGGGAAGTATTTGAACATACTTCCCAAGTTTCAGGGTAAATCATTCAGGTCATTTCCCAATATTTAACACTGGGTATTCCAAATTTCAAATTGTCTACAATTTTCAGGATACTAGTCTCAGCAGTCAGATCTAGAGATTGGGCCTTATCTGCCCGAGTTCCAAATCAGAGAATCAGAGAGCTAGAAGAAACCCACTTTTCTGATCATGGCTATAGGATTCTGAAGGCTGCCACACAACCATGAGGATCAGAAAGGGCCCCAAGATTCCCAACTTCCTCTCAAGGAAAGAAGCACCTTCACAATGGGCATTTTTCTTAAACATAATCCCAGGAAAATCAGGCAAAAAGGAAATAAAAGAGGTTAAATCAGATTATTACTGAGCATGCACTCTCCTTACAGGACACAGACTCCTTTCCACAGCGTTGAGAAAGGGAGAGAGAGTTCCCAAAATGTCTTTGGATCCTGTCAAGAACAGGTGGGGGTGGCCTCCTCACCAGGACATGGACAACCAGGTAACTGATTCCAAGTTCTCATGATACTGTGTGTGTGTGTGTGTGTGTGTGTGTGTGTGTGTGTCTATGTGTCTGTGTCTGTGTGTATGTGTGTGTCACACTATCCATCTCAGGGGCAGTGAATGTTGACCATGAGTCATGATGTTGTTTTCTGGGCTCAGTGGCCTGTGGTCTGGCAGGAACCGACCAAGGTTTGGGGTTTTGCAACAACTGCTCATGTCACCTGGGAAGGCAAAGGAGCATGCACTGGGATCATTTTTATCAGCTCACGAGCACAAGCCTTGCCTGCCAAAAGGCCATGTTTCTCAGCTAGGAAAATAGTATTCCTATCTGGAATTAGTGTGGAGTCTTAAAAGCCAGTGTCTAAATTCATATGCCATACAGTTTAAAATTGCCTACATAGTCTCTAATTCCAATTTACGGAGACTAACTTTTAAAGAAAACAGCTACAACATCTTTTTAGACACTACCATAACTCTGGAGAGGTTCATCAGCATATAGGGTGGAGATGAAGTCTCATTCTCTCTTTAACTTATTTTAAAATGACTTTCTCATGGTTTCAGGGAACAGCCTCCCTTCAGGAATTTAATACACAAATTTCTCTCTCCCAGGCAACCGTTACAGGCTCCTTTGTATCACCTTGTAGCCCTGGTATCTCCAGACCTCATTTTTACCCTGTCTTCTATGGAGGTCTCCCAAGCCCCTTGACCTTGCATTTGCCTCTCCCTGAACCCTCTCCAGCCTCTCCGTGGAGAGAGGCACAATGTCCTTTGGACTGTGGCCATGGGAAAAACGTTGATTACGTGATGACCACAGGCACTGCCTGTTCCCTGCAAATAGCACACAGCAAGACAGAAGGATACCACAGGGGACTGCTGGCTCCCCTGTTGCTGTGGGAACCTGTTTTCACATGTTTGGGATAATGAAACCAGCTCGTTTGGTTAACAGATGCAACATAAAATCATACCAAACATACTTAGCTAACAAGCCAAATATTTGAGCCATAATTTAGTCTTGAAAGACAGTAAAGGATCTAAAAAGCCATAACAGGCTTATCAGTACCACTGATTGGGAACTCTTTAAAGCTCTCTCATCTAAATGCCCTCAAAATAAGATGCTTATTTTGAAGACAGCCTTACGACAACAAGGGGAGAGTTTAAGACAAAAGGCAGTTACATGTATTAGAGGAGAGGAGAGTGAAATTTTTTATTTAGTCATTATCTGAGAAAAAAAAATCTGCCTGGTGATTCCGGATCCAAAAGTACTATTGACAAAATTCTAGATAAAATTTGTTGCAGCAAATGTGTATGACTGTCACTTCGACATGCAATGATTTGTTTTTAATAGTGATTCTTTGTCTCCTCAAATCTGGGCCTCTTATCACAAAGCACTGACTCCTATAGTAATAATTCTTCTACTATAATCTTTTTTCTCTGCTTCTGTAGAGTTCTTAAGGCTTTTGGTCTTGAGTCCTGTATAAGGTGCAAATAAGACTAAAAGGGGGCATACCTTTTGTTATTATCAGTAGGTATCACAGAGACAAAAATAAAACCTTAGGAAGGATTGATTGTTAGTAGAGGATAAAAGTGAGATTTAGAAGAGGCCATGGAGAGGCAAAGATAGAAAGCAAGGAAGGGAGGGTGTGTGTGTGTGTGTGTGTGTGTGTGTGTGTGTGTGTGTGTGTGTGTGTGTGTTATAATTTGGAGGAAATGGCAGGAGGCAATTCCAGAAAGGAATTGAAAAAAAAAAACCTCCTCCTCCTACTACCCTTCACCCATTCAATCACTTCCCAGTTTTGCCAGGGTTAGCCCGACCTCTAAGGTCTCTTAGACCTTGACCACCTGCCCACCTTGCTCCATCCTATTTAACTTGTAAAGTAAGAAGGCCCAAGATAGCCGTTGTTTGCACAAAACAAGGAAGAGCTATTGAGAAGGGTAAACAAGGAAATTACAAGTGGGTGCATATTGCATAGGGACAAAGAACAATGGATTGGTTCTAAAAAACACTACACTATTCATACCAGGCCACAAGTTGCCAGTTTCCAGGACATTCTTGGGGGTCATTACTCCCAGGAAGGGAACCATTGCATTTAATCCTATGAGGAGCCAAGCATATCTTCCTGATGAAACAGCATACCAGCATGTCAAGAGTTCAGGATATTGTTTTAGGGCAAAGAGGAACATATGCAGGTTGTTCTGAGAAGGCTAGAAAGTCATGATTACCCCACAGATCAGCCCAGACAAGTCACCGGTAATCAGTGTGTGGGAAATGCGGAAGAAAAGCATTTTATTAATATAATGCTCTTTTTTATTGAGTTACAACTGGTAATTCTTTTCCAATTGTCATGAATTCGCCCAACAAACAGCAGATAAATAGATACTTGATTTAGATTATATGCATTATTTTCCTTAGGATAGGGGATGGGTGGAGGTGAATATTAAAAAGGAGGTACCAGAAGCCATAAACTAGACCACATTCTTGATTCCCACATGGAAGGATGCAGGATGTTTGGAGCAATATCACAGTCATCTATGAAACATCCATGCTCTTTTGGTCTACCACAAACTGATGCTCTCCAAATCATAAATATATACATGCTTTTTCAAAAGAAGAGAATCAATGTCATTGTTTTATTTACTCCATCTTTCTTTAAAATGTTGAGTTTCACCAAACATACAATATTATGGAAAATCTTTTTCAGCTGTTTTGCTCCTTTTTCTTCTTTAAAAAGTTGAGTTTTTTGGTGTGACATTCTTCTGAATTTTATTTTTGAGGCAATTTCTCAAAAATAGAAGGTAAATAACCTAAAATATTGTTTGGTGGATAATTTTCCTCTCAATTAAAAAGAGCTCATCCCTTTCAGTTGCATTGATAGAAAAAAAAATAGCTACTTATTTCATCCTGATTACTTATTTCCATAAACTATAAAGAATGAAGAGTGCCTCAGTGATACTTATGTTCCAGGAGATGTTTAAGTAAAAGAGAATAATGTACAAAATGAATGCCATCTTGTGGCTGCACCTCTAGAATGACAATAAAACAACATTAATCACCCCAGAAAGTAATGCTATGGTGTCCAAAGAGAAGGCCTCCCTTTGTGATGCCAGCCATAATGAAGGGAACCCAGCCTATGCCTACATGAATCCATATGCCATCTTGTCCATGGACCCCAGACACAATGACATTGTTCAGTCTGTTCCCTAGAACCAGGCATCCCTAGGAAGGCCAATTATTGGGAGAGACCTACCAAGATTCTAATCCACTTTGGGCCATGCCACGGGGTGTGTTATTGACAAGTCTAGGGAACCAAAGAGAATTTATTTCAAGGTGACTAAGGGAAGGCCCTAGGGACTGGAAATGTTTGCATTCAGAAGAGAGCTGCTTTAAGATGACTTCTTGACACAGACTTACCCCAAATCCTGGAAACAAGAAATGGAAAACACCAGTTAACATATAGTAATTGTTTTGAGCTAAGTAGTAAAAGAAATAAGCTCAGTAAGCATTTGTTATTTTTAAATGATGATTACAGCTAAAAGAAGGACTTGATAGATTCATGGTTTAGAGGTCCCTAATGTATCATTAAGAAAAGCTGATGATACTTTAGTACACGTTTTGTGGTTGATATCTACCAGGTTAATGAGATCCTTCCACCAAACAAAGACTTAGGTTTTAGAGCTGTAAAAGTCCTGAAAGGTCATTCTACTTCAGCCTGTTAACAGAGGAAGAAAATAAGGTCCAGGAAGGCTAAGTGACTTGAATAAAATCACACAGGCAGCTAATGACTCAACAAGGTGCCAGACCAGGGTACACACACATTTCTCCAGGTGATACATATACAAATATTGGGCTGTCGGAAAAGTCAAGACACATTTTTGCAATGAAAAACATAGAAAAAAATACGTCATGACTTTTCCGACAACCCAATATATACATATATACACATATCCATACATATGTATGTATACATGTACATATACGAGTATATTCCTTTCTTAGAGATTCAATATGCACATTATCATATAAAAAATTCTGAGTAAACTTTCAGTAAAGGAATCTATTCAACTTTACCAAGCTCAGCTTTTCCCAAACTTATTTGACCATGAAGCCCTTTTTGCCATGTAATAATTAGCATCCTATAAAACTAAATCATGAAAATTCTGCATCAACATTTATGTGGATTCATAATTATTCTATTTGGTCTACTGGTTCATTTTATCCACCTTCATTAATTCAAGCTAGAAATAAGGGCAACGAATAAAATTAGTTTCTTAAATAAAACCCCATGCAGTTTTATTCACTCAACCAGCTCATTAAAGTAACAGTATAAAACAAATAAGTCATAGGGATGTAATGTACAGCATGGGGAATATAGTCAATAATATTGTGATAGTGTGGTACAGTGTCAGATGGTTGCTGGACTTATCATGGTGATCACTTCTTTAGGTATGTAAATATTGAATAACTATGGTATACACCTGAAACTAAAATAATATTGTATGTAGTTATATTTTTAACAAAAATCTTTAAAGAAAAAGTAACAGTGAAATCCCAAGGTGACATCTATGCAGATCTGCTGAATAGCACAGAATCGATGGTGGCCTCTGTATTTTCATACATTTGCAAACTAATACAGCATTGGCCCACTGTTGTCCAAGGCAGACAGCCGCAGCATTACACATATACCAACTTATTTGAAAAGACTTGTCTTCAGCATTTACTTATAGACATTTTTTGGCATAAAACAGAAAGTGAGTATGCCATGCAACAAAGCAATGTCTGTAGCCCTTAATGTATTATTAAAAGTACATTTAGCTTGAGCTGTGGATCTTTCTCTCTAAACTAAACAAAAAGAGGTGCAGTTTAATGCCTTATAGAGTTTTCTTAAAGCTTTGCCCTATTTTAAAACCTACTCATCAGCTCCTGTGACATTGTCATTTCACCTTTGTGAAATGGGACTATTAGGCTGGCACACGGTATGGAAATTCTTTTACTCTTAAGTGTTTGTAAAAACTGGCCCAAGAAAAACAGACCTGGAGAGACAGCATTCCCTTTTGCCCAATGTGGCAGAACCCTCTGTTAGGTGCACTGACACTACTCATTTCATACCGCATGGCAGAAAGCTTTCTGGTAGAATCATGCATACACCAGCCAACATGAACAAATCATCTGAGTCCCCTTGAGATGAACATATTTCACACACACACACACACACACACACACACACACACACACACGCAGCCCCTTAGAAGGTATTTCACATTCCCTTGAGCTTAAAATGGACCCAGCAACCACTGTCTGATATAGTCATTTTAGGAGCCTTAAGTGCCAGTTGAGGCAAGATTCTGCCCAAGCTTCATCTGCTAGCAATTTGTATTCATGTTGATTCCCCATGGTCCAATCCTCTACAGATAACTGTCAAATTAAATAGAAAAGTACCTAGGTAAGCTCATATGATTATCATAGTCTAATACTGCTAAATTAAAGCTAGGATAATTTAAAAGGAAATTACATTTACATCTCCAATCAATGGACCAATGTGATGACTCACTTTGTAATCAGCAATTCTTTGTATTTTGCTGATCTCCACCCCTGAATGGATATTTTTAGACTGAGGTGAAAAGGGTTATTAGTTGTAACCTGGCCCTTACTACTGCTTTGTGTATGTGTCCATACCAATAACTGGTACTGTGAGAACTGGAGTATAGTTAGATTGTTAGTACGGACTAGTATCTCCACAGTTCCATAGGAAATGTTCTGAGTTCAAAGAATTTACAGACCTTGAAGCAATTGTCTTTGAAGAGTGGTTTCTCCCTAATAGAATAGCTGAAATCAACCTTGATTGCTTTGTAGGATTGGTAAATTGGGGAACAGGCTGCCCTGCATTTTAGTTCTTCTAAGACTGCTTGCAATTCATAAAGTCTGAGGAGAATAGCAAGATGATGTGTTTTACTGAGACCAGGTCAAAGCCAAGTTCTTCTATAATAACTCATGCTTTGGGTACTAATGGATTAAAATAAATTTCAGTAGAACTTCTGAGGTTAACTATTTGGATAAATAATAAATACATGGTTGGTGATACTTTTATTCAGTTTTCTTTTCAAGAGGCAACTATAGAAGTACTGATTTCTATTGAGACTGAGGGAGATATTTCATTTGATACAATAATACTAAGATAACACCCCTACTTTTAAAAATATGTAATATTTCTCCAACTAGTATCCAGTATCCATTTTAAAATTACATATCCATCATAAAACAGTCTTTCTAATTCAAAACTATTCTGTTTTACCCAGTTACCAAGGCAGCAAAAATCCACCTTTTAAAAATGTATCTACTCCTTCATTTCCCTCTTCTCTACAATTTCTTAGTGTAAAAAAGGGCCAGGGCTCAGTCGTTGGGCCCCTTCTCTATCGATACTCATTTTTTTTTGTTTTTGGTGATCTCATCTATGTAGTAAATGCTATCCATATGCTGATGACTTTAAAATGTATCTAAAATTTAAAATGAAGCTCAGACTTCCCTCCAAAATGTCAAGCTCTTGTATTCAAATTCCTAGTCAACAGTTCCACTTATATTTCTAATAAAATCTAAAACTCACCATTACCAAAACTAAACTCTTGGTCCTTCTTGCAAAAGCTACTCTGCCCATAGCCTCCTTCTCAGTCGATTGCAGCTTTGTCCTTCTAATCGCTCAGGTCAAAGCTTTCAGTCATCCTGGACTTCTGTCTTCCACACCTCACATCCAATCTAACTGGAAATAAAGTTGATTTTATCACCAAAATAGATCTAGATATCAGTATGGACTCATGTTTATTTTACTACATATACAGGCAGACAGATAAATAAATGTAGTACCTGTGTACATGCACAGTGGTAGGTGGGAGAATGAGCCCTTTGCAATGATATTTATATCCTAACCTAATCCTTGGAATCTATGATATGTTACCTTATGTGGCAAAAGGAACTTTGCAAATGTGATTAAGTTTAGAACCTTGAGATGGGGAGGCTGACTTGGATTATTTGGGTAGGTCCAATGTAATCACAATAGTCCTTAAGAGACTCAGAGGAGGACATATGACAACAAAAGCACAGTGTCAGAGTGATGTAATGTGGATTTGAAGATGCGATGACGCTGACTTGGAAGATGGAAGAAAGGGCCATGAACCAAGGGATGCAGGAAGCCGCTAGAAGATAGAAAAGGCAAGGAGACAAATTCTCCTTAGAGCCTCCAGAACCAAGCCAACATCTTGATTTCAGTCCACTGAAATCCACTTCTGACTTTTGACCTTCCTTCAGAACTATATGATGAACTGGTGTTGTTTTAAGTCACTAAGTTTGTGATAATTTGTTATAGCAGCATAGGGTACTAATATACTTGGGTTAGTAAGATACATCTATTTCCTAGCTCTGTCTGCTGAGAGAGTCCACAAGCAGTGACACCCCAGTAATAATTAGTCTGTCTAGCACCCAGATCCTGGTTTCCTAAATATCATTCTGCAAAACAAGGTACCAGGGCTCCTTGGGGGAATAGTTGATTCTACGGCTGGGCAGAGTAAATGCAGGGTGAGACCAGAGTATTTTATAGCACCAGAAAGTAAAAAAGTGCTCTAAAAAATAGGGACACATCTAAATAGCATGGGAGCAAGACTGAAAGAATTTCCAATGGCCAACACTGAAACAATTTGAGCGGCAAAATAACGATACTATTAGATTATACCCCAGAGGGAAAAAGTCCATGAATCCATACTAATATAAATAAGTGATAAAATACATAAATACATTGGTGAGAAAGAAAAAATCTCCCTCACAAAAAAAGTTCCAATTAATAAATGTAGAAAGAATGAGGGAGGTAGAAATTCACCATTAAAACACCACAGGAATAATTTCTACAGGCAAAATCCATAGAGGTTAATGATGGACTTTAAGGAGAAACAGGATATTTGTATAGCTTCAAAGTATCTCCCCCAGATATTTATTAATTACTGTAGTGATATTCCTCCCTGTAGGAGGTGAAGCTTAATTCCTCACATCTCAAGTCTAGGCTGGACTTAGTGACTTGTTCCTAAGCAATAGCATATAAAAAGAAAAATAGTAATTTCACAGTGGAGAAATCTGGAAGACACCACTTCAATCAAGTGATCACAGCTGCATCACTTGTAATAAGTCATGTTGATATCATGTACCCCCTGGTAGGATGTGATGAGAAAGGTTCATCATCTCTGTGGTGTTCATCCCCCAAATCTATAATCTTAGTACAATTATGAGAAAATATCAGGCAAACCCAAACAGAGAGAGAGTCTACAAAATACCTGACCAATCAACACTCCACAAAAGTGGCAAGTTCATGAAAGATGAGACAAAACCGAGAAGCTGTCACAGACTAGAGGAGTCTCAGAAGACTTGAGATCTGGGTTCAGTGGGGTGTGCTGGATGGGGTCCTAAAGCAGAAAAAGGACACTAGAAAACGGAAGAAATCCAGTCTGTTTCCCCCCTTCCAATGTAAATCGTCCTCCACGAGAATAGGGATCTTGAAATAAAAAAGACATTTATCCACTGATATATCCCAAGCACCTAGATCAGAATCTGGCACCTGGTAGATGCATAATAAATTGTTATTCAATTGAATTGAATCTGACACATTCAGATCCCTAGAGTACGGAACAATCTTCAAATAGTACCAGAATCCCTAGAAGTTTTCATATAAATTCTTTCTGTTCCCATACCTATAGACAGAGGGTGCCAAAAAACATGTATACACATTTTAAGAAAGGAAAAAACTGTATGAAAATTACGCTGATGGTAACCACTTTGAGCACCTCTTGTCATTGCAGAAGTCAGACGTGGCTTGTATTCATCTTTTGTCATTGGTACATATGGAATATTACCATTTTCATATAGTGCTAAGCACAGTGATGAAGTGCCAGCACTGAGGGTGTAACCATAGAGCATGTGTTTGACCCACATACCATTTTTTAAAAAAATTAATAGACACCATTTTAAATACAGATATTTAACATTTAAAAAGTATATTTTCAGCTTCCTTTGAAAAATTGGTAGAACTGATGAGATTGGTCTTAAGTTCTTACAAGCCAAAATTTGGCCCCAGCTGAGGAGCAGCTTCGTGCTCCAGATGGGCCATTCGTTTCCAAACCAATAGCTTCACCCTGACAAGTCTCACTCTCTCCCTTATGCAAGCATTTGAGTTCATAACCCATGCTTTAGCTGAAAGGGGGAACAGAGGAAGGAAGACACACTTCAGAAATGAATGATTCAGAAATCAGCTCTACAACTGACCGATCTCTCAGGTAAACTTTTAGAATTTTATCTACTTCATGTCTGAAAATATCCGGATATAGAGAATGTCACTGTCCTTAGAACATAAACACATGAGTCTTAAAACATATAGAAGATTTTGTTTGAAGGAAAACAATAAAAGAGAACCTATATCTAAGTTTTATTTAATTTTATGGTATAGATTCCAGGAGCCCAACAAAATACATATATGCATTAAGTTAAAAAGAAACAAGTGTCTATTTTTCAGGTTTTGAGGTGAAGGAGAGGGGGAGATATATGCTAACCAAAAAGCCAATATCTTCTCTTAGAAGAAGAAAAAAAAAACAGAAATGTCATTTCATTTTCTAAACCTTCATTAGATGAAAAGAAATCAGTAACACTTGCTTTACTTATAACTTTTTATCCAAAAATCCAACAGTCCTGTATAGCAGTGATCTTAGATCAAAAAAATATATCTTATGCTAGTTTCTCTGCCTCTCCATGCTTTGATTTCTTTTCAAGTGGCAGCTGTCTTGGATTTGCTCTTGCATATATTTCTTAACGCTAAGTGAAATCAGATGAGGAAATAAAGTCAAGTCATTGTAGAAAGAACTCAAAGCCTGCAAAAGTCTTTCAACCTTTTTACAGATCCAACTTTGATTTCCTAAAGTCTAACTCAAAGCAAAGAATTTTACTGAACTATACATTTTTATTTTCTTTTATTTACTCATGTTCATATACAACTAAAAATATGAAATTCCAACAGCAATCAGAATTCAAGGATTTACAAATCCTTTTCTTGAGAATAGACTTTAAACAGATTTTTTTAAGTTTTACTGACTACAGTGTAAACCAAATGTAGACAAACGTGCTGTTTTACCAGACAATATTCTTTTGGTATGAATTTTAATGGATTTGAGCAGGAAGGCGTGAACTCTCCATTTGTTCACACCATTGTCACTATTCTCTGTTTTCTTACATTTGTTTTGCATCTCTCACCTATGCTCCCTTGCTGACCCCCAAAGCATGTGAATTTGTGACTCCTGAATTATCAGTGAATGTACTAACATAGTATTTATCACAACTAAATTAGAACCAGACTCAGAAAGAGAGCAAAAACTGTCACCTTTATAAAGTCATGGATTTCAAGCAACAGCCTGTGTCAGATTTTCTTAACTGATACATGCCCAAGCTGAGATATATTTTAGGGAAAAGTAACAGAGATGGCTTGGAAAACTCAGTTGGTTCTCAAACATGAGCACATGTGCATCACAACTACCCAGAGGACTTGTTAAAACACCAGTCACTGCCCCCCAAGGTTTCTGATTCCAAAGCTCTGAAGTCCAAGTATTTGCATTTCTAACAGGTTTCACATGATGCCAATGCAACTTGTCTAAGGACCAAATTTTGAGAACTTAGTGGAGCAAGAAATACCCAGAGATTTGAAATAGTTTTAAAAGAAAGGAAGTTTCCTTGTCAAATTTACTTTTCAGGTTATACACACATATACCTACACCCACACAGACTTTATTTTCTTTACTATGTTTAAAATTCCTTTAGATAGAACTTAGTGGGAGCAATAATGATTGTGAATTACTGGAAAGGAATAAGTAAGATTTGGAAGGATGTAGAGAGATGGGTTAGAAAGGTGGTTGGAGGGGATGACTTTGTAAATACAGAGTACCCTGGCTTGAGAGAAGCCAATCTGTAACTAGATAACACCAAACGCCGTTGTGGTTTTAAACATTTATATGCAAAGATGATTCATACTACACACGTCTTTAGTCTGCTTGCAAAAAAGAAGAGGGGGGAGGGGGGAGAGAGAGAGAGAGAGAGGGAGAGAGAGAGAAAGGGAAAGAAAAACGAATAGGAAAAAACACATTTTTACTATATCAATTTGCTAGAAAAAAACAAAAAAACCTTTGTTATGATCTTTTATCAAATGAAGGATGAGTGAGACAAAAATAAAACAAAACCAAAAAACAAAACCCACAGTACATTGAGTAGTTTTGTCAGAAATTGTGCAACATGGTTGCAACATGATTGATGCTTACTGAGCTTTTGCTTTCATTGTTCTGCAAGTCTTCCCATAGGCAGTCGCCAACGCATGCACTGTTGATCCTTAGAGTAGAGGAATTCCAACAGGTTTTTTTAGGGCCCAGTACTGAGTTGAACTTCTTCCTTCCTGTTTTCTTGGACTAAGTCTCTAAGATGGTTGATCAGAAAGTCACTAACACTTTTCACTCCCTGGGATATGGCCTTCTCCTAAAAACAGAAATTCCAGTTGATGACTGTTAAGCAAAATCATTTCAGGCAATGGGTTTCAAATGCTTCTCAGTAGTTACATTTCTTAATGGGACATCAAAGAAAACTCAGATACGGTTTGAAAATGTGACGCAGAGCTCTGCCGACACTTGGCCTTGGGTCTGCTTTCTTTGAGATACTGCATCATGAAGCCTTGCTTTCTGCTTTACCTCCACTTCAGTTCTTTACCCGGCATGTTTACCCAGCACACCACTTTTTTTCTCAAAAGTTTTCCTTGTCACGATCTGTGGCCATAAAGTTACAAAGATTAATGCATGGTCACAGCTGCTGCTATTGTTTTTAAACCTTTTTGGATTTCTAGAAGACAGTCACCACTGAAATATTCACTGATTTATTTATTTTTCTCTTTTTTCTAACGTGAATTTACGTAGATGTGGATTTAAAAAAAAAGTCTTCTAAAGGATTAGTTTTGTGGGTACTTTTGCATCATATCTAAATCCCAGGACTATGTAGCAAAGTCTCTGAACTTGAAAATTTTTTAAATCATCACTTTCTAGAGACATGTGTCAGAGAAACCCCCAGTCAGACTTTCAGAGCTCTCATAGCATCTTCACTGTGGATACATACTCAAGATTGGTAGGAAAATGAATACATCAGCCTCAGCCTTAGTTAGAAGAAGATGGAGAAGTATATGGAGAAGATGGAGGCTGCTACTGAGCATCTCACCCCGAGCAGAGCCGCCCAGAGCGCTGTCACTACGTGAAGATGTAGTGTAATGGGATATAAAAATATAAGCAATATAGACATTGACAAGGGCATAAATAAGATCTAAATCATTTACTGTAGGACTACAGTTTTTGCCTCAGGCTCAAAAACACGCACTGCAAGATGGCATTTGTGTAGCACGGTGATCTCCAGGCTCAAAAGGAGACTGCCTGCCTTCAAGTTCTGACACTGACAAACTGCGATGGAAGCTTGTCGCTTAACCTCTTGGAACTTGTTTCTTCATCTTTGCATGGACATAATAATCACACCTAGTGAAGAGGGCCATCATAAAGATTCAATGAGCTAACACCTACAAAATGCTTAGAACAGTGCCTGGCACGTGCTCAGAGCTGTGGGTCAAGAATTTAAGTTCTGCTGAGCTGGTGACCAGATGTGAGGCTTGGGTAAGCCTCATTTCACACATCTGGATACACCTCACTCTCACGGAGAATCAAGTGAGATAATGTAGTATAAGAAAGCACTTTTACATCTATAACATGTAAACTATTTTGTAAATGCATTAAAACGATTTTAGATCTATACCCACTAAATTGCTAATGGTGATTACCTCTGAGGAAGGGAGTAGAAGTGAAAACAGGTGAAGGGAATCTAAGCTTTTTACTTTCTTCTGTATTGTTTGAAATTTTCAGGGAAAAGAGGTCTCACGTGTGTTTTCATGATAGCGCCTTCTTCACATGTTATGGTTATTAGCGAGAACTATGCAAGCATCTAAAAACCCTTGACATCTGGGAATTATACCTTTACTTCCAAGCACCTGTGTGAATATCTCTGTAGAATATTTACAATATGAAAACCCTCAATTTACTCTCCATATCTGCAGATATTGAGAAAGGTTTAAAGCAAATATCCCTCTGCTTCTTCGAGGAGGCTCATGTTGAGCCAAACTTTAAAAGCTGGAAGTAGTTGTATAAATTTAGGTGTTGGGTAAGGGGGTGGAGTGGGTTAGGTCCAAGAGTAGTTCTTTTCTGGAACAGAGCATGCAAAACCAGCTTGGAGCTACAAATGAAAGCAAGCAGCCCCGATATATCTGGTTAAGAACCTTAAGTTCCATGGTTCAAAGATCCCTTAATGTCAATGGACTATTAGAACTATCTAAGAACTTGACAACAATGCATAGAATGGGACTGAAATAATAGAAGACCAAAAAGAGGTTAGAGAAAGGAGATAACAGAGGTTTTGTTGCAAGATTTAATTGTGGAGACCAAGAAGCATGAAAATAAAGTATCGCTTAGAAGAAACAAATACAGTTGTCAATCCTTTATATATATATAGGTTGAATATTTCCTTCCTCTGTAATTTGGTGTATCTTACAATATAGTTGGAAAAAAATCTTGTAATTTGGGATCAGAAGGCATGGGCTCAATTCCTGGTTGAACCAATCATTAACTATAAAATCATGAATGAGTCTTAACATCTCTGTACTCCAGTTCCCATACCTCCATGGAGGTGATGATAACATTTAATTCACAGAGCTGCTGTGAATAAATAAATAGGTAGAATAAATTAAAAAGTACGTAAGAAGTAATGAGGAAAATCATAATATTAATAATGACTATGATAATCCCTTACATTAGTTAAGCACTGACTACGTGTTAGATATTGTGCTAAGAGCTTCACACACTAGATGTATCTCATGAGGCTGTTAAGTTAAAGGCCATGTTCAGGCATTCATTCATTTATTCCTTCATCCACTCATCATATATCTATTGGACATTTTCCTGTCATGTCTAGTGAATCCTACCATGTCACCCATCCTACATTGAAAGAACTTAAGAAGAACAAAGAACCGTGTGTGTGTGTGTGTGTGTGTGTGTGTGTGTGTGTGTGTGTGTGTGTGTGTTTGGAGGTATGGATGGTCAGAGAAGGTCTTACCAAGATGGTAACATCCAAAAACATCGAATTCTAAAAAGTGTCCTTCAAACTATTGATCAACCCACTGATTTTGAAATCAGTCTGCTAGGTTGAGATTAGTATTTTGTCTTAAATTATCACTGACCCCATTTATTTGTATCAAAGGACTCTGAGAATCCAGATATGTTACTCGAGTGGCAGTGAGATCAGAACAGTTCTCCCCACGTTTGGCATCCCGATGGGGCAAATAAATGAAAGCCTGCTTGGGTAAACCTGAGTAGCCTCCTGGGAGAGCTCATCTTTGTCAAGGAAGGAGCCAGGCTGGAGGAGCTGGACACAGTGATTGCGAATTCAGTGTGGCAGGAGCCACGTACTCTCTGTGGCCCTGCCCTGGATATATGCCTTGGTCCTAGGGAGAGAGAGGGTAGGCTGAGAATAAAGCGTGAAAGAAATATTTAATTATGCTCTGAGAGGCACATCACATCATAGGCAGCCCTGCTTTAGAACCCTACAAACAGCAACTTGACCGCAGACCACCACACAGGTCCAATGAGGGGTGCGATGGGAGAGATGGGGAGAAACGGGGGTCCATCCGCAGTGCCTGGGAAACACTGCTGGGCCCTGAAGAAGAGCAGTGGTGTCTGTCAAGGAGGACCAGACACATGTATAAGCCCATGCGAGACCCTCCTGGGTTTCTCATCAGGAGGGAGACGCGAGTCAGGGAAGTTGGAATTACTGACATTAAAGTGATTTCATTACTCCCCACAGGCTACCGAGACCAGCAGGGTCACTTACATATACCATGAGAGAGAATATCAAATAAAAAGACAAGGGCAGAAAGCAAAGGGAACAACAAAATTGGATGAGTCTGACTACATGCTTGAAGAGGCAACTGTACTTTGACTCCAAAGCAATCTAGCCATCTATTGTCAGGCTCGAAGGCAAGTTTCCACCTTTAGCAAAATAAATGAGGAGTATGCCCAAGGTCTGTAACATGCTGATGGAATTACCATTTTATTAGGCTAAGCGATTGCATTTTATAAATTAAAAAGCATCCTACCCTGAGTATACATTCACATGATAGAGCGAAAAGAAAATAAATAAGGTGCCAATTTAGTGGCTTTGAGCACATCAATATGCAAACGCAAAAAAAATATTTCCATTTTTTCTTCACTTCTGGACAAAGTTTACAGAGCAAGTAACCTATAACAACTCAAAATGGTTTCTCTATAACCATGTTTCATTCAGCATCAAGATTCCAGTCAATATCCTATTTCCTTTAATATTCACAGGCACAGGCTCCAAAAGAGAACTTTGTCCAATATATATTTGTGTCATTTGGAATTTTGAATTTATAAGGGCATGTATGTCCAACCCAAGAAATTGACTGAAAATGGACTTAAATCTAGTACAATGTCTTAAACCCTGTTATTCCAAAGAAACCTCAGCTCTGCGCCCATTCATGATTTGTTCAGATAATTTATAAGAAATTGCACACCCATCTCACATTTGCAAACCAAGACATCACTTTAGAAAGAGAGTGGAATTAAAGGAAAACATTCAACCATCTCATTCTCTGGGAAATAACCAACTAAAAAATATTATTCTTTTGCTACTAGTGTCTTTTCCTTTCCTCTAAAGAAATCTGAGGCGAATGTATATTTACGTTTTAAGTGAGACTCCCCTGCTCGTCTACAAAAGAAAAGAGTGAAGGGGGTGTCTGAGAAGCAGCAATAAGCAAAAATAAGGGTTTTGAGTACATCTAAACAGGAAATAATTTTCTCACAAAATAAAAATTACTTTATCACATGATCTATAGCTAGATCTTGCTTGAAAATGTTACTTCTGTTTGTGCACCAGGGCGTCTCCTCTGGGATTCTATGCTCCAGGGAATTCTCTCAGCTCCACTAGCCTGGGTATCTCCTAAGGACTTGCCCTAGACATTTCAAATATCATTGGAATATATCACTTTCCCAAGGCCCAGAGGGGAATAAAACACTTTCTTCAAGAGATTTTCATATTACATCCTAATACAGAGTATAAAGAAAGGAACATTTCTCAGCCCTGACACAGTGTGCCTCTTGAGGTGGGGGAGGGACATAGAGCGGAGATGTTGTGATGATGTAAAGCTGGGAATAAGCAACCAAAAATTTTAAGAAACAGTTAGCTCATTAATCTTCTCAGGTAGTTATAGCTACACTTTGATAGACTGTCAGCTGAAGATTTTGGAAATTTAAAAACAAGTAAGATTTTTATGTCTTGTGAAATCTGTATGCAATCACCTACCTGAACCTAATGCTCACAGTAGGTTCTTTAAGAATTCTAATCCAGATAAAATTGCTCCAAGTGACGTCTTTCAAGTTCAAAGTTAGAACATCAACATTGTGCATTCAAGAACGTGGCAAGGGGAGATTATTAATCACCCATTCGATATATATTCATTAGTTATCTATTGTCTATATTCTATGCAGCAGAGAGATTAAAAATGGATTCACCCATAAAGAGTTTAAAATCTAATGTGGAAAATAAAATTCACATGTATGAAAATATTAGTAGCCAAATAATATTATGCATCATTATACTTTATGCAATTAAAACTATACTATAATATTATATAATAATTATAATAAAGTGCTAATTTTTTGTTGCAGCAATAAACAGAAAAGTGGTTGGGACCCACCAACATAAGCTGTCATGGATCAGAATCTGCATGTATCAAGGAGCAATGCCTACACATACACATACATTATAAATGTGTTTTCCGAACTTCTGCAATAATAAAAATCACCTGGCGAATTGATTTTTTTTAATAAGCCTTCTCCAGACCTCCTGAGATGAACTCGCCAGAGAAGAAGCTTAAGTGTCTGTATTTATAAAAAACGACTCAATTGATTCAGATCAGGTAGGTATAGAAAACACTGCAGTCCTCACAGCAACCCTATGAAAATATTAATTCATCTTTTATAATTGAGAAAACTAAGCTTAGAGAGATTAACTAACTACTCGAAGAACTCCCAAGTTAGGATAAAACAATCTGACTTCCCAAACTTTTGTTCTTTTCACTGCACTAAGCTCTCTTTGTTCTCCGAGAAAATGATCAGGTTGGGTGTGGAAACATGGAATTAAAATACTTATTATAGAAAAGTTCACTTCTGTGGCTGCTTAGAAACAGTGTTCCAGTCTGTTTGAAAGTGCCGGAGAAAAGAATACTAAGCCCTGGAAATAAGAAAGTCTTTCAGAGGTAGAATGTAAATATTTACAGGAACGCTGAAGCTTTTTGTGTTCAGGGAAAATGCCGAGCACACATCTAAATAAGAAACAGGGTATACTATAGCTTCAAAGAGCTGAAGAAAAGGACCGGTGCATAGGGAGGAAAAATGCTCCAGACTAAAGAAAGGGAAGTTGTTTTGACAAACATAAGACATAGGTTGCCACAATCTTGTTTTCTAACTCTGCCTGTAAAACCAGACAAGTGCCAGGACCCTGAGGGATGAAAAAGCAAGAAAGCTGATGGGTGATGCTGGAATGATGTCAGTAGAAAGAAGTAAAAAAAAAGAAAAAAACAAAAAACAAAAAAAATAACCCAGTCTCTAGCTAGGAAGAAAGCAAAAAATATAAGGTGATGCGTTTAACTCCAAGTGAAACCAGAGCTAAGTTGCGAAGAGGCCTAAAGGCTCCAGAAAGTGAGAGCTACTTAACCTAGGGCGTCTTCAATGCATTTCAGGAAACAGCTTCTTGAAATAGCAGCTTATTTTTGTGTGAATGTATCTTTTTTGGAAAAGTTTGCAGTTCGCATAGATTTCTCATTAAAGTCTACAGCACAAAAGGAGGTCAAATGAATGTAAAGACCATCTTTTTCATTAACTGAAGAAAAAAGAAAAAGGTGGGTGGTCTTGAAGCCCTCACAAGCTATGTAAGGATCAGGCAAGTCAGCAAGATTCAAGTCAGGAGAGTGCTGGTCAATGGTCAAGAACTTACTGTCCAGTGGGAAGAAGCTCTGATTTATAAAATGTGTTGATTTTTGTGGTATAAATACTACACAATGGCCAATTGCAAGCTACCAGTGAGATGTCAACTAACACAAAATTCCTGAAAATCTAACAATCAGCTTTCACAACCTGCAGGAGCTGCCTCTTATGAGGCCTCTGATTCAAGGTGAATTAGTTCTTCTCAAGTGAGGAGAAAGCTAAAATTAGGTCAAGTCATTAATGAAAATAGTTGAGCCTGATTTTGTATATTTTCTGTTAAAGTTTTATAAAAATTGCTTTAAATAGAACTTTTCAAAAAGCCTTTTTGAAATGTTTAACCAAGTATAAAAGATAAAAATCAATAACTAAAGCCAAGGCTTTACATTTTTTTTATAAGGAGATTAATTTCTGTAGAAAAAGACTTAATTAAATAGCAAAGGATGCTGTAGTTATGAGGAAGAAATCGGCCTCATCTTAGTCCATTCGGGCTGCTATAACAAAACACTACAGAATGGGGGGGGGTCGGGGAGGGGTGCTATAGATGACAAATATTTGTTGCTTACAATTCTTGAGGCTGTAAGGCCAGGGTCAGGGTGCCCATGTGGTCGGGTTCTAATGAGGGCCCTCTTCCTGGCTGCTCGCTTCCCGTTGTATCCTCACCCGGTGGAACGGCTAGGGAGCTCTCTGGGCTTTCGTTCACACGGCACTGATCCCATGCTTGAGCGCTCCACACGCATGGCCTAATCACCTCCCAATATGCCCCCTCCCTCCTCATATCAGCATTAGGGAGTTAGGATATCAACATAGGAATTTTAGGGGGACATGAACATGCAGACATTAGCAGTTCGAGAGCCGTGGTTCTCAAAATAGGATTCTTGGCGAGTAGCATCACTGTCACCTGAAAACTTGTTAGAAATAGGAGTCTCGGATTATCAGGAAGTAGTGTATTCAAGAACAACAAAACCCTCTCCCTTTAGTTACAAATTTTACCATAATAAATTGCTTCCTTAGCAACCTCCAAATGGAACAATCAGGGTTCTGTTGGCTTACTTTTATTTATTATTATTATTATTATTATTATAGATTCGTGGGTATTTATATTGTAGCCATTATTCTTTTTGATGTTCAAATTATCACATCTTTGTCCAAAGTCGCCTTTTAACAGTTTCCTTACTATCTGGAACAAGGTGTCCCAGGTTTATCTTGGTCATTTCCTGCCCCAGCCTGTGGCAGGGACCCTGGGTCCTGTGAGTGGGCTCTGGAGTTTAGAAACCACAGTGAAGGTGCAAAGATGCTCATCTCTATTAGGCTTTTTTAGTGGGTGGAACTGGGATAGAGTTTTATTTTTAGATGAAGGAAAATGAATTATGAGTTCATACTGCTATTTGCAATTCACATTTAAGGTTATCAGGTATTTACTTGACTTCATTTTGCTGATGATGTGAATTTCAAATGGACAATACCAATATTACTACTATTAATAAAAAGACCACTGAGTGTGGTTAAGATTTCTATCCCATGAGAGATGTACAGTCAAAAATACTGTATTTTAAAGTCACTTGAAATAATTTTTTCTCTGTAGTTATGCCACCAACTTGATATACTGTTAGGTTAATTTGTTTTAAATTGGTGGGGGGTTTGACTTGTTCTTTTTTTCTTGTATTTTTAATTTATAAGATACATACATGATTCCAAAAATGATAGCTATAAAACAAGATGCACTCAGAGATATCTAATCTCCATTTGCGGTTCCTCTGACTCAATATTTTAATATAAGCAAGTATGTGTGCATATTGCTATAACTCCTCCTTTTCTTACACAAAAGGTAGCATACATTGTCCTATACCTGGCTTTTTTCACTTAACACTTTAACCTGGAGATGACATCACATCAGTATATAGAGACCCTCCCCGCCCCTTAATTTCCTTTTACTGCTGTGTAAGTACCATATTTTTTGATAAACCACAGTTTATTCAGTCAGTTCCCTATTGCTGGACATTTGGCTTTTTTCTAAGTTTTTTTCTATAACAAATTATGCCACAATGAATAGAATTGTACATATGCCAATTTGTATTTTTACCAGAGTAACTATGGAAATTGCAATATTCTAAGAAGAGGGATAGGTGGGTCAGAAATTAAATACACGTCTAATTTTTGGAGATACTGACTGCCAAACACCCCTAAACATGTTGTCCCATTTTAAATTCCTAAAGATCATGTATGAGAGTGCTTGTTTACCCGCAGCCTTACCAACACATATATTGTCAAACCGCTTCATTTTTTCCCCATGTGAAGCAATTATGTTTCAGTGTAGTTTTAATTACAGTTCTGTTGTTATGAGCAAGAGGTTAAAGGCCAAGTTCATATTCACATTTTGTTTTCTGAAAACTATCTCTTCTTATCGCTAGTTCATGTTTTTCTATAGGTTTTTTTGGGGGGGGGGCAAAAAATTAATATAATTTAACTTCCCAAACTTTTCCTTATTACTTATGCATTTTTAGTCACAGTTAGGGACATTTTTCCTACTCCCAGGTTATAGAGAAATTCATCTATACTTTCTTACAGTTCTTATTTGTACCAGAATTTTAAACAAGTTTCTGAAGAGATTCTTATTCACACCAAAGCACCAGTTTATAAATCCAAGTTTATAAAGCAATGTCAAACATTGCAGTTATTTACATGAGAAACATTTGACAATCTATGATGTTCATGCTTTTCTTTATTCTTCTAAATGGTGTCGATCTGAAGTCTTCTTGCCTGCATGGTAAAATGTTTCATTAGTAAAACATAAAAGATTATTTCTGGACTAATGTATGACCTTTATGAATAAACATATTCAATTATGGAAAACTTTACCTTTCTAAAAGAAGACCACATAAACCATTAGGATGCAGCCCACAATCCAGCCAACCAAGAGAAGAATAGGGACTAGAAGTTGGGATGATGTAGATTCTGTTTAAAAATAAACAAAAGAAACCAGATTAGGTAGGGTATTTTGGCATTAAATCTTCTGAATCCAGAGAGCAAGAGATAATATCAAGGTGGAAAAAATACACTCTTTAGTCATACCTATCCATGATTATTATTTTCTTTTCTACAAAGTACAGGTGACTAAGCTGGGTGTTTAGAATAGAAGACCTGTGTTCAAACCATAGGTCTTCCTTTTATATTTTTGTGATACTGGGCAATTCTGAGCTTGAACTGCCCTGTTTGCAAAATGTGAATAATGAAACTTGTGATGTATATCTCCTGGAGCTGTTGTGAGGATCAACTGATATCATGTATGTGCAAAGGCTTTATAAACTCTAACCATCGTGTGTGTTAGTGTAGACAGAACACATTAATGCATGTGTTCAATAACAGACAGCAGCTGTTTACATAGAAACAATTGAAAATGACTCTGACGTAATTCTTACTAAACTAAATAATAATCATAACACTGGGAAAAGTGTTGAAAATTGTTCTTGGCCTTGATAGCTAACTTTAATGATACCTCACTTTAATCTTAAATATCATAGGAAAAAGAAAGTATTACATTTTATATAATCATCCTCGACTAGAGAAAAGAGATTCTATTTTTTAACTTGTTCAATATAGCAACCAATAGTGATCCAACACACACACACAAAAGACATTAGCATACTCATTCCTCCTGTGTCTCCTATTTGTACCCTTACCTGTAAAAACAATTTATAAAAGTATAATTTTTTAATATTCATCGCATCTCAATCTTATTCTTTCAAATACACACACATCACACAAAAGGATTCAAAAGCAGCACAGAAAGGCATCATATAGAATTAATGTCTTTGTGTTAAGGACTCAGGTATATATTTCTTTTAAGGCTTTTATTAAAATATAGCTAACATATATATTATATTCATTTCAGGGGCACACCATAGTTATTCAACATTTATATACCTAAAGAAGTGCTCACCATGATAAGTCCAGCAACCATCTGACACTGTACCACGCTATCACAATATTATTGACTACATTCTCCATGCTGTACATTACATCCCATGACTTACTTGTTTTATACCTGGAAATTTGGATCTCTTATTTCCCTTCACTTTCCCCCCCCCTATTTAACTTTTCAATTACAGTTGATATTTAATATTATTTTAGATTAATTTCAAGGGTACAGCATAGTTGTTAGACATTTATATATTCTAAGAAATGATCCCCCTGACTAGTCGAGTACCCACCTGGCACTGTGCATAGTTATTGCCATATTATTGACTATATTCCCTGTGCTTTACTTTACATCCCTGTGACTATTTCATAACTACCAATTTGTACTAGGACTCAGATATATCCTTAATTGAAAAGCACAATTAGATCTTATGCTATTAGCTAATGAAGAGAATGCATAGTTTTAGCAATTGCATTTCTATTACAATTTTTATCACTTTATAATGTGGTGGGGTTTCTTTAATACTGCTAAAATAAAATCATATGGAAACAAGACACTTCTAAAATTAGAAGACACTCTTATAAAAGCAAACTTTCTGAAGTTAAAATGAATTTTAGTAGTTTAAATCTATTTTCCAAAAATGTTGGAATCTCTCTTAACTCTCACCAACTCATCAGGCTTTCCTTGCTTCTCAATCTCACTGTGACCTTGAACAAAACATTAACCACTAAATGAAAACACTTCTTTTTACCTGCCATGTCGTATTGCTATAAGGATAAAGCAAACATTACAATATACCCTTTACTCTCATTTGGATGAAAGCCTCTTTGTGAATTGAGATGCCATTACAGACGAATTACATAACAGCAATTTTTTCTGAGTTGTTTATATATGTGACTTAGTATTTTTCCCAATTTCAAAGAACTTAAAAATTAATATGGATATTTTAATTGGGGATTTATAAATATATTATATGAGCATATTTTAATACAATTCTAAAATTTACATATAATAAAGACTTAAAATAATACATCTCATTATTAGTCCTTGTAAAACAATACAATTGACTGTGCATTTTAACACTGAAAGTATACCTGCATTGGTGTTCTTTTAATACTAATTATCTTGTTTTACATAATCTGTAGCATTGTTTTGAAACAGACAAATATAGGAACACAATATACTTTGTGTGTCGCTTATAGTAATAGCACAAATAAGCACAAAACCGCTTTTTAAATATGAAGAGTCATTTCAAAATGCTTCTTCATGTGTCCAGCCCTGAGCATGCCCAAGCAATCACCTTAGAAGTACTCTTAAGGGCACTGTGCTCTGGAATAGACTGTCCAAGTTCAAAGCTGGTGCCACCCCTCTCTAGTGTGTGATCGCAGGCAAATTAAGAAATGTTGCTATGCCTCAGTTTCCTTATCTGTAAAACAGGAATGATGACAATACTGCATATATCACGAGACTGTTGTCAGAATTAAAAGGAACAATTCCGGTAGGCATTTAAAAACTTTCTTGGATGCAGTATTCAGCCCATTTTGTCACATTAGAGTCAATCATTTCTCTTAAATACAGAAAACATTTAAAAACCAGGACAAAAAGAAATTCAGATGCAAAGCATATTAGAGATGGCTAAGCCCATTTTATGTATTTTCATCTTAGAGTCAGAAAACAAACTCAGAGGGGTTGAGGGACTTCCCCAAACTCATGTGGCCATTAGTAGCACATTTGACATAGAATTCAAATGTCCTTAATTCTAGTTCATCATGCTACAATATCTCAAATCTAATACCTCAAATCTAGTACAACATTGGAGAATAACTGACTTCTAACTCAACTTACAAAACAAGGGTGGACAAATTCAGCTCTTTTGTTTGTTTGATCCTTTCAAAATTGTTCATATGGTATAGACATGGTCCATTGCACATCGATGCCCAATTTGTGATCATACTAACATATATGGTTAATGCACCTTTAGCAGAAATACCACATTCTTCAGAATAATTGAGAAACACCAAATACTGGGAAACGCAAAGTAAGCCAGAGAGTCTGGGCCCTTTTTGCCAGGAGAGTTTGGTGCCTGAAATCTTACCTTTTTCAGCCATTCTTCCTATTGTCGGGTGGGTTGGTCAGGGCCAGGCTTACCTCTTTGTTCTCCTGCCTGTCTTTGAACTTTAAATAGAGAGATATCTGAAGAGAGTGGCAGCTGCCCCTCTCCTGGCTGCCAATTGTCTGCAGGGTGATGTCAGGCATTGAAAAGAGAGCTCCTCAGTTATAATGGAGGAAACAAGGAGCTACGTGACCTAAACAATTAAATAGCCTGAGCTATCCTACCCCAGAAAAAATGCAGATTTTTAATTCACCCATGCCTTCATACCACATGAAGAAAAGTTCAGGGTAGAGGTACACAGAGGGAAAATGGCATTGCAATTAGACAAGTTCTATCAGGGAAGGAAGGTGATATGTTAGAAAGAAAGGACTTCAGTGTTAGAGAGACCTGGTTTCAAATTCCACCTCTTCTGTAATAAAGGCCACCTTGCTTAAGTTGGGCATCAGCTTCTTTAATTTTAAAATGAGGCTAGCAATACCTACCTATGGAAGAACTGTCATAAAGATGAAATAAAAAAGCTAAGTGAAATATAGACAGATCTTTATTACATTACAGGATGCAAAAGGTAAATTAAATGGTGCCCCTTCCTCTGAACCATTCTAAAAGCAGAAAAATTTTATATGAATGTACTAGAAACTAAAACAATAAAAAGCTGTGGTATTGCCTAGGATTTTCAGAGAACAGTCATAAGCTTGTTGTTTTTATTAGCAATGTATAAAAATAGGACATTTCATTTTTCAAAGTCCAACCTGGTTTATGTAACATGACCTAGACTATGCTCTAGAGTCTCATTGGAATAACTAATTTTTAGGTCTGGATGGAAAAGTTTTGCAAAATGACTCTGCGACCAACATCCCCAAAAATCCAACACGACATTAAGAGTGTCCTCCTCTCTCTATAAGACAAGACTTGCTGATCAAATCCATCTCCACAGAGATCCAAGAGGGACGTTTCCTGCAAGTGACCATATCTCATCACTGATCAAAATTCACCAATGGTTCTCCAATCTCTTAGAGACTAAAAATCTGAACTCTTTGTTAAGATAACTTAAAAGCCTCATCTCTCTACTTTCCCACTTGCAATGATGCTTCAGCTCCACTGAACTCCTTGCTGTTATATGAATTCAGGATGCTACCATCCACATAGGCAAGGATAACATTTGATTTTCTACTTCAAGTCATATACCCATAGAGTGTGTGGTCAACAATCTGGTAAGTTTATTGTATATTTACATTATTTAAGCCAAGTTGTTTCTTTCTCTTTCTCTCTCTCTCTCTCACTCTCTCTCTCGCTCTCTCTCTCTCTCTCTCTCTCTCTCTCTCTCTCTCTCCAATTTAATATTTAAAAAATACCTGGCTATACCAGGTAAGAAGACAGGCTATGTACTATCTATGTAACAAAATCCCTGGTAAAGTTGGGCACTGTTTTTCAATATTAAATAATTATATATTGAACAAAGGTTAACTGAGATCAAGACAAAGACAGAAAGAAGAAAAAAATAGTGATTGGTATTGCACTGAAATTTTTACCTAAATGGGTTACCAAAGTGACATTAGATTCTTCTAGGGTAATTAAGCTAAAAAATTCAAATATTTGGCTCCTTATTAAAGATAAATCAGAATTATTTACTTTTCAAATATTTGTAACCATGATTATTTGGAATTATAGTAGATAGACCTGGTCACGGTAGATTAAATGAGCAAATTCTTATAAAGTCATAAAAAAATTAACTCAAAATGCATCAAACTCCTCAATGTAAGAGCTAAAACTATAAAATCGGAAGAAAACATGAGAGTAAGTTGTTGGGAGCCTGCAGGCTGGCTTTAGTGATGCATTGTTTTGCATCTTGTTTTGCTCCTTTTTGCACCTGTAGGATGTTTACTTAACACTGAGGTACCAGGCGAGTTCGGCCAGTTCCTAAAGAGACACAGAAGATTGTAGCTATTTGGGTTAATGGAAGGAAGTGTTCTGGGAGGCTTACCCCCTAAGGTCTCCCTGACCTTTAAAGTATCTTGCAGAAAGTTAATGATCTACTTTTGAATAAGGTAATGCATGTTTATCCCTTCTGTTTGCACATACCCTGAATGTATATAAGGATGTTGGAAAATAAACTCGGGGCTTCAGTATTTTCTGGAGTCCTCCCGGTAACTCTCTCTCTTCTGTCTCTTTTCTTAATCCTAACGCCCCCCCCCTCAGGACTGTTCAAGATATCGGCTGGCTCCAATAGTAAGTCAGGCAATGGTTTCTTAGATTTAACACCTAAACTACAAACATTCAAAGAAAAAGTAGACAAATTGGACTTTATCAAATATTAAAACTTTTACACATCAAAAGACACTATCAAAAAATTAAAAAGAAAATCTATGTAATGGGAAAAATATTTGCAAATCGTATGTCTGAAAGTGTCTTGGTATTCAGAATATATATATCTATATATCTATATCTATATCTATATCTATATCTATATATATAAAATCACTCAACAAAAAGACAAATAATCCAATTTAAAAATGGGCTAAGGGGGCCGGCTGAGTGGCACATTGGGTAGGAGTTGGTTTGGGACACCAGCTCTAAGCAGTAGGACCCGGGTTCAGATCCCACATGAGGGCCAGTGATGCTGCACCTTCTACAGCTAAGATGGTGAACAACAACTTGACCTGGAGCTGGGCTGCTGTGAGTCATCGGTGACAGCATGGGCTGCAGTGGGGCTGGCCGGCAGTTGGCATGAGCTTTTGTGAGCTGCCGTGAACTGCAGGGAGCAACCATCCAATGGCTGGCAAGTGACTGCCTTACCCGGGAAGAGCGCAATAATCACAATACCAACATGGGCCAGTGAAGCAACATCCTCCACAACTAGACTGAAGAACAAAAGGACTGCAACTTGTCTGTTCCCCTTCCCCAATTCCCCAATAAAATCTTTAAAAAAAAAATGAGCAAAGGATTTGAATAAACATTTATTCAAAAAAAGATATACAAGTGGCCAATAAGCACATGAAAATAGACTCAAATAGACTCAAATAGACTCAAATCATTAGTCACTAGGGAAATGCAAATCAAAACCACAGTGAGATACACTTCACTCCCACTAAGATAGCTATAATAAATGGAGACAATGACAAGTATTAATAAAGATGTGGAGAAAGAAGAACACTTATTACAATGTTGGTAAGAATGTAAAATGATACAGTGATTTTGAAAAACAATTTTACAGTTTCTCAAAATATTAAATATAGAATTACCTTATGACTCAGCAATTCTATTCTTAGGTATATAACCACAAGAATTGAGAACAAGTGTTTAAACCAAAACTGTATGCAAATATTCATAACAGCATTATTCATAATAGTAAAAAAATAGAAACACCCCAAATGTCCATAAACTGATAAATGAATAAATGTGGTATATCCATATAATGTATTATTATATTGGGTTGTCGGAAAGTCATGACACATGTTTGCAACAGATGGCACTAGTTCATTTTTGGAAGTACTAGAGTCATTCACATCTGTGTTATTGCTATGTCATTTGACAGCTGAGTTCTAGCTTCATTCTAAAAAACAATTGAGTGATTTGGTTGGGTTTTGGAGATTTTACAACAAGTTAAAGATGGAAGACCAAACTGTGCATTTTTGCCATATTTTACTGTTTTACTTCCATAAAGGGAAGAACACGCGTCAAGCTTGTGAAAAGTTGCATAAAGTTTACGGTTACAATGCTTTACAAGAATGTCAGTGCCAACAACGGTTCACGAAATTCTGTGCTGGTGATTTTGATCTCAACAATGCTCCTCAGTCATGGAGGCCCACCAAGGTTGATAACAACAAAATAAAGACATTGATTGAGTCAAACCCATGTTACATGACACAAAAAATTGCAGAAACATTGAACATCCATCATTCAAGCATTCACGACCGCCTGAAGAAGCTGGGATACGTAAGCAAACTCGATACTTGGGTTCCACATGAACTCAAAGAAGTTCATTTGATGGCGCATATAAACATCTGCAATATGCTCATTAATTGTGAGGAAAACAATCCTTTTTTGAAGCAAATGATAACTGGCGATGAGAAGTGGATTGTTTACAACAATGTGGTGTGCAAATGGTCTTGGTCCCAATGTGATGATTTGCCTCAAACGACATCAAAAGCAGACATTCATCAGAGGAAGGTTATGCTCTCAATGTGGTGGGATTTTAAAGGTGTCATGTTTTTTGAGCTCCTACCAAGGAACCAAACAATCAATTTGAATGTGTACCATCAGCAATTGGACAGTTGGAATGAATCCATCATCCAGAAATGTCCAGAGCTTGTTAATTGTAAAGGAGTTGTGTTCCATTGAGACAACACGAGAACACACACAAGTTTGATCACCCGTCAAAAATTATTGGAGCTTGGATGCGCTGTGTTGCCACACTCACCATACTCACCTGACCTTGCACCATCAGACTTCCACTTGTTTTGCTCTCTTCAAAACTCCTTGCGTGGTATAACATTCAATTCAGATGAGGCTGTAAATCAGCACCTTGTTCAGTTTTTCACAAATAAACGCAGGTCCTTCTATGAATGAGGAATTATGAAGCTCACTGAAAGATGACAAAAGGTTATCAAACAAAATGGGCACTATATCATTGATTGATCTTTGTTCTTTATATAAATAAATGACCTTTGAAAAACAGACAAAGTACATCATGACTTTTCCGACAACCCAATATTATTCAGCTATAAAAAAGAATGAAGTTCTGGTGTATGATACAACATGGTTGAGCCTTGAAAATATTATGCTAAATGAAAAAAGCCATGTTGTATTGTATGATTCCATTTATATGAAATGTCCAGAACAGGCAAATCTATAAAGAAAGAGAATAGATCTGTAGTTGGGGGTTGAGGGAAGTTGGGAATGGGGAGTGACTGCTAAGGGGTATGAAGTTTCTTTGGGGAGTGATGAAAATGTTCTGGAATTATTGTAGATAGTGGTGATGGTTGCACAACTTTGTGAATATACTAAAATCACTGAGCTGTACACTTTAAAGCAGTGAATTTGCTGGTATATGAGTTATATCTCAATTTTTTAAAAGTTCAAATTAGTTCTTGGAAAGAAAGCTCTAGAGAAGAACCCTTAGACCCCCAAGCAAAAAAGGGGAGGGAGAAGAAATAGAGAAATAGAACTGGGAGAAATGCCAGACAAAATAGTAACAAAGTTGAAAAATTTTGTGTTTGAAAGAAGTGTTTACTGAGCACCTACTATGTGCTAGGCACCATTCTAGGCACTTGGGATACATCAATGAACAAAGATCCCTGCCTGCCCAGACTTACATTCAGACAGATGATAGGTATTATGAAAAAAAGAAAAAGTGGGGCCGACTACCATTAATAATTAGGTTGATCCTAAGGCTGGCTTTTCCTGGCAGGATTAAAGAGCAAGGAGTTAGTATGGCTCCAGCAGGGTGAGTGATGAGACAATAGCAAGAGAAGCGGTCAGAGAGGTGAGCAAGTGGGACTTTTCAGCCATTGTTAGAACATTGTGTTTTTCTCTGAGTGAAACAGGGAGCCAATGGAAGATTTTAATGAGAGAACTAACATGACCTGACTTATATTTTACAGTATCATTCTGGCTGCTGTGATTGGGAGCAAGGATAGAAGCAGAGAGACTAGTGAAGAGGCTATTGAAATAACCCAGACAAAGAGACAATGGGGACTCAGACCAGTGTGGTGCTTGATGGCTCATTAAGAAGGGGGGTTATGGATGAGGCCAGAGAGTGGGGTGGCGCATTTATGATGGGTGTGACTAATACGGTTTTAATGAGTCAGGTGGGACTTTCTCATGTTATCAACTTTTGTTGACTGAGTTGCTGTGTAGAGAAAATTATATGTTCAAAGTCCAATCAAAGGGTTCAGCAATTGCAGTAGAAAGTACTGAGCAAGATCTTTCCGATCTGAGGTGTCCAGGATGTAAAATGTATTGAGACAAATGAAAAAGATGCAACAAGGATTACAGACTGCCTGATCTTCTTCCTGGGACTCCTCTTTGCATATCACCAAAAGGAAAGGGTGACTCAAAGCAGAAGGAAGCTCTATGACAGTAGAGAAGTGGGGAGTTGGGATCAAGTTTGCATGCCAGCTCTGGCGACTGCTGTGTGAATTGAAACAAGGCTATTTCTTCATTTGGAAAATGAGAGGAATAGCATGCTGGGTTGTTGTAGAATTAGAGAGTAATGGAGAGAAATGGAGAGAAAGTGCTCAGCACCAGCCTAACACATAGTAGGTTCCCATCACATGGTAGTTATTGTCCTCAAACCATGATAAGCAGGGACAAAGAGGAACGAGAAGCAACATCTACTAAGAGCTTAATGTCCCTTGGTACATACACCCACAATCATTCCTGAGGGTTGTCTTAGAGGGACTATATATTTATCGATCCTCTGGCCACAGCATTAGGAAGGGTGGTTGCAGGAGTCCATGGTTCAACTTCCCACTCGTTCCTCAGTGCACTTCTGATTTGGCTTCAGCCTGCATATCCCCACCGAAACAACTTATTTCTAAGATCACTAAGATCTAAGATCGTGTTGCTTCCATGTTACTAAAGTCAATGGAAATTTTTCAGTCCTCATCTTCTTGATGGCCTCTTGGCATCACTTGCCTCCATTGCTTACTTTCTCCTCTAGAAATTCTCCCTTCTTTTGGCTTCTGTGCTCAGACTTTTCCCATTTTTGACTGTTCCTTCCTAGTCTTGTGGGTTTACCCTCATCTAACCAAACATTAAATATTGGTACCACGGTAAATATATCAGAACAGAACTTTTGTGATACACGGGGGATGAACTGGAGCAAGACAGTAAAGGAAACCACTGCGCCATGTGCGTTTTGTAGAGTCACGAGAGTTCCTTTCAGGGCCAGCATGTTGGGCACACAACCTGCACAGTCATTTAGGGCTCTGTGCTGAGAACGAAACCATGCTTGTCTTAACGCTCTGCTGTCAGTGTCTTGAAATTTTTAATAATTTTATCTTTGAACTTGGGTTTCATCAGAATCCATGGGACAATGGAGCATGCTCATGAGCAGAGATGATACACGGGAGGCAGTGGTGCACTCTGCAGTGGTCCAGCAGCAGCCCAAATATGTGCAGGCTAAGGCTCCAGGCACTGCAAACAGCATCTATGTAGCAATTTGTGCTGCATGCAAGCCAGAGCCTGGGACAGTCCAAAGCCATGGGCAGCGGGGTAGTGGAGCCATGCTGGGACCTGGGCACAGAATGGTGGTAGTAACGGTCATAGGCATGCCTGGACAGCAGTGGCTGGTAGATAGGCAGTGAATTTTGGCCATCAATATGGAATCTCTAGTTTTAAAAACGGCTGCAGCTTTGCAGGACAAAATGTGCACAGGCTTAGAAATAGAAATAAAATTTAAAAATTGTTACATTTGATGGAATAGAACACAATTTTCATAAGAAGTTTTGGATGAACCAAGTATTAAGAAGTAGATAATTTTTAAATTAACTTTTCCTTATAATTGAAGATATGGCGATAGAATGCATAACAGACGTTTTGAATTACATACAAACCATGAAGCTACTTGTATCACCTCCAGAAGTTATGGAAAATGTCAGAATAAATATCAAAATGCCATTGTATAAATTTACATTTAAAATTAAATTTAGACTGACACAAAACTGATCTGTATAGAGTTAAATCTTTTTCTAGAAATTGTTCCACAAGCATCATCAGCTCTAGATGATGCTAACATTTTTGTTGTTGTTGCTGATAAATACACTAGCTTCTTAAATGCTCTTTCGATAACATCTTGTTCCTCCTTAATTAATTCAACAAAATATTTGTTACATACCCTTTTTCATATTTGCCTAAGAGTCCTGGTTTTTACCTTTTTGAAAATTATGCTTTAACATGAATTAACTCTCTTGGCCTCAGTTTCTTTGTCTGTAAAATAGAAATAAGACCTACTTAGGACTGTTGTGAGAATTAAGTGGAAAAGTACATAAGGCACTTAGCACATCACATGTTGTCAAGCAAATGCCCTTGAGGACTTGGGCTTTGAGTGTGAGTTTCCGAAGTAGGTATTAAGGCAGCTGGCATTGGGGATGTGGTCCAGTTTATCAGTGGTTGGCTTCCGCCCCTTTCCTGAACACCCACATTTTACAAACTTGCCTGACATGACTTTCCTGCTTCTATAATTACGTTCTTTAAAATCTTATTTGCTGACCCTCTGCTAATTATATACCTCACACCTCATGTAAATAATATCCAGCGTGAACTATGTCTAAGAGCTGGGTGACCTTCACCGCTGAAAGCTTTCCAGCGCTTGTTTACAATAGGGCTCAGGCAGTCGTAGGGTTTAAAGAGCCCACGATATGGTCAATGAAGTAAATTTAAAAAGACAAAGAAGGTTTTTCTCAGAATCTATGCATTAGCATTTTCCACATTTCAAATGGCAATTTTTCAAGACACAAAAGGATAACATCAAAGATGATATTTTCAATGAAGGCTATACTGAGAAAATATATCCAGTTGTAAACACATTCTATAAACTATTTTTGTTAATACTTTCCCTTCCCTGAGAGCTCTCAAAACTACAGAATCTTCATATATTTGAATTTCTGGTATTTCCCTTTTGCCTAGCACATCCTTTCCCACCCCCGTACCTCAAATAAAAGGAGCCCCTAATTTACCCATCAGAGCCTAAGGCTGAGGAAGCCTGGCTGGGTCTCTCCATACGGTGGCAAAGTTATTCATGCTGGGAGCTGGGCCGAGTCCCCAGGAACCCCAATTTTTTGACACTGTATCCACAACAGCAAACTAATACTCCTCCCCCATCACCATTCCACGCAATCTTTGGGAAATATAAATATGGGGTTGTGTATCACAAAACCACAGAAGACAAACAGTTAAATAACAGCACTTTACGAACTACTCAGAACTCCTGAATTAACTGTCCTAGGTCCTAACACTTTAGCTATAAAAGAGTAGCTTAACCAAAAGTTTAAAGGAATGAATATTCACCATGTTTGAGGAACAGAGCCTCCGTTGGCCTTCACAACATACGCGCTAGTACAGTGAGTGCATTTTTGTTGTAACCTTTGAACAAGTGCAGTCCCTGAGGACGAGGCTGCCCAGGAGAGCGCTCTTTGGGGAAGTGGTGCCAGGTTTCCACACAGCCTCACAAGTCAGAACACCAGGTGACACTACAGAATCTGGGAGATTCACCCTAGAAGCTACTCTGATCCTTACACCCAACCCTCCCCACCAGCATTCTTGTTCTTGAAACTATTATAATAGGATACAAAATCTTTCATGAAAGTTATAACCTAAAGATTTGCACTTCCATCTTTACTGTATTCTAAATTTCTCTATACATTTGAATCTATTTTTCCAACACTTCATTATGAAATTTTCAAGCATAAGCCAATGTTGAGATAATTTTAGATAATTACAAAATTTCCATATATGAAAACCTCTAGCCATCATCAATCCATCTTATTTTCTGATTTTTCTCATTTTTTGATTTGTTTGAAAAAATATTGCAGACATCAGCACATTTCCCTCAGAATACATTAGTATGCATGTCACTGGGCTAGAGTCCAATAAATTTTAACGAATTTTTCTTTCAAAATAAACTTCATACACAATGCAATGTATAAACCTTAACTGTATATTCACTGAGTTTGGACAAATGCTTATACCTTTGTAAACCAAACTCCTATCAAGATATAGAACTGAATTTACTTATTGAATTGCTAGTTTTTACCAATGATCTATCTATTCACACCCTATTAACAATCTGTTTTAAATATCACAGCTTTAAAATATGTCTCAAAATCTGTGTGTCTTGTTCCCCTTCATTACTACGATTTTCAGAATTAATTTTACTATTCTCTCATTATTTTACTTTTCCTCTTGAATTTTCAAATTGCTTTAGTTAGTTCCAAAAAAAGGGGGGGGAGAGAAGAAAGGAAAAACTACTGTTGTTATTTTTAATTGACTTGCGTTAAGCATAGAGATTAATTAAGGGATACTTGATATGTTGTAATAGCCAGTCTACACTTCCAAGAACAGGAGTTTGACTTTTCCATTTTGTCAAGACTTCTTTTGTGTGTTAGACTTTTCTTCATATAATCCTTGCATATTTCTTGTTAAGCTTATTACTTTTTTTTTTTTAATTGGGAAATTGAGGGAGGGAAACAGCATTGGGGAATAGGGGAAGGGGAACAGACAAGTTGCTGTCCTTTTGTTCTTCAGACTAGTTGTGGAGGATGTCGCTTCACTGGCCCATGTTGGTATTATCATTGTGTTCTTCCACTCACTGGCCATTGGACGGCCACTCAAGGCGGCTCACAGCAGCTCACAAAAGCTCACGCCCGCTGCTGGCCAGCCCCACTGCAGCCCCATTGCAGCCTACGCCATCGCCGGTGACTGACAGCAGCCCAGCTCCAGGTCAAGCTGTTGTTCACCATCTTAGCTATAGGGGGTGCAGTGTCACTGGTCCTCATGTGGGATCCGAACCAGAGCCCTGCTGCTCAGAGCTGGCATCCCAAGCCAACTCCTAACAAATGTGCCACTTGGCTGGCCCAAGTTTATTCCTTTTAAAAAATATTTATTGATTGATATTGTAGATATGTTTTTCCCATTATACTTTTTATATGAATTTTGCATATAAGCAACTTAACAAGTTTGCTTATGGTCATAGGAATTTTCAGTTGATCTTTTTATGTTTTAATATAAAAATCATTATCTACAAACAATAAGTTTACCTCCTCTTTCCCAATTTCTGTATCTCTTTATTTTCCCTACATTTATAATTGCATCCATTAGAGCAATGCTTTCATTAGGCAAGTATTTGTGCTTGTAACAACTTTTATCTATCTCTTTTATAGAAAATGGTCTCTGAATACATAGTGTTGTTGGAAAATTCAAGACACATTTTTGCAATAAAAAACATAGAAAAAGTATGTCATGACTTTTCCAACAACCCAATAGTAGATGACCTTCTTCTGGGGATAGCGTTAGCAATTTACCTTTTCCTATTCCACTTCGATCTCAGTATCAAGTTGAACAAAACTTCCATTTCCTCTGTATCTGTGGTCATTTTCCCATCTCATTTCTTGTTTTGTGGAATTTTCTCCTTTTACTAATTTTTCAAAGAACCAGCTCTTGAATTTAGTTTTCACATTTACATTACATTAATTTTCGCTTCTAATTCATTAATTCTTTCCTTCAACTTTTCTTAGGTTTATCTTTGTGTTCCTTGTCTAATTTTTTTAAATGTGATGCTTAATTCATTTATTCTTGTTCATATTGTTCCTCTGAATACAGTTTTAGCTGAATTCCATGGGTTTCTGACATATAATGTTTTAATTATTGATATTTTCTAGATATCCACACATTTTGCTTTTAATATTCTCTTTGACCAAGAAATTATTTGAGAGAATTTTTAAATTTCCAGGTAGCATTTTTCTTTTAAAATGAATCATGCCATGACACATTTTGTAGGACAAAGATTTTAATGTAAGATACTATGTACTCATGTATCTTTGTAGGGAGTTTTATTTCCCACATGTTGCGATTTTTTTCTACAAAATACTCCAATTTAACATATTCATATGTATATAAAATTATATATCCTTAAACACATTTTTAACTAATATGTGTTAAATACTATGGGCTAGCTAGCATTGTATTTCTGAACCAGATATACTGACTGGTTTATTCCTTAATTATCCTCCTTTATTTTAGAAGACCAAGTCTCAGAAAGATTAAGCAATTTGTCAAATACCACACAGTAGATCTCTCAGAATCAACATAGCAAAGCAAGGATGCCTGCCTCTACAAGGCCGATTCCAGAGCCAACACAATTCTACCCCCCAGATGGTATCACTAGAACCATGTGAGAAAAGAAAGTACAAATTACATACCATCCATAGGTAATATACACAAAACACACCCCCATAAACATGCAATCTTTGAGGATGGTAGGGGCACCTAATGAGGAATGTAAGTATGTAATTTAACATTTCATAAAAGCACAAGGCTTTTATAGATTTCCAATGTAGAGCATGCTCCAAGACAATCATTCTGCTTTTGGCATTCTTTCAGATTTTAAGGTATTCCTCTAAGAGGCTCCTGTCAATGTTTCACTCTCACAATCAGGAATTCCTCTTCATACCCAACCTAATTACTTCATGGTGTGGGTTAGTCCTCTCTTTGGGAATCTTTAGAGATAGGGAACAGCTGGTCTCCATTCTCTGCATAATAACCCTTCATAAACTTGAAGCCTTCTATAGTAATAGTCTCTGGGATAAATAATTCTAATCTCTACATCCTATCACTTTTTCAAAATTATTTTCTAAAAATGTGATTATTTTTATGCTAGGGGGAGAAGGATGATGTTTATGCTGTCCATATAAAGTTGCTAAATTGTGTTGACCATTAAGAGGCTGCTGCAGAGTAAGGCAGTGAAGGTCGTTGCAATACAATTGTTTTATGGTGCCTACATGTCTGTTCATTTCTCCTGAGACCTTTTAACCTAGGTCATAAGATTCCAGGCATTTGCCATCCATCCGTCACACTCAAGGTGCTGAGGAAATCAAAATTGCACAAAAGTCTGGAAAATGACCAAGGAAAACATGAGAAAAGCATGTAAGCAGCAAAGGAATTTGAGGGGTTTGCAGTGTTTTATATGAAGTGCACTTTTATTTTTTTTAATCAGGAAAATGTACTTGGTAGCATAGAAAGGAAATAAAATATACACCCAGGATCTATAATAATAGAATAAAAAAGTTTTTGTTAACTAAAGGAAAGAAAGATAGTCCATGAATGGTTCTTCTCTAGAGCAGCTCTAGAAATCATATGATGAAGACAGAAATCTAGTTACATGTTAATGACAGAACAAAAAGAGGGATTTATTGACTGAGAACCATACAAAAGAAAGTATCATAATTACAAAAGTGATTTTTATAAAGGTAAAATTATCAATGCCTATCGTATATTGCTTGAAAGAATAAATTAATTACATAAAGTATCACAACTAAGTATTAATAAAAGATAACAATTATCAAGAGCTTCACTAGGAGCCAGGCATTGTTGTAGACACATGAGATGCATTAACTCATTTAATTCTCACAGCACCCTATCAAATACAGTTACTTTCCCAGTTTTACAGATAAAAAGTAAAGGAGGTTAAATTACATGGCAGAAGTCATACTGGAGGTACATGGCAGATTTGGAATCCTTACTGAAGAGGTCTGACCCCAGGATCTTTGGTTTTTAATCACTGCTTTACTAATATCAGAAGATGATTTAATCAAGGACTGAGTTATTGAATCCACCAATTCAAGAAAGCCAACCATTCCCAAGAGTTCAGAGAAATGAATTTTAATTGCAGCTTTCTCTTGTGCTCCAATCATAGGTATGATTGGATTTTTTTTATCTATTTATTTCATTTATTTTTTTATTATTAGTTTCAGGTGTACAAAACAACATAATGATTAGATTTTTTTTTATTGTTAGTTTCAGGTGTACAGAAAAATGCAATAGTTACCCTTTTCACCCTCACAAAGTAACAACCCCCCTCCCCCCATCCACTGCCCTCCCACCCCCGATATCATGCTTATCTATTACAATTCCATTGAATCCGTTCCCGCACTCTACTCCGTGTCCCGAGGTTATATGTATATATAATTATAGTTGACATACAGTATTATTCAACATCAGTTTCAGAAATACAATGCGGTGGTCTGGCCTCTACATCAACTATGAAGGGGACTCCCCAAAAGGGCATTGGTCCATCTGGCCCCCTAAGAAATGCTTACAACATTATTGATTGTATTCCTCGGACTATCTTTTTCTATCCCTGAGGCCATATTGCAATTACCAATTTGTATTGTCTCATCCCTTCCCCTCTCCTTCATCCCCACCCACTCCCAACTAACAACCCTCAGTTCTTCCTCTGTGTCTCTGAGACTATCTCCAGGTATGATTGGATTTTAAAAGAGCACTTTCATCATATACTTGCTGCTGGTTCTGATCGTGGTACTCTTTTAAGCATCTTCCCTGGAATGCACTTCAATTTAATGTACTCCAATCCCAGTGTTTCTACTTCAAACTTACAGTCACTTCAGTGTGTCCATCTTTTCATCGAATTCTTCTTAGTATTATTTGTATCTATATCCTCCCTCACCACCAGGTTGCAAACTCCTAAAAAATCAAGGAATCTGCCTTTATTCTCGGATTACCGGCATCTAATAAGTTTGCTCCCTAACAAGCAGGGACCAATGGAATATTCATCCAGGCAAGTGTTTACCTGGAGAACAGAGTGAGAACAAGTGCCTTAAATATCTGGGTTGTCTGGTGTAAAAGATCAGATACCTAGGTGCAGAAACCTGAGGCTGAAGCCAGATAAATAGCCCAAACACCATACTGCCTTGTGCAGAGGTTGAGATGAGAAAATGGGAATGAATAGGAGAGAAACTAGGCATTGGAAAAGGGGGTTAAGACTAAGGAGTGTCAAAGTAAAACTAGACTTTTGTATATCAGCAGACAAACATCCATTTCATTCAATTTCCATAACAAAGCCTTTTAAATGTCACCAGTTCCATTTTAGCTATGTTGCCATCTTTGGCTATACAGCGATATTGATTCAATTACTGTAGTAGTTTTCCTATTCCATAAAAATGAGTGGGAAATGGAAAACTACAATGTACGTTATTATAGAAACAAAGAGCGTGGGTCTTATCAAATGTTACATGGATGTAAGTCATTCTATGTGCCTTAAGTGATAACTTTTTAGCTTCAATCTACAGTTCACTGGACTTAAGCTGGTCAAGTGTGGGCTCAACTATGAAGGGAAAATATAAAGTTTAGGAAGATGTAAAAATTGCAGCAAAAACAACTTCATAACATTCTACTAAAGGCAATGGTAATTGAAGAATTTAATCTTATTTTTCTCTTGTATAACAAAGCTCTTGTATAAAGATACCATGTAAATGTGCTGTTTCTCCTTCAGACATTTGACTTTAAACAGATTTTTCAGAAACTCATTATACAAAAAATGTAGGGGACTCTCTTTATAAAACTTTTAATAACAGAAGCATTACTATGTTAGGCCAGTGGTCCTCAACCAAGGGCAATTTTGCCCCCAAGGGAACTTTTGGAATGTCTAAAGACATTTTTGATTATCATGGCTGGGGGAGAGGTTTACAAATTTTATTTGAAACAGTGTATGTCTCACTATAATGAAATTTGATGGTTCACTAACCAGGTTTTCAAGCACTGTTTCTAAAATAAAAATGTATATATGACTTGATGTTTATTTCATATCTTATATTTTTCAAACTCTATTCACCTATATGAGCTAACATAACCTATGTTTCTTTTCTAATTCATTTTTAAGGTTTCTTCTTTGTGAAGTTTTAAATTGCTTGAATTTTAAAATAAGAAGCGTGTAAAAAGCTTTTACACAAATAACAAAATCATTATTCTTATAAAATTAGTGTCAAATCACATATTGACCTTCTCTACATATTAGTCTAACAAGGGAGGGAGCCAAAACAGCAACCATGATCAATGGCGTAATGTTTTAATTTGACCTTTTGACATTTTTCAAGAGATATTTATAAAGCAGTTACTTCCATATGCTTCCTTCTTTAAAAAACAAAGAAGAAAAAAGGCTCACATAAAAATTATGAATCTTGCACCACATCCCAAATGTTAGCAATCTGGAATTTTCCAGGCCCAATTGAATGTTTATAAGGGAGAAAAATAAATTTTTAATACCATCAGTGGATAGATTAAATTACTAGGCAACCACCTTTCTAACTTGGCTGTATTGACATTGGTCTGAAATTAACTATTGAATTTAGTTTAGCAATGGATCGCATATTGCTCAAAAATAACCAGTTTAAACAACTTCTGTGCAATACTTTTTCCTCCACTCCTTTCTGAATGCTGAAGTTCCTCTCACTAATGGATTGCTTATGATATGCTAAGGAGTCCATCACCAGTAAAAAGGTAAGGGTAGAGAGAGAATGTGATCATGATGAAATGCTATATTCCATTGCAGAGGTGATAAAAACACAGGGCGCCTCATAAATACATATTTTTGACCTGTTTGCTTACAAGGATGGAAGTATTTATGGTTTGGAAATCTCTGCTGTAAAAAACATTCTGGTTTCTTTTATGTTATCAAGTATCATTTTGTTTAAGTGGTGTTTTATGGGTAAGTTACTGGAAAATCTGCCTTTAAACATTAGCAATGCAATAAATTCCATCCACCTCATCTAGGTTATTTTGGGCAGAACTATGTCTAAATGAGCCAACTGCATTTCACCAAAGATACTATATTCTATTCAGAGTCTCTATGTGATCTTCCTTGGTCCTTGTCTTTTTGAGATTAATAATGACAGGAATAGTCATGATGGAGTTTCTTTTATTTAGAGAGTTTTAATCAAAAGATGACATAAAAAATTTACTGAACAAGAATTTACAGTTAAACCAAGTAACTGAACTGATCTTTCTTAGCTATTGAATCACATTGCAGTTCATGAAACTAGCATGAGATCCATGAAGATATTTTTCTGTTTTGAATCCCTTGCATTTGAAGTTTATAACTTTTTCTTTCAAATTTTGTATGGGCACTATGAAATCATTATTCTATAGCTATATTGTGTATACCTGTTTTGTTTCCAAATTACACTGAAAACACATTGATATAAGGAATTGCATATTTAGAAGAGGCAGTTCAACTTTGAAGTCAGACATCCTGGGTTTCAATAACGGCTCTGCTACTAAATAGGTATGTGGCCTTGGACGAGTTACATAGCAATCCTGAGCCTCACTCTCCTGCCCTGTAAGAGAAAGACACTAAAAATATCTATTGTGAGGATTAAATGCTTGTTCCTAGTATTATTATTCACCTGTTTGTTCTCACACACAGCATCCCACAGAATAATGGCTCCAGTATATGTTTATTGAATAAATTGGCCATAGTACATTTTATATGGTTATAGAGGCATGTAGTAGTAACCCAGTATGGGTGGGGAGGTTTGGGGAGGCATGGATTGGGGGTCAGAGAGAACTGAAAATCCAGTTTATTAGAAATATAACTTCTGCTGAATGAGTAAGTCTCAGTTTTCTCACCTGTAAAAAGGTGCCAAGAATAATGTCTTAAAAGAATATTGGAGTTAGAAACAATATATGGTGAGCATTGGCAAACTAGCTGACACTCAATAAATGATAGTTATTATTAATTAACACTATGGTGTGTTTCTACAGAACAGTTCTGACACCAAATGTGTGGGGGGTTTTCCCATACCAACCAATTCCCCAACTCTCCTTTCTTACAATTCATTTCTCACACTAACTACCAGGAGTTCCTGCAGACCCCAGAGGTTGACACCTTGGTCCCACAAGACCACCCTCACTTCAGACACCAATCACAAGTTCAGGCTTCCTGTACTTCTGACCTACTGACTAAAAACGGAGGGTTCCCATGACCCACCCACCTGCTTCAATAACTTTCTAGAACAGCTCACAGAGTTCAGGAAAACAGTTTACTTCCTATTACTGGTTTATTATAGAGCATACAATTCAGAAACAACCAAATGGAAGAGATGCATACGGCCAGGTATGGGGGTACGGGGGAAGGGGACAGCATGGAACCTCACCAAGTGCGCCATCATCTCAGTACACTGATGTTTTCACCAACCCATAAACTCTCCAAATTCCTTGTTTAGAATTTTTATAGAGACTTCACTACTTAATTACATAGGCATGATTGATTAAAGCACTGGCTATGGGTTATGAACTCAATCTTCAGCTCCTCTTCCCTTCCAAGAGATCAGGGGGTGAGCCTGAAAGTTCCAACCAGCTAACCACATGGTTGGTTCCCCTGGCAACCAGTCCGCTTCCTCCAAGAGTCACCTCATTAGCATAAACTCAGCTATGGATGAAAGAAGTTTTTATGAATAACAAAAGATACTCTCCTCACCTCAGGAAATTCCAAGCATTTTAGGAGCTCTGTGCCCTGACCAAAGAGAATACCAAATATGTATTTCTTGTTATATCACAATATCGCACTAACGTGTGCCAGGTGATACTAAAAGGAATGACAATGTTGATCTATAGACATCACCCCACCACATTTTGTAAATGCCTACCTTGTACAAAGCACTGTGCTGGTGAGGTGGGATAGACAAGTGGAAAAGACATGACTTCTGTTGCTCATAGGTGTTGATAAATAGGATTTTAGAAAGACAAAAAAATAATTTTATGCAAAAGCATTATCAAATGACAAAACTAAAACAATTCAGTAACGAATTTCATGTTCTTTATTCAAGGGAAAGCCACCAATGGGTTAGGGAGTATAGTGCCTCACAAGCAGCAGAGCTCTTCCTTACGGACTTTGGGCAAAAGAGAGTTTTATAGAGCATTTATTAGAAATGGCAACACAGAAACAGCATGATTGGCCGGGGTTGCATATCTGACCTTATTAAGAAAGATCAAGGAACCAGGAAATAGCATTGATAAAGAGAAAACCACAGGCTCAATATGGCATCACTCATACTAAAGCCCATGATATAAAACCTAGACTTTATACCTGGTCATTTTGATATAAAGTCCACCTTGTTTTGTTTGCTAATTTCTAAATCTTGCAAGAGATTATAATACTAAAACCCCAACATTTTCTTAAGATTATAATATTAAAAACACAATCTCAGCTGAATATCTCTTTTGGCTGATTAAAAGTCAGGAAAATGTTACTAAGTTGAATTCTGACTCAAAAAGAAATCCTAAATAGTTTTTAAAATGGACTTTTCATACAAAGTACACAGAGGGCTAGGGCATATGGACTGGTTTGAATATGTACCAGCTTAAACTATCTCTTTGAAATTTTCATTGTTTTTTATGGTTGTGATTTGAGTCACATCAATGAAAAAATACTTAATTAATCATAAGAAAAAAGTCCAATTTTATATGTGTTCAGCTACATTAATTATTTCTCATGAAACCAACATCAAACATTTTAATTTTTCATTCTAATGAAAATGAAAAAGTCCACGGGATAAATTATATAGAGACACTATTAAAAGAGGCAATGATTGTCATACTGAGCAGTACCTTGTAATTTTTTAAAGACTACTCCAAAATCTCTAAAGAGGGAATGAGGCTTTAAGGATACTTGCAATCCGTAAAAGGAATCATTTTTATTCCAGAATCATAAAATCACATCCATTTATTGTTTGGAGAAAAAAAAAAGCTACTAGATACTGGAATAAAAAATACAAACACTAAATTTATGTGTTAAAATTCCAGACAGCCAATATTAACTTTTCCAGAAGAGCTGATCTTACTAAGATTCAATGTGGACACTAGCGACGTTCACACTATTGAATGGTCCTATCTTTGGTCGGTTCCGAGCAAAGATTCTGAGGCTCAGATGAGCAGGCAGGAGACTTACTGGGGAGTCGGAGCTGGGGGAGCTTGGCAACTGAAGAACAACACCTGTGGGGTAGAAAGGGATGTGAGGCTGGGTGGAGGGACAGGTTGAACTGTGATTCAGCTGTGACGGAGGTCTCGGTCAGCTTCAGCAAATGCTATAGGATTCTGTGGAGCTGGGATGATTCTTCAGAGCTGTGCAGACCTGGGGCTAGGGGCCAGGCCTTTGTACCTCCATACTGACTAGCCTTTGGATACAGACCATTGTAGGGAGCAGATGGAACTCTGGGTAAGGTCACTTCTTTCAGCCCAGAGCAAAGCCTGAGGAAAGACTCAGCTGTGAAGCTGGCCGCATGCAACCTTCAGGGCAGCTGGTGGAATGAAGGTGTCCTAGGTGGTCTAAAAAGCAGCCACCGCCAGCCCCTAGAGTGGGGACTGTTACTAATCAGTGATATTGAGCTGCGAGGATGTCTGATAATAATAAAATGCAGTGAGAAACTCATTTCATGCTTGTCTACTCAGGTAAAATCCAAAGAAGGAAAATCACCACGACAAAAAAAATAAAAGCTAGGGTGTAAGTTTGGTAAGAACAGAAATAGATGTAATGCAATTCTGAGATAATTGACATCTGCTGAAGTCTGACATTAAATATTTATTTAGATTCGCTCCCCTGCACACATGCACATACCATACACACCATGATTCTTTTTTTCTGTATTCAAAATATACACACATTTGCCAAGTTTACTGAACCTGTGATTTTTCAAAATAAAAGGCACATATTTATTTGAAAACCAATATAATTAAGAAAGGCTTGCTACAGAGCAGCAACTACATGTGTGATATAAACCAAACCATACCACCAATAAACAGACACCTATTGTCATTAAGATTAGTTTAACTCAAAATAGAGCCAGGAAACCTCTTTCATGCTTCAACAGAACATAATTTGTTTAAAGCGATGATAACTAATTAGGTATAATTATCTGATTATTTTAAAAATGCCTAAACAACTTTGGTGTGCTCCATTATAAGTTTTCACTGAGTCTCTGAATGATTTAATGTTTATATAGTTCTGAGACAAGCTGCACAATTCAAGGCCAATTAAGAGATTTGCCCAGATCATCCAAACCTTGTAAACTGGCACAACATGGTAGGATACTTATTAAGGTGGGAATTTTTTTTGGAGAGTAGTTGAGCTTTCAAGAAAATTTAGTCTATTAGTAGTACATAACGTTCCTGGTCAGAGAAATGTGATACCACTCTGATGAACAGACATCGAATGAAGAACGCTGCATGCTAATACTTACTCAGGCCAAAACCAAAAATATGCACTAGTAGATAGGTAATATGAATGCATAGGGATGTTGGCTTAGTAAATAGTTTCTTATTTCCCCCACTACTGTATGCTGGCTACTGAGAAAGCCCTGTTCTGAAACACCAACGTAATCCAAATAAAAGGTAAAATATTAACTCCCTATTTTCTATTTCTCAGTCTTCACTGCATCTCAAACCTAAAATGGTTCACACCAACCTCCCTACCACATTCACTCAGATTTTTTTTTCAATTTTTTTTCCAAATATGGTACAATACAGAGAAGATAGGTGCATGACACTTTCAGTTGCATTCACTAAAACTAACCTGAAAAACAGAAAATCATTCATTCTTTTTAAGTCAAAGTTGCAAAATGTTAAAAATTAGATTGAGTTTTAGTGGCACAATTTCTGGGTGAGAGTATAGATGAAGTACATATCATGCATTTTTCCTCACCCGGAAACCTTACAAAGCTAATACACACAGTTTCAGAATCAATCATACATCTAAAATACAAGGAGTGATTAAGAAAATACAGTGAATGTTTACATAAAAAAAGTTATTACAGTAAAAGACACATTGCCATTAATCGTCCTCAAAATACTCCCCCTTGCTTTGAACACATTTATCCCATCGTTCTTGCCACCTTCTGAAGCAGCTCTGGACATCCTCTTTAGTTGCGCTGTCGTGGCTGCCTTGATGTCTTGAATTGATTCAAAACATTTTCCTTTCATGGTCATTTTGATTTTGGGGAAGAGCCAGAAGTTGTATGGTGCCAGATCCAGTGAATAAGGTGGATGAGGACACACCATAATGTTTTTAATTTAACAGACATTGCCATACCAGAAGTGATGTGTGACACAGACTATTGAAATGATAGAGGTTGAAGTAAAGACACTCATGAGAGAGGAATTCCAGAATTGCTTCAGAAAGTGACATGAACAATGGGATAAGTGTGCTAGAAATGAGGGGAAGTATTTTGAGGGGGATTAATGGCAATGTGTCTTTTACGGTAACAAATGTTTTTATTTAAACATTCACTGTATCTTTTGATCACACTTCATATAGTAAACAAGCTATTACATGTGAACCATACAGTTTCAGAGCAAGAAAGGATCTTAGATCACCTCGTTCAGGGCCGGCCGAGTGGCTCAGTTGGTTAAGAGCTCGCTCAAGAGTTTGAGCTCTGAGCAACAGCAGTTCGAGTCCAGCCCGAGCTGAGCAGCCG